>NC_072793.1:98074734-98378406 GCF_028583425.1 Eublepharis macularius | reverse complement strand
GTAGTAAGATGAACAGCTAGCTGAGCCTTGAGGAGGGCTGAACTGTAAATAAAGCTGAAACGCTAGGTTACAACATAGGCCCAATTCATCCAGAAGGAGAGAGTAGGTGAGTAAGCAATGGCAGCTTATCATTAGCGTTGTCAGGACGGAGAAATTTTCTTAATTGCTCTCTATCCAGTTTCTCCCTGAAATAAATTCTTCCCCCCTTTTTAGAAATTTAGAATCAGTTTCTAATCAATTCCATTTTGTTCAAAGGGAAATTTGAAGAGAGGAAGGGCAGGGAGGTAGGTGTTTCACCCTGTAGATACTTAGTAGAAGGCAATGTCTTCCCAAATATTCCTATCCGCTGCTAGAGATCCAACCTGAGGTGTGTAACATAAAACAACTGCAAGGGCTAAAGTTACAGAAGAGTGCATTTGTTTCTCTGCAAAGAGAAATGCAAAGAAATCCCTCTTTTAAAAGAGAAAGAAGAGAATAAAATGAATTGATGGTTATAGCTGAAGTCCCCTCCTTGTAACAACACTGTTTACCCTTTGCTCACTTGCCTGCCTGCCTGTGTGCTTGAGTAGGTAGATAATGCTAGTCCTGCCTCTTAATTGTTAAACTTGTGTGTTATCCTAAGAAGTCCTGAAGGCACACTTTATTTACTAAAGGTGCCAGTCTATTATAGTTGTTTTAGAAAATCTCAGAGTATTGGTGGAAGGCAAATGCCACAGCAACCTTGCTGAAACTGATTGGGTATGATCTGATCAGGTACTGGATAGAAGAAGGGTTAACCATATATGTGTCATGTTGAGTTCCTTGATGAAAGGCAGGGGTTTATTTTTAAAAAGTAAGTAAATAAACTGCTGCTACCATCTTAGGGATTTGTTTGTTCCATTCTGTTTTATTCTCTCATAAACTTTTCAACTCTTTTAATGCCCTTCATTTTCTTACATCACAATATGTCCATTTAGTCCTTCTTCATACTCTCGCCACACATGCTAATGAAATTGTGTGTAAATGTGAATGTGTGTATGCCTATACATAGCTGCATGTATTGAGGGGGGGGGGACTTTGAGGAAAGAAAATGGAGAAAGAAGAATCTCTCTGGCCTATCCCCAAGTATATTTGATGTATCAACATCTCTGTCTTGTCTAGGTTAAGATTCATTTTATTCCTCCTCCAGACCATCAACCATCAAACTGGAACGCTTTGTTGGAAAACTGCCGACATTGATGACCTCTCCCAGAATCTTGTCCCCCAAGCTGAAAAATATGGGGGACAAGATGGAACCTTGGGCAGCCCATAGGCCAGAGGTAGAGCAGCAGTCACCCAGCACCACATTCTGAAACCTGCCCTTGAGGTAGGACTGGAACTACTGCAGAACAATGCCTCCCAGTCACAATCCCAAAAGGTAGTTCAGAAGGATACCATGATCTATGGTATCAAAAGCTGCCAAGAGGTCCAGGAGAATTATAGAGTCACACTCCCCCATCCATCTCCCAGTGCATGTCATCCACCATGGTGACCATGGCTGTTTCATTCCCATAACCAAGCCTGAAACCAGAATGGATCCAAATAATCCACTCCATTCAAGGAATTGTCCAGCCCCCCACTTGTTCAAACACCTAGGTCAAGATTAGTATATATGAGACTGGACGGTAGTTATTAAAGTTTCCTGGGTCCAGAGTAGGTTTATTTATTCCCATCAGGGCAGGTGTGAACACCCCCTTTCTCAGGGAGGCATTTACTGTCTCCCAGACTCAATCTGCCAACCCCAACTCAGCAGATGTAAGCAGCCAGGAGGGGCAAAGGTCATAGAAGTTGATGGTAGGACTCAATCTTCTAAGAATCATGTCTACATCCTCAGATTGCATTGCTGAAAGGGAACCAACACAACTGGACAAATCGGCACCCTAGGACCATCCAATCCTGTCACTGCTAATGAGTCCAAGTTGGAAAAGATGCAAGAGATTTTATTCACAATGTTCTTAGCAAAATGATCGAAGTAGGCTTCAGAGTAGTCTGCCTCCTCCTGTAGGCCAGAACCCAAATGTCTCCTGACCACCTAGAAAAGTTCCACAAGTCTGTATTGTGTGGTTGCAATGGTGGCAGAGAAATATTATTTCTTTGCTGTCATCACCACCATGAAGTAGGTTTTAAACTGGGCTCTAGTCCATTCCTTGCTGGATTCATTCCAAGTCTTTCTCAAGCCATCTCCCTTCTGTGTATTGTCGAAGGCTTTCATGGCTGGAGAACGATGGTTGTTGTGGGTTTTCTGGGCTGTATTGCTGTGGTCTTGGCATTGTAGTTCCTGACGTTTCGCCAGCAGCTGTGGCTGGCATCTTCAGAGGTGTAGCACCAAAAGACAGAGATCTCTCAGTGTCACAGTGTGGAAAAGATGTTGGCAGGTCATGTATATCTACTCAGGAGGGGTGGGGTTGAGCTGAGTCATCCTGTAAGAGTTTCCCAGGGTGTGGAATGCTGATGGCGGGAACCTCCTCAGGATACAGTGAAGCCTCCCGCCATTAGCATTCCACACCCTGGGAAACTCTTACAGGATGACTCAGCTCAACCCCACCCCTCCTGTGTAGATATAAATGACCTGCCAACATCTTTTCCACACTGTGACACTGAGAGATCTCTATCTTTTGGTGCTACACCTCTGAAGATGCCAGCCACAGCTGCTGGCAAAACGTCAGGAACTACAATGCCAAGACCACGGCAATACAGCCCGGAAAACCCACAACAACCATAATCTCCCTTCTCTTTTCATCATCCACAGTCCCTTGGTAAACCGAAGGGCTACTCAGGTTCTTAGACCTGAGAGAAAAAGTCTATGTGCAATTGTGTCAATTGCCCAGGTCATTTCCTCATTTTGGAGGTCAACTAGGGCATGGACAGGAATGCCAACCATATCAGCAAGAACATCACCTAGTGCCATCAGAAAACCAGTCAAATCCATCAGTCTATGGGGATGAATCATCTTAATCAGTCCCCCACCACCGGAGTCGTGGTATCTCTGTAAGCCTAAAGCCCAGCAAGTAGTGATCTGTTCATGACAAAGGGATCCTCTTTGGTCACCCCACCTTCAGATCACCTTCCACCTGTCTAGAGCAAAACATCAGATCAAGAGTATGTGGGGCCTATTATTACCTGACACAAGCCCATGTTTGTCATGGAGACCATAAAATACTGAGCCAGACCAGACAAAGCAGCCTCAGCATGGTTGTTGAGGTCCCCCAAGGCAACCAGCCTAAGAGTCTTCAACATCAGGGTGGGAGGTACACCAACAGAAATCCCATCCTATCTTGCACTCCCAACACTAGATATACACTGTCAAAACCAGCAGAGTCCTGGACAGGGCGTTGAGAAGGGGGATAGAATCCTGATAGACTACAGCAACAGTACCTCCTTACCTTCCAGGTCTATGCTGATGCATCACTGAGTACCCCAGGAAGTCATAGTTGGGAAACGTTAACCTCTCCCCGCTCCTCTAGCCAGGTTTCAGCAATATTTGCCAGGTCAGCTCTTTCATCCAGAATTAAATCCTGTATGACTGCTGCTTTGTCTGTAACTGACCTGGCATTTAAAATCAAAATATTATAGCCAAGTGGAATACTGATATGGTCAGCATTATCATTGTGGCTAGAAAAAGAACCAGAAGGGGCAACAGTACAAAAATGTGTATTGTCCCTTCTCCTTGCCTAGCCTTCTCCCACCACCTTTTCTCCTCCTACCCCACACAGTATTAATTGTGACACCACCCCCTTTTCCATTCTGCACCTCAGAAACATCCCTACATGCAGGTGATGCAAAGACAAACAACCAAACTTAAATACAACAATCCAAATTTGAGTTCTCACTTGGATCTGGATAAAACAAGTCCAGAAACTAACTGCCACCTAGTTCTGGGCAACAAAGAAACACACTGACAAACAACCCTCTCATCTGGTGTAGAAGAACAACAGAATGGCATACCCCCAGTCTCCCTCCTGAAAAATGGTGGCCCAAGCTCAGTTTCTTTCCATAAGCAGGAAACAGGATTCTCCAGTCCATTGCAGCTTGTCACATCCAGGGTTTTGTAGCTCATTTGGTCCCCAGACTGTAATCCATAGGCTGTTGCCATATTACTGGTCTCTCCTTTCTCCTCTCACTGCTGCTGGTGGTGATTAATGAAGTGCAGTCCTTAGGAAAATATTCATCGTGGAATATTACTTCATTACTTTGTAGCATCATGTTACTGTTACTTAGTGGTAACAGAATGACACAGGTCTGCCAACGAGCCTGAGAAAAAATGTTATATCTAATTGTTGGTGGTATAATTTACAAAATGCATCTCTTAAGCATATGTTTTCTATATGTCCAGTCATCCAGCTCTTTGGGGAGGAAGTTCATACCCATATTGATTTTGTATTAGAATAGTCATTTATTTTTGAGGATGTTAGTATTGTTAATCTATTTACCTGTCTCTTGGAACCTAACTGATGGTCAACAGAAATGGACCCTTCGTGCCCTTACAGTTGCTACAAGACTTATACTACAACATGGGAAAGACAAAAGCCTGTTTCCTGTAATTCATTGGATTGAGGACCTTATAAATAGAGATGGGCACGAACAGAAAAAAAATGAACATGATGTTTGTTGTTTGTTGCCATCCACGAACAGGGACTCACGAACAACCACAAGCATGACCCTGTTCACAAACATGTTCGTGGTTGGCTGTTTGTAGGGGCCAGCAGGCTCTCCTCCAGCCATCATCCAAGTTTGGTCAAGATCCCAACTGCACCATTCCCAGAAACCTGACCTGAGCAGACACCAGGAAAGGTACCAATAATAAATAATAGCTTGCTCCCAGAGCCTGGCAACAGCCCTGGAACCTGAGGGTGGGTAGATCCGTACCGCACCACTCCCAGAAACCCTACCTGAGCAGGCAGCAGGAAAAGTACCAATAATAAATAGTAGCTTGGCCCCAGAGCCAAGCAGCAGCCCTGGAACCTGAAGGGGTAGATCCATATCCTACCACACACAAGGAAAATTCAAGCTCCAATGCACTCTTCCTGTCTCTCTATCAAAATGCCAACAGCAGCTGTCTCTTCCTCTCCACTGTCTGCAAAGACTAGCCGGAGCTGGGAGCACCCCCTCCCCCATGGTCTTTGCTCTCTTGTAACAAATTTGGAGCTCCATGCTTGGAAGGAAGACCTGCCTATCAAGCTAAATTGGGTTTAGATTGGGGTTTCCAGGGCAACAGCAGGAGTTCAGACAGAGTTCAGACAATCTTCCATGCTTGGAAGGAAGCTTCCACGCTTGGAAGGAAGACCTGCCTATCAAGCGAAATTGGGCTTAGATTGGGTTTTCCAGAGCAACAGCAGGAGTTCAGACAATCCCTGCCTAAGTTGCCAAGGGAATTGATTGCAGGTGCCAGACTGTCTGGCTTGACGAACAGCAACGAACGAGGCTTGCAATGACTACCTGTTCGTTTAGAATGGGGCCTCACAAACAGCTTGTTCTCTAACAGCAGGTCGGGCTGTTCGTGGGTTTTTTTGTTCGTATTGCTGTTTGTGTCCATCTCTACTTATAAACTAATCAACATTGGAACATATCACATATAGAAGGCAATTGCATATGGACTTATTTTTAGGTATTTGGAAACCTTTTATAGAAGGATATGTATAGATTTGCCAATAGTGTTTTTGTAAACAGCATTTTTTAAAATTTCTTTTTCTTTGTTTTGCATTAATAAATAATTTTTTTAAAAAAGTTGCTCCTGGTTTTGCACCAGAAGTGATGTAGTGTGTTTCACCAACACCAATGCAAGTGTTTCCACCTTCAGAATCTCCTGGTAGGCCCCACAGGATTTCTAAGTGATTTGCCAGCTTCAACTGGCATCCCTAACTTAATGTCATGCTGACTTCTAAAAGCTCCAAATATTAACCTGAAAATCCTCTTTCAGAAGTTGTATTTTGATTTACAAACAATTAACAAATATTGATCTAAAATAAAAGGTCTATAGGCCTTTAAGATGAGTCTAATGAAACAAACCAAATGTACAGAATTTAAATTCAGACATATGGTAAGACATTTCCTACTAGGTATTATTTCTGGTGTTTAGCTTTCCTGGTGGCAAACAATAAGTAGATGGAAAACTGTACACTGATTTCTTGCCTCAAAAGCCCTCTTCGAATACTTTTAAATGGCCCTATCTCTGCCTCCATCTATTAATAGCTCCTTTATATACAAAACCTGCATACATTAAAAATGTACTTACACAGGCCCTTTGTGAAAAAATGCACAGATTCCAGCCTCCTCCATACACTTATTCTATAATTTTAGAATATCTGAAAGGATCAAATGTATGAGTAGGTTGCATAAGAATTCTTAGCCTTTCCTAGCCCACCTCCATTTGTTTAGGTTGAGAACTTTTCAATCACCCCTTGGAAGCTGGTCTCCCAGTGAGGTATGAGAAATTAAGGCTGAAGTCCTGTGCATAGTTATCTGGGAATAAGCCTAATAAACATTCAGCTTATTTCTGAGTCAATATGTATAAGATCAGACTGCAAAACTTTGGCATGTTAGTTTCTGAATTAATCTAATTTCCAAAGTGTTGCTACTGGTACTTAGCTAAACTTGTTCCAAATCTTGATTCTTTTTGATCTATGCATAGTTCACTCTGGGCTAAGAGCAACAAACAACCCATCATTAGTTTAGTTTTTATACATTGGTTGCACCAGACTTCTTAACTAAGGACACTAAAGATGCAGATTATTGAAAAGTGATTTTTAGTCTTAAACAGATCACTGTAACCTTATCGTGAATACTAGCCTATACTTAAATTGAATACATTATCCCAGAAAGCACAAACAAGGCAGCCGTCAAACAGTCCTACTATCTAATGAATCTGACCTGTGAGCATTTACAAGGTATGTACCTCTCTTTAAGTATTGCATTCATTTAGCCATTTTCTCAGCTTGACCTGGTCAGCATGACCACTGTCTGCCGTGTTGTAAAAAAAAATACTTTGCCTTACATTTAGCCACAGTGGTGATGGTAGAAGGACATCACTTGGGCTCTTTTTGTCCTACACAATGAAACATTTCAAGGTCACCATCTCCCCACTCAATATTCTCCCCAGGTTATTGCAATCACATCAATGCTCTCTCTCTGTCTCTCCCTATGATGGATTCTGCTGCCCCTTTCAGTCATGCTGTGTTTGTAATAGCACTCTGAATGCATTGCTGATGACAGCCGGCATTGCCTGTGCCCCCATTTAGTTTCACTGTATTCTTTCTATTGCCCAGTTCTTCCACTGAGAGCTCAGTCTAGCAAAGCATAGTTTCACAATGCTTTTCGTTGGACTTCCCCATAATAGCAAGACAGGTTGCCTAGCATATTTCAAGCTGTATACACCAAGAGCATCAGAGTAGTCATATGATGTTTTCAATTTTACATGCAAGAAAAGTAAAAAAGTTTAACATCTTCATATCCTTGGCCCAAGATAAACAAACTCCATACCAATTACTTTATGGGGGAGGGAAAGATACAAAGAAGTATTTGGAATATTTTGTCCTTAAATTTAGCTTAAGTACTACTTAGTGCATTGATTTTGTTGTTGCAGAATTACCGTCCTCCTGAACCAATTCTAGAGCACAGGGACTACAAATTAGGTTAGTTTCACAGATATGTATGGAGAATTTTAAGACATTATGCAGCAAAGAATATGCAAAGTTTCCGGAAAAGTAGAGAAAGCTGACCTTGTATTAGCTATGGCTACTTCTGCAATACTGGTTGAGAACCATCATGGGGGAAAATGCATGCAGTATTATTGCTAATTGTGTCCTTGCAATTATGCACTTCAAATGATGATATTCACTTTGGGGTGGATCCAGCTAGTCTGCTCAGCAAGGTTTGGAGTTTTCCTACAACTTCAGTATCTGACTCCTTAGGCTGGAGGAAGGCTTCATTCTTTGCTGTGCAGAGTGACTGTTCTCGATCAAAACTTTAAAGCCACTGCACCTTAATTGTATCTCTTTTAAAACTGACATTATTACCCCATTGAAAAAGTATGTTTTTTTAATGCATCCATTCCAAATACCTAGAATACCCTTTTAAATATCATATTTTAATTGTTAAAAGAAAAAGAGTGCAAAAAAGTGGTTATATTTTCCAAATGTGGTGGTTTTCAAGGAGAGTTTTATTTTTAATTGCATGATTACTTAGAATAAAAATAACCAACTAAGAAACTTTAAATTGGCTCCTACTGTGGATAAGAATTGTCTGTATCTCTTGTAGCTTTCTTTCCTTGTAGCATATATAAACCAACCCCATGGGTTGGATGGGAGAATAGAGAGAATCAAATCAGCATCAAGAATTATTTTTAAAGCAACCAAAGCAGAAAGAAGGTGAGCCAGAGATGGTGTGAGTGTGTAGGGGGTGAATCTGAGTGGGAAATCAAGCTGTACAAAAATCAAGTCTGCCTCTGCCTCTCATGTGCACTCACACACTTTCTCTCCCAATATAAATTGCAGCTGCAGTGTGATGAGAGAAGGCACTTTAGATTTTGTTCAGTGCTGAGGATTAAGTAAATTAGCTAGCAGACTTCTGCAATAATGCATTCAATCAGTCTTCTGCTTTTTGCCTCATCAGCAGCAGCTATCAAAAAGTCACATGGCAAAAGCTGGGTCAGAGAAAGTATTTGGATGCCAGAATTTCTGTCCACAAAATGAATTAGAATTCCTGTTCACCAAAGGGTTAATTTGCTAACTGCAAGATGCAAACCCTGGGCAGAATTATGGGGATTTCTGTCCATATTCTGCATGTTCAAAAACCATAACTTGTACCATATTTAATATTGGACCCACCATGTCCACATTGCAGAGAAACCCTTCACCACAACTGTTCTGCTGTTTCTCCAAGTGCTCTGCTCTGTGTTTCTATAAGTGGTTTTGTTTGTGTCATGTGTGTGTGTGTTCTGAAAACTTCATATTTCTTTCAACTGGATGCCAGAGAGAATAAATTGCTATGGGACTATACAATGTGAAATCAATAGCATCAGAGATTTTTATGTTGTCTGCTTCCTTGAAACTACGCCAACAGCCATGTTTACAACCCTTTGTCACAAGGCCAAAGTAGCATCAACTGTGAGGAGTTATCCAGACTAAAGTCTTGTTTTGACTGTACAGGGCCACAACAAGCATCAAAAAGTTTGTGAATAATACACAATGTGGGAGAGACACTCTAAACCAATTTATATTTCCCTTATACAGCTCAGTGACATAGATCAGCTCTCAGGGCAATGCTATGGTTGCTTATGGTTCAGCTGCAAGTCCACCTGTGGTATATGACAACACTGAACAGTATAGGAAGGTAGCATTATCTGCTACTAAAATGCATACCTAACCACCAAACAGTACAGAGCAAACAGGGAATGCCAAAATTCCATGTAGTTGAACGTGATGCTTACTAGGTGGCCTTGGGTTAATCACTCTCTGCCTAACCTAGTCCACAAGGTTGTTATAAGGACATAATTGAGGAATAGCAAACCTTGTGCTCCTTGGAGGAATGGCAAGATAAACATGTGACAGATACTTACTTCCCTTTGCCATAAGTTGAGAGATGATTTGAGTACAAGAGACAAAAGTTTTCTCTTTAGTGGTGCCCTGACTGAGCTCCCTTCCTAGGGAAACACCTCTGGCTGCTCCACTCTTGATTTTTAGGGGACAGTCCATTCTTTTCATAGAGACTGAGGAGACAATGTGATGCCTCTTTGGTATTTTTTGCCATTTTTTCAGTAGTCGTCTGCATTTTATTGTTTGATCTTAGTCCTTGCTCTTGTTGGTTTCATGGTTTAATGTGATTTTATAATTTTTTAAGGAAAGTCACTTTGACATCAATAGACAGGAGATATGTTTTGATAGACAGGAGACATATACATTTGTTTGTTTGGTTAAAGCCTGCCTTTCTCAAAGAGACTCAAGGTGGATTATGAAGTACGAGTCAATATGATCGGCAGCTAGGACATTCAATGAACAATGCAATAGAGTACAGGTTGGAGAAATTTGAAAACAAGCATAAATCCAAATACAGAGATGAAACATTGCTGAAACAAAGCATATGCAATTAAACATGGCATGTTTAATAACATGGGCACTACCCAGTAGGAGCATATCAACATCAACAGACAGTACAAAGTAATATAGTCTATAGTACCTGTCCCTTTACCAAAGGATCTCTCTGAGCCATTTCTTGTAGCACAGCCCTACAACCTGAGTGTCTAAATAAGTTTTTAAATCATGTATATAGACTTTTTTTCCCCTGGGAGTCATGAGAGTGTGGCCGTTTTGTGACCTGGTCTATCTACAAATAAACATCTCAGAGCTCAGCTTTGTTTTCTGCCCACTTACTATGAAAAATACTTTTTAGGATTTTCTCTGAATTCCATGTTTATGAAATTATCATTTCATTAACTTTGGCCAATAAGATAATTATAGCTTCTACACTTTTGTTTTCAGCTTCCTTGTTTGACTTCCATGCATCCTCTGTTTTAGTATCTTTCCCCCTGCACAGCTCATTTTTATGCATGTTTACTTGCAAAAAGCCTCAGTAAATTCAAGAGAACATCTCCTTCACAACCTTCACAAACCTCTCAAGGGTTGCCAACCCTAGTGTTACAGTTGCCAGCTCAAGATTGGGAAATTCCTGGAGATTTGAGGGATGGAGGCTGGAGACAGCAGGGTTTAGGGAGGGATCTCAGTGAGGTACAATGCCACACAGTTCACCAACCAAAGCAGCCATTTTCTCCAGGCGGACTGATCTCTATGGCCTGGAAACCAGATGTAATTCTGGAAGGTCTCTAGCCACTTCTGGAGGTTGGCAACCCTACCTATTACTAACTGCTTAGGATTGTAGCCTTAGGGCCTAACTATATGTGATGGGGGATGCATGGCTGCTACTGAGTTGCACGGCCCCCAGGTAACATTAGAACAAAATTATGAACAGAATTTCCTTTCCCCTGCAAGTACAGGCCAATGAAGCTGATTATGGTTTGAGAAACTGTGTCACACATTTCATTTATCTAACTTTTGGGGACAATGAGGGAGAAGATGTGGTTTGGTGGTGGTCACACTCCCCTTTTCATATAGTTAGTCCCTCTGTATCTCATAAGTTTCACTTTTTACAATGTTAAATGTAACTGAATCCTCCTTTTTTAATGATTCTACTAAACACCTTCTCTAGTCTGACATGCAGCTCTTTTATTTCTGGCTGTTCAGTCTGCCATGCCCAAGTTGATTCCAGGATTTGAGAACGAAACTTTGGAAGTAGTATATTGATAATAGAGCAACGACTTTTCTCTTACCATCACAGGCGTATAATTTCATCTTTAAAAAGCAATTCAATTCCCTTTCAATAATGCTGTTTTGGAGGTGGCTTTTTTGTGGTAGTTTTATTATCCATTAGCCTTCTAAAACTTTCCTGTTAATATCAGATGCACCATTTTACTGGGTATTGCAGCTAGTCTATTTCTCCTAAATAGTCACTCCTTACTTTCTATTAAAATTAAATTGAACAAATTAAGATCTTCAAATCAGAAGCAATTTAACTGTGCAACATCCATTTGACAACCTTTTTTGATAAGGCCATTGTTTTATGCCTGTTTACCTATTCTCCTGAAGCAAAAGGAAGCATTTTTAAAGCTGACAGAAAGAAACAATTAACTTGAAGAACTCTGTTGCTGGGCGGTATAGAGGTAGAAATTTAAGTGGATTACAGTTCAATCCTAAAAAGAGTTACGCCAGGCTAAGCCTATTGAAATCACTTGGCTTAGACTGGAGTAAGAGTGTGCATAATGGAAAAACCAAACCAAAAATATACACCACCAAATCACTGGTTTGGCTTGTTAAAGAGGCTTCCAGAATGGTGTAACATATCTGGGAAACTAAATTATAATGAGTCCCTCCCACCAAAAAGTGCATGTGTTTCATTCCGTACCTTCCAGCAGCTGGCTTGCCTCACAGAGCAGCATCTGGATTTCTTGAACAGCATTCACCAATCAGATCCCAAGGGGAGAGAGACCTTATGTTATTAATTAACTCTGTTGACGGGAGGGGGAGTGAGCCCAATGGATGTGAGGGCGATCTGGCTGCGACATCTGTTACCCCGTTGATCACCAGGGTTGAATCAGCTGATCTGGCTGGCTAGACGTGTGTCCACTTCCTCCCTCACCACTCCATGTGCATCCCTTGCGAAGCTGCGCGCTCGGTGGAAAAGGACGACCATCCCAGATAGAAGGAGTGTACCATTCTTCGGTCAAGGGTATACGATAGCTGCGCTCCCCTGCTAGAACCTCCAAACTATTGAATAACATGGGACTTACATCTGAGTATACCTTCTAAGGATTGTTTCCATAGTCTTTCAGGGCTCTCTCTTTTTCTGAGTCAAATGGCAAACATGCACCTACTCTGCCCTTTTGAAAACAATCCTGCCTGGCTCCACAGCAAAAGGAAAACTTATGGAGAAAACAGGTCTGTTTGGGAGGCAGGAGGAATTCAGCCAATCATTCTGCCTGCCTGCTTGCACTTGGGTGATTGAGAAGATTGGCAGTGAGAATGCCCTGTTTTTCAACCTGACTCTGCCCCTGACACCCTGTTGAGAGCTCTGGAGGCCGTGTCTGGGTGGGTAGAACAGAGCAGACTGAAGTTGAATCCTGTGAAGACAGAGGTCCTGTACTTGGGCTGCAGACTGTTGGAGGCAGGGATCCTTCTCCCAACCTTTGGGAGGGCACCACTTGTGCCCGTACCATCGGTTAGGAGTTTGGGCGTGATTCTGGATTCCTCCTTGTCTACACGGCCAGATCACGGCTGTGGCTCGGGTGGCCTTTTTCCACCTTCGGCAGGCCCGGCAACTGGTGCCCTACCTCTCGGCCCAGGACCTAACGACAGTGATCCATGCAACGCTCACCTCCAGGTTAGACTACTGTAACTCGCTCTGCGCAGGGCTGCCCTTGGGCTTGATCCGGAAACTTCAACAGGTCCAGAATGCTACTGCACGTGTCCTAACTGGAGCTTTGTGTAGGACACACATTACGCCTATCTTGCAGCAGCTTCATTGGCTCCCAGTAGAATTCCGAATCCAGTTCAAAGTGTTGGTTTTGACCTATAAAGCCCTAAACGGACTGGGACCAGCATACCTAAGGGACCGTCTCTCCCTGTATGTGCCCCAGAGAGCACTTCATTCAACCAGAAAACATCTACTGGTGGTCCCTGGCCCTAGGGAGGCTTGGCTGGCCTCTACCAGGGCCAGGGCCTTTTTGGTCCTGGCTCCAACCTGGTGGAACTCTCTGTCTGAGGACACTCGGGCCTGCCAGGATCTTGCATCATTTAGGTGGGCCTGTAAGACAGAGAAGTTCTGCCAGGCATATGGTGGAGGCTAATTTTAGCCCATCATTGCCGAGTCTTCCACCGGTCTCCCTCTACAAGGGGTATGGAGTTTCCACTCCCGCTGGTTGCCCTGAAAGGGGCACAGTATTTTATCTGTTTTTATAATTGGTTTTAAGTTGTATTTTAATCAATGTTGTACCTCGCCCTGAGCCCGCTTGTGGGGAGGGCTGGTTAAAAATAAAATATAAATAAATAAATAACAAAAGGCTAAGCATCAAAAGGAAGGATCTGGATTCACCTTCATCGTGGGAACAAAATTACAAAGCAGAAGGAAACAGCAGCAACAGATAACAGCAGAAAGCAAAGGTAATAAGCTATTAGCACTATAGAAAAAGAAGAAAGTGAACATGAAGCAGGATTGTTTTGAGTGTTGCTTTGCTGCACTGTACTAGTTGGTGCTGTTTCCTACTTGAGAGCACCTTGTTGCCACTGCCCTGCCCACTGACACTCACCGTCTATGGGTCTGTTGTTGTGTGTGTGTTATTGTGTTTGAGGAAAAACTCAGTGGATCAGTTGTTTAGACTAGGAGATGTGGTTTTTGGTAAAGCGTGAAAACAGCTTCCCTAGAGCCTCGTTTCCCCACCCCACTCCCCCAAAAACAGTGTGCATTTGCGCATGTGTGGCCAACATGCGCATAATGGGCTGAAACTCATGAAAATGAAAAAAGAAAATGGATCAGATCTGAAGCGGCACTGGCCCACCTGGAATAAACTAGTAATGGAACAGAATTATTTCTGGAACCCCCAGAACTGTAACAGAAACCAAGATTTTCTTGGTGCACACCCCTAGACTGGAGTAACTTTGCTTAGGATTGCACTGTCATTATTTTTATTAACACAAGCACTAAATACAGTGTTGCTTTTACTTTTTTAGTTCCTCCTCTTGACATTAATGCGACTGATCAGATAAGTAAGGGTATATGGAATTTAGTGCTGAGGTATGCCTGACCAAAGGTTAGAAGGACCATTCACTGTTACATTTCAGGCTTGGCATTATTTGGCTTCAGACAAAACATCCCCCATTTTTCCTGTCACAAGATGCAGCATATTACATCATTGCAGACTGAACTGCATACATTTTCTTTGAAGTGTTGTGAAAAAAGGGAAAACAAAACAAAATAGCAATAAGCTAAACAAGAAAAGAGTTAATGACAATGAGACATCATTAAGTTCCTTTGTAAGGATTCTTCATTCTTGTTGTTATCAATATCAATACATATTATCCATCCATTCCTATCACTCTCAGTATTATCACATTATACCATTTTTGTGTGATGGTGCTCTCAAGGGGCCATAATGTTTATAAGCCTGTTGCTGAGTATGCCAGTATCTTCGTGAAAGGACCAATGGTGGTGGTGTTATAAGAACCTAAACTAACTTGCAGGAGCTGCTTGTTACCTAACTGGCCAAATGACCCTTGCTTCTTGGAGACCTCTAGTCCATATGGTGGCTTTGTGTACCTTTCTGAGCTCTAAGGGTTATTTTGATGACAAAGGTACTACATTGTGTAGGAGGAAATAAATGTATTTTGTGAGAAGCTGGTACACATCTTTATTTTGCCATAAATACACAGATTAGTAACAAACCAATATATGCATGGCCTGACACATAGAGCAGAATATGGTGAAAAGTAGGGAGAATGTTCCCTCATCCTATTTCCTGTATTTTAGTCTAACAGCAATAGAATCATGTGTGATCTAGTTTGTTCCCTCCCCCCCCCCATTTTTTCCTGTGGAGTGTTCAAATTGGGGGAAAATGAAAGCAATCCATATATTAAAAGTTGCTCTAATTAGTTTGCAGGCTTTCCTTCATGCTAACTCTTATTTTTCATCTTTTCTCTCTGAAATTAAGAGAGTCTTGTGAGCGTGCATTTTATCCATTTTATGCATTTAAAGATCTTGACCTAACTGTTCCCCTTCCCCTGGAAGAAAAAGTAATACATTGTGCCAATTAGTATAGGAAATTAGGTGCCTGTGAAGACATTTTCCCTCTGATTGCTTGCATTTAAGTCTGATTATGCTTAAATCAGCCAAACATTACAGAGCACTACGCAAAGTGTAATAATTTCTTATCAGGCACTGGCATGCAGAGAGAGGCATCTTCTAACTTTAACAAAAATGGGAGATAATGTTTACTCATCATCCTTTCAGAACACTGCCTTTCATAAAGGTTACTAGTTATGTTCTTTGTCAACTTGCTAGAATACTGTATATTGGCACTGAAGACTTTCCGATTTTGGTTTCAGTTGACTGTATTTTATTCACGTTTTGATTTGTACTAGGGGTGTGCATACACAAGCCAAAATAATACACCTGAAATGCTGGGGATAAGGTAAATTTATCTCTTGGAATTTGGGGAGTGTTTCAGGGAGGTACAGGACTGGGGAGGGAAAGAGAAGAAGCTGGGAGACAGCTGCTTGTTGGCATATCTCTTCCCTTGGGAAGAGTGACACTGACTCACAGATAATAATTGGGTAGACCTGGTCTCCACCTATGGCCCTTTAAATTTTAAAATGGGCCTATTCTGCATCGTGAACGTTACATCAGGGTTTCTGCGTATTCAACCTATGAGGATCAGAGCCACTTTATTCAATGGTTCTACCCCCATACTGCTTTGATTTTACACTTTGAGGGAGTTGAACCGAAATGTCTGTTTTTTATTTCTGCTCTAGAAAAATGCCTGGTTTCTGCTGCAGGCTTTGAGAACACATTAGTTTCATTAGCTGATCGCTGAGATCATGTCAGTTTCCTTAGTTGATCAGCTAAAGACATGCCAGTTTCCTCAGATGATTGTTGAGGAAACTTACAAAGGTGTTGGGGGGGGCGCTTTTTTAGTGGCTGCAAACTTGCAAGGTTGCTGTTTTTTTAAAAATGTAAAAGCCAGAAAAGAATTTACTAAAAAATACAGGAAGCACAAGTGAAAACTTTAAAATATCAGATGGGATTCAGAACTCTTTGCAGTTTTGTGTTAGCCATTTTCCCCAGCAGTTGCAAGATTTTTTTTCTTTAAAGCACCAACATTGCTATGTTGCAATTTATTTATTTTTTAATTCAGGGGGAAAAAAGCTGGATTGGTTGCTGTTCAACCAATCAGAATGCAGGTGGGTGAAGGGGGCGGGGAGAAAGGCAGGGCCAGGCCAGGCCTCACACCAAAGAAAGCATTCTGCAGTTCAAAAAAGCAGTGATGTGACTTTGCTGGAAAAAAAACATTGGAGCATATGCACAGGGAGAAAAACTTCAGAAAAGCCAGGGAAAGATCGATTCTGCAGCAAATGCAGTCTTTCTCCATGCAGAACACATGTGAAGTGCACACTGCTATTTTAAATAATATCTGCATGTTAGAACAGGTGAAATGTAGCTTGACCTTTTTTCCTCTTGTCAGTTTCTGGCAAGAATTGTGTTTGATGAACTTTTGTGTGATACCTTCCTACTCAGGCAGCAAGTTTACAAATATGCAGCGGGTTTACAATTTAATAATATATAAATTTTATAAAAAGAAAAAAGAACTTACCTTAAGTATGGGTGGAGTTGCCAACTGCAGGTTGGGAAATTCCTTGAGATTTGTTGGTGGAGCCTGGGGAGAGTGGCATTTAGGAAGGGAAGAGACCTCAGCAAAGTCCCCCCTATGAAGCTGCCATTTCTCCAGAGGGACTAATCTCTGTAGTCTGGAGACCAGTTGTAATTCCAGGAGAACTCTAGGCCACAACTGGAGATTGGCCTAGTTATACGATCAGTCATTATGACTGAATACTGAAGATGCTGTAAGATGTCAATTCACACTGTATGTTATATAAATGGTATCAGTAAAACATAATCACTTTTCACTTCTAGCTAGTTTTCCCAGAGTAACTTGTGTAGGTGCTACACATTTAATGCAATTAAATTCAATGTAATTCACAAATGTACAGTAACTTGCTATTATTAAAAATGCCTGGAATTGATTGTATTTTTAATATAGCAGATCTTTCCTGCATATCCGTATCAGGCATCTGGACTCATGGAATGCAGCTGAAAGGAAAGGACTTGTAGGAGAAATGAATTTGCACTGACAAGCAAAAATGTTTATGATATGATTAAAAATAAACTATTTTTTCATTGTCCATGTATGGCTTAGGAACCAAAGAGCCATATTTTTGTATTTCTAGTTATCTACATTCATTATCTATCAAACAATTCCTTATCATGCCCATTGAAGACAGTGGGCTTAGAAGGGTAAAACTCTGCTTAAGATATCGTATGTTACCTTCAGTGACAGCCCCAACTACTACACAGTACCTTGTCTTTGGAAAATAACTGCATTGAGGTTTGTTACATGCTCAAATATTATGGAAACATAAAGCAATGCTATGGGGCAAATTCTTTTTTGCTTTCTTAGTTTATACTCATACAAGTAGTAGACTAGACTGTCTTTATTTGCCAGGAATTTGCATCATTCTTCATAGCCTCCCATCAAGGTAAAAGATTATTAATAGATGAGGTAGCCAGGCTTGCTCAGCAATTTTGCTGCCCCAAGTGACTTCCTCCAATGCCACACAGCAGGCTCAAAGGCAAATGGCAGAAGTCCTGCCTGCAGCCCATTTTAGAATCTGGTGGTTTTAGAACCGGGTGGTGCCACAGTTATGGTGAGTGTACTTTTCCCCATGCTACTCATGCCAGCTCCAGTTTCTGCAGCCTTACTTGCAGCTAGACAGCTGCAGGGTGGGGACAAATCTACCTCCTCCCATGCTGTCCCATCAGCTGTAAGGTGGGCTGCAGAGGCCCATGACACCCTCACTGGATGCAAGGTGGACTGTAGCACTGCCACAGCGCATTGTGGACCTATGTGGAAGCTGTACAGGTCTGAGAGGTACTAACTGATTAAAGGCACACTGGTTACCACTTCCCACGTGTCAGCTGGATGCCCCAAGCAGCTACTTGAGTCATTTGGGCATTGAACAGGCCTTGTATGGAAATTTCAGATTTTTTAAAAGAAAGTGATACACACACTCATATCTAACCCACTCATTTAGATCCAAAAAGTTAGGATGTAATTCATTTGCCTCTGTTTGCCATCTCTCTCCCATGGTTCTGGGATTATTGCTGGCTGAATATGTACAATTGCATACTGATTTGAGATCCCAAACAGTTCCCAGGCCTCAAGGAAAAGAGGAGGGTGAAGTGGCAACTACACACTTTGAATTCTCTCCCCCTCCATGTTGCTGGTGGTGATTTAAATTGTCAGCTTAATGCATTCATTCATTCATCTATCTCAAAAATATGTTTTTTAAGGGAAGGGGAGGAGAAATATCACACTTTGAAATACAGTGGTGAGCTGGGAGAATTTTTCCTCATAAAAAAGCCTTAACAGCCCTTCGATACCTCCTATGTGAGTTTGAGTTATAGGCCTTTCAACCCCATGAAAGGAATAGAACTATCATCCTTCAACTAAGCAAGATTACCTTGTATACGTTAAAATAGCAAAATGTCTCCTGGAGTCACAGCAGTCTGCAGTTGTATAAACAACACCTTTACATCTTTCAGTGAACATTTCTTTCCTGTGCCTTTAATCATCAATGGACATTCTGTGGCAAGTGGAGTATAAGGATGGAATGAAATGTGCTCTGATAGGTCATGAGAGAGTCCATTTTAGATACCCAGTTTGGAAATATAGCCCGTACCATCAAACCAGTCCCCACTAGTCTTGTAAATATCCTAGTCATAGCTAAAGGTAGATTACAATTTACTAGGAAATTGCCAAAGATCTGTTTAGAGTTTGGTAATATTTATTAATGTCACAAGCTTTTAAAAAATAAAATGTACCATAACAGACCACAAAGAATGTAAATTATTTCAAGCGTAATGTAATATTTATGGGTCTATTAGTAAATCCACCAGCATAAGGAATGGCTAAAAACAACTGTCGTATGACAGGCAAGTGAAACATATTGTACAGATTAGATTACTGTAATGTATTTTATGTGGGGCTGCTGTTGGAGTCTGTCTGGAAGCTGCAGCTGATACAAAATGCTGTGGCCAGAGTGTTGACTGAAGTGGGTGATAGGGACCATATCCCACCTGTCTTGTTCCATAAACAATCTGCTTTCAGACCCAGTTAAAGGTGCTGGCACTAACCTATAAAGCCCTATATGGCTTGGGATCAACATACCTTAAGGACTGCCTTCTCCCATATGAACCTACCTATTCACTTCAGTCATCTACAAAGCCTTCCTTCAGGCACCATCTGAGGCTAGCAAGTGGCAAACCAAAAATTATGGAACTCCCTCTCCAGGTAAATTTGTCTGTCTCCCTCTGCTATTGTCTTCCACCAGCATGTGAAGACTTGCTTCATTTGGCATCCCTAGTAAGCTCTTATTGGCATCTTCCCTGGTTATGTGTATGTTTGTTATATGTCTAAATGTTTTTTTAATTTATATAAGTATTTACAATGTTGTTTTAATGTTTTAAGTGTTTTAATATTTGTTATTCACTGCCTTGGGGACCCTATTTGAGTGGAAAGGTAGAATATATATTTTTTAAATAAAGAAATAATTAAAGTGGTTTTCTAGAACTAAGGGCATGTGATCTTAGTGCAAGTCCCTAAATTACCAGTCCTTTATGTAAGCCTGTACTGGAAAAAGGGGTTGGGGCCTAGGACCTAGGCCTGATTAATAGACTGCAGATACATAGACCAGACTAACAGATAACTGAGCTGTACCTAGGGTTGTTTAATTTGCATGTTTCCAAAGAAAAAACAGGGGTGTGCTCTTCCCACAAGGACCAGAAACAAAAAAAGGGAAGGCAGCAATAACAATACTAATCAATTAAGAAAAACATTTATATATATATATGCTTGTGAAAAATATATCGTAATAAGATGTAAATACAGAATAAATAAGATGTGTGTAAAGTAATTCCACAAATTATTGCCACATATACACAATTACAAATTTAGAGACCAAAATGATACAATTACAAATATAGGGACCAAAATGATACAATAAATACAATGAATATGAATTTATAATATACAAGATACCAGGACCAAATATGAATGAATTCCAAAGTAAACTAATATTAAACCACGGTGCATACAGCAATATCAATAAATTCCAAAGTAAGTTGGTTTAGACCACAGTACATACAAGAGGAAAATAAATCAATTAATATGTAATGTCCATATGTGAGTGGTACACTGGATGGCTAGACACCAACAACTCCTATGCAAATGCCAACGGGCTTATGCCTGCATATTTTTTCATTTCCCCGTTTCACAATTCATTGCTTCCTCAGGGCGATAATCAGGTGCCACACACAAAGAGAAATTAATTAGAATCCAGTACCAAATCAACGCACAAAATTACAGCCACAATGGGAAGGGTCCGGCAGCACAATTAGCAAATGCCTATGGGGCATATATGTATAAAAAAGAGGTCACCATGACTAAGAGGAGTAGTGTTATACAGGACTAGGCTAGCTGGCAATACTAAAGGGAAGAAGAGCTGCTGCTGCTGCTGCTGTTTGGAAGGCAAAGCTTGTCTCCAAGCTTTGGAGCTAAGATCATCACAGAGCTGAAACTACTGGCTAGAAGAGCTGAACTCTTCTCCCTGGAAGAACTGCAGTAGCTGGGAAGAGCTGAAGAAGCAAGAGCAGGAATGGCTGGCAGCTTAACTCATTGACTACTTGAGACCAGCACCCTAGCACAGAGCTGCCCCACTTCATCTTGCTAGGAGAAAAGGGGAACTGCTCCTAGGGCAACAAGCAAGCCCCGGGATTCAGACAGCATCTTCACAAGAAGAGTCCTGCTGTGGCAAGGCCTGCTAGATATTTGGGACGCTGTTCCAGGCAAAGCCTCTGGCCAAATCTACAGAACTGTCTGCACACTTTACCAAGGGCTTGTGAGTAGGCCCGTACTCTGGGGTCACTGGTTACTGATCCAGTATTAATAACTTTGGGAATGTTTTCATAGTTGTGTAAAAATAAATTGCATTTATTGGTAAACATATTGGTAAACATATTGAACCTGGTCCTTGGGACTCTGGGGGTTACATTTTACACTGTAAAATATAACTGAATATATTTACACTGAATATGAATATGCTGTCACTACATACAGTATAAGTGTTTATTCTTATGTGCACAACAAATAGGGTGAACCTTCAGGTATTACAGAGGTACTCTGGAGATTTCCAGACTACAGAGATCTGTTACTCTGGAGAAAATAACCAGTTTAGAGGGTAGACTCTATGGTATACCATAGATTCTAGGTGAAACCCCTCCCCAAATTCCCCCCCCCCCAAGTCTCCAGGAATTTCCCAGCCCAGAACTGGCAACACTAACAACAAACATGGACAGAGACAGCAATCCGCCTCACAGCTGCCTTATTTTCCTCTTCTTGTCACAACCTGTTATCCCCACTTCGAGAATGCCCTTGCCTCTGCCTGACACAAAGCCAATTCATGATGACAAATTGCTCTCTGAAAATGTGTTGAGTAGATCCAAGCAGAGTTTAGCATATGCTAAAGACCAGAAATGATGGCTTTATCTTAAGCCTGGCTTGCAATTCAGACTGCATTTACTGTGCCACAGCTTGACCCATGTTGAGTATTTTTGTGGTGGCGTAAATTTAGATGGAGTTGCAGGTCAGGCATGTGATGGAGCACTCACCTGAGCATCTGAACACAATCTGAAGTCTGTCTGCATGTATCCAGTCAACACTCAGTCAATATATTGTTGAAGGTTTTGACAGCCGGAGAACGATGGTTGTTGTGGATTTTCCGGGCTGTGTTGCCGTGGTCTTGGCATTGTAGTTCCTGATGTTTCGCCAGCAGCTGTGACTGGCATCTTCAGAGGTGTAGCACCAAAAGACAGAGACCTCTCAGTGTCACAGTGTGGAGAAGATGTTGGCAGGTAATTTATATCTACTCAGGAAGGTGGAGTTGGGCTGAGTCATCCTGTAAGAGTTTCCCAGGGTGTGGAATGCTAATGGCAGGAGTCTTCACTGTATCCTGAGGAGGTTCTTTTGCACATGGATTGGTGCTTGATATGCTAATCTTCTCTGCAGGGCTATTGTAGGATGTAGAGTATTTTGTTAGCGTGGTGTTTTTCAGGACTGGAAACCATGCTCTATTCATTCTTAAAGTCTCTACTTTCCTATTGAAATTGTGCTTATGAATATGCTTAAATTAGCATTAGCATTCCGCACCCTGGGAAACTCTTACAGGATGACTCAGTCCAAACTCACCTTCCTGAGTAGATATAAATTACCTGCCAACATCTTCTCCACACTGTGACATTGAGAGATCTCTGTCTTTTGGTGCTACACCTCTGAAGATGCCAGTCACAGCTGCTGGCGAAATGTCAGGAACTGCAATGCCAAGACTACGGCTATACAGCCCAGAAAATCCACAACAACCATCACTCAGTCAATAGTTTACCAAACATAAATGGTCTTTGAGAACATCTGAGTGTCTAAGACTGGTTTAAACTAATCCCAGAATGGCAACTTCTCTTCATGCAGAGAGTTGTACATTTAGAGATGGTGATTGTGCACTCCTAAGAATAGTAATTCCAGTCTATGCCCATTGACATCAGTGGGTTTAAACTAGGGTAGCTCTGCATAGGATAACACCAGCAGTCTCTCTTCTTCTGTGTGCTCTGAGTACTGGAATACTAATTCCAGTCTATGCCCGTTGACACCAGTGGATTTAGACTAGGGTAGCTCTGTATAGCATTGCACCGCCAGTCTCTCTCCATCTGTATGCTGTGAAATAAATGTCAGTGGAATGCTGTACTTTTTCATCATGTGACTTACCTTGACCTGAAGGGTTTTTTTTTTACCTATAATATGTGATTTATGCAAGTTTTATTTCCCCCATTATTTGTGTTAAGATATGTCCTTGCTTTCATAGAAAGTCAATGTTACAACTTCCCCTGTGAAACTGTGAATCAGAACTGGAATGGCAGAATTTTTTCTTAAGTGAAAGTGGTAAGAAGACACTATTGTGTGGGGGTTTGTTTTGATGTAGTTCATTATGGCAAGCGCATTCTGCCACTGCAGCTCTACAGTACAATGACGACAGTGTTTTCAGCATGAGCAATACATCTTGCAAAGCAAGTGTTCTGGGGTTAAAAGCTTTGTTAAAGATGCATGAGCATTGTCATTTGTTTGGGGGTAAATGAATTTCGTGTGTAATTTTAGCAGCAGCTATTGATGTAGGACACTATCTTTTCCCTACTCAAACGGTTCTCGTAGATAGTCATTCTGTATCTTGTCATGGCAGTCACATTTGTTTTTGCTTTAAAGGGTTTTTTTAAAGCTAAGCACTAGTCCTATGGTCTGGACTTAGAGCTTAGAAATAGTTTGAATACTTAGTGGCTGTACCTTCCATCCATTCATTGGCAGTATTCAGTTGATAATTCTGATTTTTCTGCAGTATTTTCTTCAGAAGAAATGTTTCTCTCTTCAGATTTGCCATCTTCAAAGATCATGCTTTAGGCATACCAGACAAATTGTCTATCAGTTTTTTGGGCTGTGGAATGTCTTTTGGTAAAGACATTCAGAATTCGATCCTCTGAAGCATCCAAGTTATCTGATCCAGCACTTTCCTTGTGAACAGGGGATCCTATGCACAGATGTCAATTCCTGACTTAAACAATTGTCCTTATTCAGTGTGGAAGTGTCATCTTATCTCTACTCTCTGCATTCAGTGTTGTTGTATATATAGAGGATACATGTGCCATTGCTGACCATACCAGCGTTTGGGTTGAGATGTGATGCTTTTAAAGATATGTCCCTAGCTTATGTTTTATGGTTTGTGTGTGAGTGTGTGTGCGTGTGTGTGTTTGAGAGAGAGAGAAAGAGAGAGAGAGATTGGTACCAGTAACCCCACTGCATGTCGTTCAGAGAGCACCTAGTATCCATACTAAGGCACTCTGGGAAAACTACATTTTCCAATGTAACCTAGGACTAGGGTTGCCAGCCTCCAGGTAGTGGCTGGAGATCTCCTGGAATTACAACTGGTCTCCAGGCCACAGAGATCAGTTCACCTGGAGAAAATGGCTACTTTGGGGGGGGTGGACTCTATGGAATTATGCTATGCCAAGGTCCTTTCCCTCCCCAAACCCCACTATCTCCAGGTTTCACCCCCATATCTCCAGGAATTTCCCAACTTGGAGCTGGCAATCCTACCTAGGACAGTGGTGTAGCATTTTTCTAGTTGAGGGCAGAGGGGGAAGAAAGAACTGTCTTTCTCTGCTGCCACAGCTGTGGCTAGACGGGTAAAGAAGTTCTTCTGTTGCCCATACTAACTTGGGGAAGCTGGGGAAGAATGATCAAAGGCATAGCACTCTGTTCAGAAGACAAGCTCACAAAATTTATATTACAAACTCAATAGTTATAGATTTCTGCACAATGCTAATCAACAAATAATTTCAGGCATTTATCTGTCATACATGTTATCCTTCTCTTTGTGGGCTCCTAGTGGCCTATGTGGTTTTCCTTGCCCATTTTTACCTCACAGCAACCCAATGAGATGTGTACTAAGCCACAACTCTTGGGTGCCACAGCATTTGTGTTGTGTGTGTTATGTCTGTCTTTAAGAAAATAAATGGTTACCTTATGCTTGTTCAGTGCAATGGCTAAAAAACTGAGCTATGAATCAGGAGGTCTCTGGTTAAGATCTCACTATTGCATAAACTCACTGGATGGTCTTTGTCAAGTGATAAGAATGCTGATTTACCTAACTACATGCTGTAGGAACTGCTACAAAATATGTAAGGCTGAACAGTTCACAGTGCTATATTTTTATTACCACCACTACTACATGCTGCTTATTAATTCATAGGGCAGATGAGTACTATACGTATTTAAATCTTTCAACAGACTAAATTGGGAATATAAAATATTCAGTGTTGGAGTCTTAAAGAAACACCATAGAATAATAAATGGCTGGGGTGGTCATATTCAAGTTCCCTGCACTGAGTAGCCTTTTAAATTATGCAAATCAAGCACATTAATTGCTATGTTTTGGGGAATAATTTGGAAATGAATTCTTACTGACTTTTAGAAGCCCACTGAAGCCTAAAACGCACAAAACACAAATGAAGTGACCAGTTACTACTGCTTCAGGCTGTCCCGGAAACAGGGAATCAAAGCATTCCCTTGGGATTCTCATACCTGTTATCACAGCTGTGACGTCCCTCATTGGCTAGGGATGTCACAGCTGTGACAAAATTGGTGTTTTCCCATTGCATAAAGTAAGGAGAAACTTGTGTTCACATTTTGTCTTTTATTTCACGATCCAGAAGATCTAGAAACTTGCCATTTTTAAAATAAAAGCTGCTGTGGTCATAAGAAATAGTTCCCAGAGATGCCTTCGTAAGGGACAGAGACTATAGACTATGCTGCTGGGTACTGTACTGTCTGCTGATGTAGATATGCTTCTAGTGGGTAGTTTCCACATTAAGGGAGCCATCCCCATGCTGAGGTTCTCTGCCGCACCCACCTCCACTCAGCTGCTGGTAGGAGGGAAGGCACCTGGGGAAGATATTTTCCAGTGCAATGGGGAAACCACGGGTTTTGCAGGGGTGTGTGTGTTCATTTAAAATCACTCAAAATGTAGTGTTTGAAAGTATCCATCCTGTCACCCCTCCCCCCCCCCAGTTTGGACCATGGGGGACCTGGCAACCATATTCCACATTGTTAAATATGTCATGTTAATTAGTTACACTTTGTTTCAGCAAGGTTTTATCTTTGTCTTTGAATTTTCTGCAACCTTACCCTATTGTATCTGTTCACTGAATGTCCTAACTGTTGATCATATTATATTTTGCTTATTGAATGTCTTAGGTGTTGATTATATTGTATTGACTTGCACTGTGTAATCCTCCTTTGGTCTCAGTGAGAAAAGAAGACTAAAAGTAAAATCTAGGACAGCAAATGGGCAAAATGGGTACAAGGTTAGCATGCCGAGATTCTGGGTAAAACTCAACCAATGTAGTAATATAACAACCCTTTTAATTGTAGATAGAATACAAGGCCTTGTGATTGTATGAGCTGCATTGTAGATCATCTGATGCAGTGTTCTAAAACGGATCATAATATGGGCACAGTGGGGGAAATATGCTTGAAAATCGTATTTCAAATTTACAATACGTATAGTTTGGGAGATAGAACAGATCATGTAACAGTGCATAGATGTTGCATATTATGATTATTCGCATAACTACAACTGTCTAGTTAGCAGAAAGCTCCAAAGGAGCTGGGTGGCAGAGCAGCTTTAGGATATATGTGGGGCAGGAAGTGTTTATTAAACAGGCAAATGGAAAGCATCATGCATTTGTGCTGGTTCAAATATGTATTCAGTGAGAAAGCTGAGAGCATGTTATCCACAACTGCTAAGGTCAAATTTACACTAAATACATTTGTGTGCTTACAGAGAAAAAATTAACTACCTGTTTTGCAAACTGCTCCCTCCTGCTAAGTAACAGCCCACAACTAAGAAAGCTCCTAGGTAAGCATAAAGCTGTAGTAGCAGCCAGATCCTATTTCTCCCTTTAGCTCCCTTTATAAATATTAGGGAAGGTTGAAAGCATTGTATTCATCTAGGATGGAGGTCAAAATTCAGCCCTTGGCTATCATATAGGAAATAGGAGGAAACTGGGTAGATTGCTGCTGACCTCTGTCCTGCTGCTTTCTGAATAAGGAATAAAAGATGAGTCTGGCTATAAAATGAAGCCATTTCAACAGGAATTAACCAGGATAGCACTGGTGTTTAGGAGTGTCAGATTTATCTGTGAGGCTCAGGCAGTCCTTGTGAAATTAAGATTGCAAATTCTATAGAGTGGCCTAGAAATTAAGAACTGCTTTGAGCAGAACAATATAAAGGCGAAGCACTAGAAACGTAGAAACATTCAAGAGGTTTACACTCCAGACCTATACAGAGTTAATCTAGTCTATGTCCATTGATTTCACTGAGTTTAGACTAGGGATCCCAGGTGCCTGCCAGTGATGGGCAACATCCCAGTGGTTTGCTCACTACCGGGCACTAGTGGCCAGCTAGAGGCTCCAAGCTGCCTGGCAATTGCCCGCCACCAGCAGGCACCCTGGACACAAGGGCAGACACAATAATGCAGATGCAAGAATCAGTATCCTGGTGAGTACCAGGCCCCCATCTCACTAGGAGGGTATAGGGACCTGGCAACGCTAGTTTAGAGTGAAGTAACAGTGGATAGGATTGTGCTATTGGAAGGGTTAGAAATTTATGTGATTCAGGGATTTAAGAAAAGGGTATAAAATAATTCTGTCACAGCATCATGGTATTATGCCATTAGTAGTGACCTAATAGAACACTCTGACCTATACAATCCTAAACCTGAATAGTCGGAAGCCTAGCTGAGTTAGTATGTTTAGCTTCCAATAGGCCTGAAGTGCTTCATCATCTTGAAAGCTGCTGCACACATGCAGCACCCATCTGTAAAACTTATGGGTGCTCAGGTCACCCGTTTTGAGGAGTTTGACTGGGTTGATATTCAGAGGACACAATGAAGGGAGCCAAAATTTAGTAAAATGTAGAACTAGGAATGGATGGATTTCTCCTGTTCCTTTCCTTTAATTTTCCAGAGTTTCTTTTCCACTGCATTCCACTTATTCTTAATTACATTTGAACTTGAATTTGAATGTCTGAAATTAAATCCAGTTTGCCAGAACTCTCAATTGTCTGTCCATTTGCATCTTTTTCATGCTGTAATTAACCTACACACACACATTTTATTTTAAAAAATTATTTGCATTATTTATAGTCCACCTTTCTCACAGAGACTCGGCAGATTCACAGTGTGTAGTGTTTATTTGTGTGTGTGTGTGTGTAAAGTGCCACCAAATCACAACTGTCTTATGGCGACCCCTGCTGGGGCTTTCAAAGTAAGTAAGAAGCAGAAGTGGTTTGCCAGTGCCTTCCTCTGCAGAGTCTTCTTTGTTGGTCTCCCATCCAAGTACTGACTCTCCTTAGCTTATGAGATCTGACGAGATCTGACGATACCAGGGCACCTTCCCTCCCCATGTTATAAAACACTACAAAAAAGTAACCTTCATATTAGAGTTATGAGCTCTAGTCTGGGAAATTCTTGGAGATTTAGGGGGCAGTGCCTGTGAAGAGGAAAATTTGGGGAAGGATTTCATCTAGAGTCGATGGTATACTATAGAGTCTATCCTCTGAAAGCAGCATCTTCAATCTAGGAAAAATTATATCTGTAGTCTGGAAAGCAGTTGAAATTCTAGGAACTTCTCCATGCCCCACCTGGAGGTTGGCAACCCTAGCTTATATTATTGTGTGTATGATTTTTATTAACGCTCTGACTGAGACTGATGACAATGCCATTTATCTTTTTTACTGTGTTTTTATTGGGTTGAATCCAGCAAATCTTCCTTGTTTGCACTGTTACTTTTCACAAACTACTTTTATATTCACCCTTCTAGCAGGAATCTAGGAAGAACTTGATTTGATCCCTTTCTGTTAAGATCTTAATTAACATTTTTGAAGAATAATTTGTGCTCAATTGCTTGTTTTGTTTTCTGCTTCAGTTACTTTTCTGTAATGACAAAAATATTATTCAGTGAGCTCTGTAGTTCTTATCTTGTCCCACTGACCCTTTGCAGCCTCTCAGGCATAAAATAAGCTGTAGGTTTATACCTATAAATCAAGAAATTCCCTTTAATGCAGACTGCTCCCACATTTGGGAGGGGGGCGGATAGAATGCCTAAGTATAATAGAGTTTTCCATTTTTATATTAAATAGTAATTTTAAAAAAGATTGTGATATGTTAGCTTTGTGTTCACAGTCTCAGAAGCGAGAGGGAGAATATGAACCCTTATCTTATTTTTAATCTTAGAACTAAGATGATCAAATAGCTGTGGGGTTATTCAGCACTTGTAATTGTAGCCAGGATCCAAGGCTGGATCCAAGGGAACATTTCCATGGATGAAAGGAATTCAACTTGTGGAATGTGATGTTTTCACCATCTGCTCCCTCTGCAGCCCAGAACACCTCCCCGTGGCTGCATTTTCGGGGACATTTTGGGCCATAACCGGGTGTATGTGTGGGACAGTTACATTCCCTAGGTAGAACACTTCATTGGATGTGATGTAGTGTTTGGAAGGAACTCACAAACAGCATGGTTGCTTTAAACATTTTCACTGTGAGCTGTGAGTTTTGAAATCTTTCATGTTCAAGTCTTTATTCCTGGTATGACTTGAATGTCTGTTTAATATGTTCCTGACAGCTAGTCCTTATATTGACGTTGGGGGTGGGAAAAGGCACAAATAACTCATACTTGTTTTCCCATGTGATCTGAGGCTCTCAGTTGTTCTCTACATTACAGTAGAAGTTTGGAGGAAATAAAAGCCACTTTCACTTTGTTTTCCCTGCTCTTGGGTAAGCCCTAAGACAGGGGCAAGCTACAAGTGACGAATGACACAGGTTGGACACTTATCAGCTTCCCTCAAGTTTTGATGGGAAATGTAGGCATCCTGGTCTTGCAGCTTGGTTCTCCAACTGCTGTCCAATGGACCTTTCAATTGTCACTTGTCCAACATTCCACCAAGCTGCCTACATTTCCCATCAAAACTTGAGGGAAGCTGACAAGTGTCCAACCTGTGTCATTCATCACTTGTAGTTTGGCCCTCTGTCTACACATGGAAACTAGTTTCTGTTCAGGGATTGCATTCACAACACGTTAAAAGAATCTACAGAATTCTCTGGGCATCATAACAGCTGTTGATATCATTCAAGCTTGTTTTGGGGGGTTAGTCCCTGACTGTGAAAGTCCTTCTGAATCTTCCTACAGCTCTACCCACTCTTGCGTATCTATCACCACTCCCCACAGACACGCCCATTCTAAAAGAACTAGTGCAAGGCTGAAATATTCCCTTGAGGCACCAATCCTGGGATGTGCATTGGAATATAGTTAAACATAGTTGTGTGTTGCTACATGGTTGAAGACCCCTGGCCTTGGAGGGGGGCACGCAGTTCAGATGCCTCCTCATATATGATCTCTCTTTGGTGGTATAAAGGGTATAAACAGCCACAGGTGCTTTTTTTTAATTCAGTGGACAATAGGTTCATAGATGAACACATTCTGCACACTGCAGGGACTTGGACTAGATGACCTTGAGTCACACATTTCAGCTGTATGATTCCATTGTCTACTGCATTCTCTGTCTCTTGTTACTATAGTGGAGGGTACACATTCTTAATGTGTGGGGGCTTTTTTCTCACAGACCCCAGTATTAGATGGAATAAATCCCTTATCTCATTTTGTAGCCAGGGAAATAAAGGGTGGCAACATTAAGGGGATTTTTTTCCCCAAAGGTTAAAAGGGCATCTATAGTCCCATAGCTCCGGTGAATTTTTATGAAAATCAAATGCCCAAGGGCCCTTTGTAGTTTCAAAATATCTGTTTCTGATTGAATTGAAAGGTCACACACTAAGACTATGGCAGTACATAAATGAATCTAGGCATTTCAGATTACAGCACACTAAGATTCACGTTTTTTTCAAGCGGAGGGTCCTACATATAGTTGCAGAAGGCATCTTACCACAGTCCTCCACACGATTCAGAATAGCCTCAGTAATTCTGATCTTTGCCTTGTAAAAAAAGCATGTAATAGAGCTGACAAATGGAATAAGGGGGACAATTAAAATAATTACAGCAATTACTAAATTTTCATTAGGAAAAAAACTTTAAAAATTGCACAGGTAAAATGATCGTTTCATAAAAATGCCCAGTTGTGACACTTTTTTCCATCACTGCGTAAAGAGAATGGAATGTATCACCCCAGGATGAGCTCTCAATTAAGATGCTTTACAAACATCTCAAAGTGCTTGCTATATCAAGACATAGTGAAGTTTTATATGACTACTAGAATGTCAGGATGAAGAATATGCCAGGCGCCTTTTACTTTCCATCCAGTTTTTTGTTTTTGTTTTTGTTTTGTAAACAGAATTTTTTTCGTGTGGAGGAGCAGTCAGTCATATAAGCCTCTGCCTGCAGCCCAAGGTTTTACAGCTGAAATATAGGTTTATCATCTCAGTAAGAACAAACATTTAACAGATAGAAAATTGGGAGGGGGAGTAATTGTAAATGCGTGCATATTTAAGTAATTTTTAAGGCATTCATGTGTTGCTAAGCCAACTGCTTGGCACAGTACCATCTTTCCATCTTGGCAAGCATTGCTCCTACCTGACAAGTTTCTGTTTTGCTACTCTTTTACTAAAATAGGGAAAGGACCACGAGGCTGGAGGATTTTAATATACTTGTATTGGTGTTGTTGGCTCATATGTCTACACGGGATTATTGCAATTGTTTGAGGTATAAAACCAATCATTGCCCAAGTGACAGGTTTGCTTGCCCTTCTGAGTCACTTTTATATTACAAGTTTGAGCTGAAGTGTCAGGTAGCTTCTAGGATTGTAACATGGATAAGTGTTAGCAGTGATGTTCTGCTGGTGACAGGTTTAATCTTTCATCTTTTCCAGTTAATGCTTTCTCTTGATCGCATTGCTAGGCAGAGGACTGAGTTTTTCTCTTACTCTCATTTTATATGTACTGTCACATGGCTTAACAATTTGCAGGGGGATTGTGAATAATTTGTTCCCTCCATATCAGACAGTTTCTGTGTCACTCTGTAGCAGTTAGTTTTGTGAGGGAAAACAGTAAAGTGAACAGAAAGCTTAGTGTATAGATAATGTATGAGATCTACCTCTGTCTCTTATACACGTTTCAACACAAGCGCACTATTTCTCTTTGTGTGTAAAGGGCCATGTGTCTTATGCAGAAGTATTGTAGAAGCCATATTTATTTCTATTTTAAATTGACGGGAGTCCACAATTGGCTCCACCAATGGATTAGTTATTTAACTAACTATAAACAGAATCCCTTATGAGGCGTATCATATTGCAATCCAAAGCTGCAATCCTATGTATACTCATTTTAGTGAAACTACTTATGAATAAATGTGTGTAGTATTATGTAGCATCCATATGGTTTTGAATGTCACGTTCAGCATGCCCTCATGGATGAGTCTTGGATAAAATAAATAAGAAAATGAGTGACTGTTTTTTTCCTACTTCTTACGTTCACTATATGTTTCCAGATACCAAATGGAATTGTTTGCAAATGCTTAGTGAAACTGCAAAATAGCCCCAATTTGCTGGATTTTATGTGCTTTGAATGGCATTCGGTTTTCTGAGTCGCAGTAGTATCTGTCTCTTTTGTATTATTGTAGCTTCTTAGTACACAATAGTTAAAGTGCAGTGAGTGCGACTCGGGTATCAAATGTTGTTATTCCAGCCTGCTGCACAGACAATGTCAGTTGTTTGTTTGGCTGGGCTCCGCAGGCTCCCTCGTTTGTATTAGCTCAGATTCTTTCATCTCACTCTTCCTTTCTCTTTTGTGGGCATCCATTGTTTGAAGCTCCTTATTGTCCTGATGAATCCAGTCCCTTCTGACTGCCATAGCATTCATACGTCACCCCCATAGAAAATCTGAGAGACCTATGTAATTGCATTCGATTGCCTTTCCTTTCCACCAGGGTGGGGAGTGGATGTAATTCTCCAAAGGTAGTTAGTGCCTCACACTCACTTTGTGTGTGTGTGTGTTTACTTGATTTCCAATGAGCATTGGAGCATCAGTCTATTAGACTGATTTCCTCCCTTTCCTTGTTTCCTCTTCTGCTGCTTATACCATTGAAAGTTTATCTGCTCTGGTTCTTCCCTGAGTCCTCAGTTGCAAAGATAATTAGCTCTGACAGGAAGGTCACTATGCACCCAGGCAAGAAAAGCGAGGAAACATGACCTTACCTCCTGCATGCCTCCCCCATTGGCTTGGAATCTCTGTCCAATGTGATCTTGGCAGGCAGGACATTGGGGATACCACTGAGCCTCCCCCCCTAGGCTGCTGGAGGCTGTTGCCAATTACCTTCCCCAAGGGGCTTTGTTTCATATCAAACTATGCTTAAGATTCTTTAAGGTCTTTTATTTAGACCCTCTTTTATTCTATTTGCTCTTTCCTGCTCTTCTTTGAGCAGATCAGTTCTGGCAGATATGACAGGCTTGTGTGAAATTCTTGGGACAAGTTGATGCCAATAACTGGGAAGAATTTTCTTCTCCCCCTTTCCTCCTCCTTCACAGTTAATTCAAGCTTCAGCAGTGCTGAGCAACTACTCTTTTTTGTAGTATCTGTGGGCTTCTTTTTGGTGGACTTCTCACACCATTGAAAGAGTCTGTTTTATGTACTCAGGTTTTAATCCATTTGCTCACTTTCTTTCAGGTAGGAGGTTTCCTTGGGATATTATTGCAATATGACAATACTTATCTCCCTACTTTTCATCAAATACTGGGGAGAGTCACACTCACTCATACATATAGTAACACTCAACTTACATTGAGCCCTAGTATGGGTACATGAAGATATTGTAGTGCATTATCATTAACATCATCATCAGTGGATTAACCACAATGAACAAATATATTTTCATTCCAACCTTTCTCCAAGAAGCTCAGAACTGTCCTTACAACAGGGACAGTGTGTCATGGATATGGCTAGAACTATAGGGGAACAATTGCTGGATATGACCAAGAAAGTTGTTCAAGACACCTATGCACACAGAAACAGGGCTAGCTTGGCTCCATAACTAGACAGACTACAAAGGGAGTCTAGAGACCTAAAATAAAACAACCTTTGAGAGGGGCATAAAACAACATTCATTCATTCATTCATTCATTCATTCATTTATAGTCTGCCTTTCTCACCGAGACTCAAGGTGCATTACATAGTGTGAGATTAGTACAATCAGTATCAAGGACATTACCATACAGTGTCATGGACATTTCCATAAACAATGTCATAGGATTTTACAAAGATATAGCATTAGAAAGGATCCAATAGAAAGTTGAAGAATTGCTGAAATAGAACATAATCAATTCTTGGACTGACAAAGATAACATGAAGCACAGATAGTATACAGGAGTACATATTCAAAGTAACAAATAATATGCAAGGCAACATAGTGATGAAGGCTATTGTCCCTAACTCATTAGCAAAGCATCTGAGACCCCCTCCCTACAATACTTCCCTCCTATCTAAGTAAGAAAGCCTTTTTGAATAATTCACTTTTGCATCATTTGCGGAAAGCCAGGAGAGTGGCACTCTCCTGATCTCCTCAGGCAGGCCATTCCACAGGGGAGGGGCCATCACCGAGAAAGCCCATGTGTGAGCTGCTGTTGATTTCACCCATGTGCAGGCTGGCACCTGCAAGAGACCCTGTTCAGATGAGCGAAGTTGCCATGGAGGGACATAGGGAGGCGGTCCCGTAGGTATGCTGGGCCAAGGCCATGAAGAGCTTTGTATGTAATAACCAATACCTTGAGTTGAACTCAGTAACTGATAGGTAGCCAATGGAGTGACCGTAGGATGGAACTGATGTTCATGCTCCTGCTTGCCCTTGCTAACAGTTGCGAACCAGAGAGGCAATTCCCAGCATAATTGCTCAGCCAGAAAGTGGAAAACCACCCTAGAATAGTAAATAAATCTATTCAAAGTGACAATGCTCAACCAGTGCTCACAGTTATTACACTCATAAGTACACATCAGTGAACATACAATGAGCTGCAGCATTTTGCACCAATTGGAGCCTCCTAGTTAACTTAGATGGGAGACCAATGTATAGTGCATTACAATAGTCAAGTTTTGATGTTAACGTAGCATGGATCCAGGTGGCCAGGTCGGCTGTGTCGAGATAAGAAACTATCTTCCAGGCTAGAGTGAGATTGTAGTAAGCATTTTTTGTGGCTGCCTTAACTTGTTTTTCTAGTAGTAGTGCTGAATCCAATATAACCCCTAGTCTCTTAATCGAGTCTGCGAGGGTCAGACGAACTCTATCGAAAGTGGGGAGTACAATGTCTTTCAAGATCTCTGCCTTCTCAATAAGCATCACTTCAGTCTTGTCTGGGTTCGATTTCAATTTGTTACTTTTCAGCCATTTCACCATGGCTTTCAGGCAGCGATCTAAGGTTTCTACTACATCTTGTGGGGACCTGGATAGCAAGATATAGAGTTGGGTGTCATCTGCATATTGGTGACATCCCACTTCATAGCTGTGAATGAGTTCTCCTAAAGGTTTTACGTAGAGGTTGAATAACATGGAAGATAAGATTGCTCCCTGCAGAACCCCACAAGATAGTTCCGATTCTGGAGATAGCTGATCTCCGACAGCAACCCTTTGAGACCATTACATGAGAAATGATTTAAATCAGTCCAGGGTACATCCTTTGATATCTGCTTCTGTTTCTAAACACCCCAACAGGATGGCAATAGAGTCACACAGTTGTATTTCCATGAGTAGACTAGAAGAGCCATCTAACTCAAACTAATGCATGCAATGTACCAAGGCCCAGGTGCAGGGAGTGTCTGAGTAGGGATCCTAGGTCCCTTAGTAGGGTTTGGGGATTCTGTGTTCCTGCCACCTGGCCGGCTGGGAGGAAAGGTATGGGAACAGGCCTCCCGGGTATATATTCCCAGGGCAGCGTGATGACATCACTCCTGGGAGTGACATCATTGCACCACTTTGGGTGCACTCCTGAGCTTTGAAGCAGGCTGATTTGGACCCCAAACAGACCAAAATTTGCCCATTGTGAAGCACGAGAGTGCTCCAGGCCTGCACAATGACAGGAGGGTAAGAGGACCTGGCAACTCTATGTCTGGAAATAGAAGTTGGCAATTTTTTAGGCATAGTGGTGGAGGGTCAAAAGATACATAGATGTATGAGAAACTTGATACTGTTAACACAAAATGAAGCAAGAATGAAATAGCTTTTGTTATATGTTTCAAATATGGACAATCATCCAAGAAGATGTTTCAAATATGGGCAATGGTATATGAAATCATAAGATAATAGTTAGCTAAGAATTTGAGTCTCTGAAGCAGCTATTGCTAAGAACAAGTTCTGAAACCTTATAGATATGACAAGCTAAACTGATAGCAAGTTTCTTCCTTGAAGGGGCTCCTTGCCTATGACCTTTTTATTTTGGGGTAAGATACTTTTTGGACTCATGTAATTGCTCTCCTTAATGGTCTTTGGATGCTATGATTTTCTGTTGATTGAGTTGTTAAAGTATATTACATAGGCAAGTTGTAATAATAAAAGGGGAAAAAGGAAGCAGAAACTCCATAATTGTATTGTACTGAGCCCAGTTCTACACATCATTATTACTGAATAATTTTAGTGCAGCTGGTCTGGGTATGAGGGTAGTCCGGGTGTAACAAAGAAGCAGCATTCGAAAATTTCAAAAAGGCCTGCTAGGTTTGAGATGCATTCTGCTGCCTGATGGGTTCCCATGGCTGGAGTTTTTCCTTGCCCTTTCTGAGGTTTGCTGCAGTAATTTCTGAACATTGTTCTCAGCATCCATATTCTTATTCAGTATCTATATCTAATCTGAAAATAAGTCACTATATATTTTATTAAACCAGCAAGTGCTTTTCTTGTAGCAACAAACAATTGACTTGGAGGGGGTGTGTGTGAGTATTTTCTTTCCTTTTAACCATGTATTGTCTAGCATCCCTCATACCTGCCTTGGGTGGGGGTTGGTGCCTTTGAGGCAAGATGGGGTGTTCCAAAGTCAAGCTAAGGATCAAGTAGTAAGAGATAGGCAATAAGTCCATATGGTGTGGCAGAATCTCAGGAGTAAGCCAGAACTCAGCAATCCACAAGACAGCCCTGGGAAGAAGTAAGTTAGGAGGTTAAAGCGGAAAGAACCAACAAGCACAGATTTCACACTACAAGCCATTTGTTAAGACAGAAGGACACAGATTGGAGGCAGCAGCTTTATACATCTACACTAGATTTTATTGTACCTTCAGTTAACTGTCCCCTGCAACTCTCATTAGCAATCTCCAGACACAATGTGCTTTCCCTGATAGCCATCTTGTGGGAAGTGCCATGGTGCAGAAGCAATTTGGCCGTCAGCTTTGGTGGCATGCAGAATATGACCTTGAAGCTGCTGGCCCCAGGATCTAGGTCCAAGTCCCCCAGGACACCTGTAGTTCAGTCCTGGCAAGAACTGTGTGTAATTCTGATTGATAAATTTCCCTGTCAGTTGCATATCTGCTGAAGCATTTTCTACTCTTCCCTCTGACCTCTGTGAATCCTAAGCCAAGCAACTATCAGTGCAATTGTAAGAAGATTTACTCCAGTCTAAGCCCATTGAAATTGGTGGGTTGGAGTAACTCTGTTTAGGATTGCACTGTAAGAGTCAGAATAACTGCCAGATCTGAATATTTCTAAGAAATACTGTTAATTTTTCAATTCAGATTAATTATAGTAACTGATTACTTTGTTTGGGTTTTGATAAATGTGCATCTGAACTGTGCTGGATTTGGGGTTTCTATGACTGCCAGTAGTAAGATGAATCTGAAGATTGTGCTATCTGATGAGGATTTCTGACATCAAGTTCAACTGGCAATACAGATGGCAGAAGGAGTCAGGGTCTTGCTAAAGCTTCAACCTTAAATCTCTGTCAAGTGTATATTCCTGCTAGAGGGTCAAACCAGTGACCTTATGATTGTGGGGGTACATCTTAGGAGGCTAATAGATAAACAAGCCACACTTGGGGAATGCAAATGCAGCACTACCAGCTATGGGGAAGACATTTCTTGTTGTCAGTATATAAATGCTGGGAAACTTTTTCCAGTTTGATGAGTGTTACATGTAGTTTCCTGGGTCCTGATTGCTATTTATAAGAGGTCTTGTACAGAGGGAAGAAAGGACACATGTTGTTGCCTTTCTCTTTTGCCAGCCCCTGGCTATCGTGTGAAACCTTTTTGAGCATTGCAGGTCATATGGCTCTTTGCCCTCTGCTTTTTGCTTGTTGTAAGAAAACAAATTTCTTCTTAGGTCACCATAGAACTTGCTGCTGCTACCAGCAAACAAATCACAGCACAGCAGGCAGCATCCCAGAGATCTGTCAGTCTATGCTCTAAAAAGCACCAAAATACCTAGTGAACATCAGGGTTGCTACCTGTTCCAAGCCTCAAAGGACAGGAGGAATGTTAACAGCTCTTTCCCCCGACACATAGCTTGAACCCTTGGAAATATCAAAGTCTTGGGATCACTTCTGACATTTGTGTTTCTTCTTTGAGTATGTCTGCTCTGGAAGAACAGTAGTTACAAGTAAGGGAAACTTATTACATAGGGGGATCCAAGGCTTAAACTCATAAATTTGGGTTCTGTGCCTGACATTAACCTCCATCTTATATGTAACATTATCATTGAATGGATCCCATGCAGCAAGTAAAAAATTAGAGCAGAAAGAGATAGAAACAAAACTACATTATTTTATAATATTATATCGTTTGTAACATTATTTTATATGCAGCACTGACAGCCAGTGTGGTGTAGAGGCTAGAATGTCAGACTAGGATCTGGGAGTCCCAGGTTCAAATGCTACTTTGCCATGGAAGCTGACTAAATGACTTTGGGCCCGTCATATACTCTCAGCATAACCTACCTCACAGGGTTGTTGTGAGGGTAAAATGGAGGAGAAGAGAAATACATAAGCAGTTTTGGGTCCCCATTGGAGAGGAAGGTGGGTACTAAATGATGCAAATAAATAAAACACATAATATTCATGATATATGCATATGATACATAGATCTCAGGATTACAATTAATGAGAGTCTTGTGCCTGATGGATGTCAACAAAATCCTTATTGTTAAGTTTGATTCCTGTTTGCTATTTACAAAAAAATTTAATTTCTCAAAGAAAATTCTAGGATCTGAGAATTTATCCTCAGGGTAAATTGAGCAGTATAAAACAACTCTCCTTTACCAGCTGTCAGGTGAGCTGTCAGGAGAGCCAGTTTGGTGTGATTTTGAGTTTTTAAGTTTATACTGTGATTTTTGAATTTTTAACTCCTCCAAGGTTACAGTCCCTGGTTCATACCTATATCTAAAATAGCTAGAGAGTTTTTTACTTTTCTACATTCATCATCAAACCAGGATTTATTAGGTCTCTGGTTTACCCTTGTATTCCTGGTGTTTGAGCCCTTCAGGATTTTTTGAAATTCCTCAAGCAGAGAATCGTATTCTCCAAAGCAGGAATCAGGATCCCCTGAGTTATAAAATCTTTGTAACTTGGGGTTAAGTCTCCCTGAGCTCATGAGTTTAGATACGTTCCTACTTAGGTTGGTGTTCCATCTAATCCGGAGGAATCTCTCACCTTGAACTGGTTTGCTTTCCCCTTGTGCCCCTACATCTGCTTTAAGTATTGGAACAGCTAACTTCACATTAAGTGGTAAGTGATCGCTGTCACAATAAGGATCAATCTCAAAGGTTTCGGTAAATTGTACAAGGTTGTCTGAAACCATAATATAATCAATTGTACTCATTCTGTCTCCTGACCAATAGGGATATTCGCCAGGGTAATCATTCAGAATTGAACCATTCAATATGCATAAGTTGTTTCGAAATGCCATTTGTGTCAGGAGAAATCCTGAATAGTTGGCTTTAGGGTCTTTTGAAGAACGAGCATATGGTAAAGTTTGAATAGAAGTGCTAGGAGGACAAGTCTTAAACTGGGAATATAGGCTAGCATCGTCCACCCCTCTCCGGGCATTAAAGTCTCTACCCACTAACAGCTGTGCAGTAGGATATATTGAAGATAACTGACCAATGTATGTTTCTAGGCCTGCCCAGAGTTTTTCTGTTTGTTCTTTTACTTGCGCTGGGGGCAGATAAACATTAATAATTATAAAGGAGCAATATTGCAGATGGAAAGCCACAGCCATAGCGTTTGAGTTAAATGAGGGGAGCCTGGCAATTTCCCCATTGAGGGTGTTAGAGATCATAATGGATAAACCTCCTTTTGCTCTCCCATGTAGTGAGGGCTGAGCTGCTAAGGCAAAAAATTGGTAGCCATTCAGAGCTGGAGACTCAAGACACCACGTCTCCTGAAACAGTATTATGTCAAAGTTAGAAATATAATTGATAGTGCTATTCTCCTTTCTCCTATTATACCACCCCATAACATTCCATGACAGTATAGAGAATTCTTGTCTGCACATATCAGTATTCCTCAAGGGGCTCTTTGGTTGTCAGGCCATCATAATCCTGTCCAGGGCCCCTTCGGGATCATGGTAAACACAGCCACCAATAAGACGACAGCCATTTGAGGGTTCATTGGCCTTAACTGAGACATTGTCTGTTGATTCATGTTGTCTTCTAGTGGGCATCACCAGTTGTTGATTGGGGAGGTCACTTATATCCGTCTTGCAGTTTCCTTGAGGAAGTAGTTTTGAGCAAGAGTTGCTTGCTGATGTAGTCTCTTGGGTGCATAAACCCTCCTTATGTTCCCCCGCATTAGAATTCCTGTGAACACCGGCATCGTTCTTTACGGGATTCTCTCATTGAGAAGTTGTAGAAAAGCTGTCTGGATTCCATAGGTCCACCACTATTGGCATGAGGGGAGCCGGGAGAGTTGCCATCTCTGAGCAGTTTTCAAGCACATTGGGCTCATTGGCCGCTGGAGAGGGCTTTTGTTCTTGCTGTATTGGTTCGACTTTGGTTCTCAGAAGCTTGTCTCTTAACTCTCCCAATCTGGTGGTGGTCGAATTGAGTAGTTCTTCTTCAATTGTATTTTCAAGAGAGGAATGGGCCATTCTCAGGTGTAAGGAAGGGTCACTCTGCATGACGTCTGACACTGGATCTGGAGTAGAGCTCTCAGCCTCCATCTGGGAGTGGTCTTTTTGCCAGCATGGTAGCAGAGAATTTATGATCAGATTATTGAAAACTCTGGCAGGGAAAATCCTTTTAGTGTGCAAAAATTCCTTCCGGCAAAGCAGTAGGCTTGGAATTCTGGGTCTGCCAAATGTGAGGAGAGCCAGTCAGGAGAGCCAGTTTTGTGTAGTGGTTAAGAGCGTAGGACTCTAATCTGGAGAGCCGGGATTGATTCCCCACTCCTCCACTTGAAGCTAGCTGGGTGACCTTGGGCTAGTCACAGTTCTCTGGAGCTCTCTCAGCCCCACCCACCTCACAGGGTGTTTTGTTGTGGGGATAATAATGACATACTTTGTAAAATGCACTGAGTGGGTGTTAAGTCATCCTGAAGCGTGTTATATAAATCGAATGTTATTATTATATTATTATATTATATTATAATATTATATATTAAAATGCCAAATTCCCCCATTTCCCCCCAAGAGATCCAAAGATGCCTCCCAAAAGACAAAATCACTGTTTCAAAACAAGTAACAAAGCAGGCCAGAATCAGTGCATATGATAGGAGGGCAGCAGCAAGCTTTCTGCTTTGAGCTGGTTGACAAATCAAACTTTCCTGTCTGCTGCACTGTCCAACTCATGATTGAACTCCAGCCCCTGTGCATTTCAGGGTTAGATATCACTCATGCCAGACCTAGTCATAGGTAAAGCTGGGGAATTTTGTCCTCTTCAGATATATATTGCTGGTGCTCGGATGTGGATGTTACATAGGTAATATGGGTGTCTCAGTTATACAGTGTCAGGTGAGTAGCCATGTTGGTCTGCAGTCGAAGAGCAAGATACGGATCCAGTAACACCTTAAAGATCAACTAGATTTTCACGGTATGAGCTTTTGAGCTTTGACTCTTGAAAGCTCATACTTTGGAAATCTAGTTGGTCTTTAAGGTGCTGTTGGACCTGGATCCTGCTTTTCAGTTATACAGGGTCTTCATCTGAGAAACTGCAATGCATTTCTACCAAAGTAAATTGAGCCTCCTTCTAAAAGTATTTCAGATGTGATTGATATTCTCCCTGAACCTGAAAAACAGAAATATTGAGAAATTGAACCTGAAAAACAAATATTGAGAAATAAAAAAAAATTGCAGAGTTCTATGGAATCCATCTGGTCATTTAGAATGTTCTTGGAAGGCTATATATATATATATATATATATATATATATATATATATATATATATATATATATATATATATATATATATATATATATATATATATATATACTTCTCATCCTTTGTTTTCATGGATTCAAGTACTATGTGGCCCTTTAAAAGATACCATTTCCTACTACTACAACACTTCATACTCTCTTCTGTTAATTTAAAACCCATTCTTGCACAGTAATGGTGATTAAAATGCTCAACCTCTTGTAGCAGCAAAAGTCTTGCAAGTGTTCCTATTTTCTTAATGCATTCAGACAGTTTTCCACATGAGGAACTGACCTGGATTGATTCAACCCCTTTAATAGGGATACCAGGTGCCTGCCAGTGGTGGGCAAACTCTCGGGGGATTGGCCCCCTTATCCGCCGGTCGCTGAGCGATCGGCAGGAGGGGGCAAACTCCTGAAGTGTGCCCACCACTGGCACACACCTCAGGAGCATGCGCTGTGCGCACGCTCCCACCCCTTGCGTTGGCTGCGGGAGCATCCCTGCGCTCTGATTTGGCCCCAAACAGGCCACATTGGAGCGCAGGAGCACTCCCGTGGCCAGCACGATGACGGCACGTACAGAAGTAACATTGCCGGAGCGCACGCACGAGGGTAAATCCAGGCCCCTATCCTCCCGATGAGAGGATAGAGGGAACTGGCAACCCTACCCTTTAATAATGGGGCTGGGCAATGTCCCCTTCTAAAAACAGCATAGTATTCATTTTTTTAAAATATATAATATACTTTAAAATATACAATTTAAAATATACAATATACTTTAAAATATACATTTTTAAAAAATATACAAGCAGATGAATTATTTCATAGTAATTGTTACCTCTCCCTGTATTCCTTCCCTTGTTCTTTCTTTCCCTTAACATGAAACTTCTAGAGCCTGAATATATACATCATGTAATCTAGCCTCAATTAAATTGAATATGCCTGTTAGTTCTTCAGTGTGTTACGCTGCACATAAAAGGCCAGAATCCAGCCTATGTTTAAATTAGTAACTTCTGTATAGAAATGTGATATTATGTATCTCCCAGAGGCAGTTCTAGCATGATGCCAAAATTGCATGACTGAAACTTGGAGTGTTAAGTTTTTTAAAAAAAAATATATAACTTAGGGTACATATTTCACTGAAAGGGTGGCCACTTTGTGGTATGTCTTGGGTTTCAGACATCATATATAAATTTTAGAAGTACATATTGAGTATGGAAGTTAAATATTAGTATTGGAAAGTGGGTCTGCTCTGCAACAAAACTGTGGTTTGTGTTGAAGGGCTTTTTTAAAAAAAGCAGGCGTCTCCCCCCCCCCCCCAGCTGCAGCATATTTTTGTAGTTAGTAAATGTACATAGTACTTGTAAAGGCATACAATACACAGAATATATTCAGAAGAATTAATTCTTTTATTTATTTGGTCAATATTGTGTGTTTAGATTTTGCTCAAAACCTGGAGGATTCCCCAAGCTTGTAGAAAAGGCTTACTTTAATGTAAGTGGCCACAATGGGTATCAGGGCCACAGGCTATTAGGATATAAGGTAAGGAAATATTGTTCTGATTTTAAGGGAAAGGTTTCTCAGTAATATTTATATAAATAGTGTGTTTGTATTCAGAATTAGAGCCTCAAGTTGAAATCTATGAAAAATGACAGAGAGTGGTAATTTATTTAGGGGGGTGGTTATCACCTTTTGTGGTGTCAGGGATCCCTTTGAGAATCTTATAAAAACTATGTACTTCCTTCCCCAGAAAAATGCACCTAAACGCATACACACAAAATTTTGCTTACAATTTATTTTAATTAAAGGCCGCTTCCTTTAAAGGCCAATTTGGTGTAGTGGTTAAGAGTGTGGGACTCTAATCTGGAGAACCGGTTTTGATTCTCCACTCCTCCACATGAAGCCAGATGGGTAACCTGGCGGCAGTCACAGCTTCTAGGATCTCTCTTAGCCCTGCCCACCTCACAGGGTGTTTGTTGTGGGGATAATAATAACATATTTTGCAAACCAGTCTGAGTGGGCATTAAGTTGTCCTGAAGGGCAGTATATAAATCGAATGTTGTTGTTGTTGTTGTTGTTATTCCTGAAAAAATTGTAATAAATTCAAATTGTGCAAATAAAAAGTAAATTTTAATTCTGCCAGGTCAGCTACTAGTCACACACTGTAATATAAAGCATCAAAGATACACAAACAATATTATAATAACTAATCTGGATTAAAAAAATACAGTGAACACTTGAAATGACTAAATTTTAAATTTTAAATTCACAATGACCCAATGTAAACAAAGATGGGCATAGTAATAATGGCAGGGTGCATTTTCTTTAATTCCTATCAGTAAGAAACTATTCTACATGTGGCAATGATGACAATTGTATATTACCTGACTGTTAGGGATGCCATTCCCCTGCTGGGGGCAGGGGATCCCACGCTCCCACTCTCCATCCCTGCCATTACTCACCTGGCCACCGGGGTAGGAAAAGTGGGGAAACGCTACCCTGAGCGTGCTCCCAAGGGTGATGTGACAATGTCACCTCTGGGAGTGATAATATCACGCCATTTCTGAGAGCACTTTTGCGCTTCTCAGAGGGCCAATTTTGGCTCCAAACGGGCCAAATTGGCCTGCTGAGAAGCTCGTGTGTGCTTCCACACCTGCACGATGATGTCACTTCCTGGAAGTGATGTCAAAATGTGCATGTGAGGAACACCCAGAAACACCAAAAAGGTAAGCACTTGGTTCCCTGCCCTCCCACTGTGAGGGTAGGGGGACCGGGCATCCCTACTAACCTTGTACATTAGTATCCCATGGTACCTTGTACTTCTTTGGAGTGAAACAGTATGTTAATACCATAATTTGACCTAAAGAAAAATTTTATTCACAAAGTCAGTTTTGAGAGCAACAAGAAGGAAATAAAAGGGTGGAAAGTCATTTTTTGTGCCAGGTTCACAACCCTCCCCCCCAAAGCCCATTCATAGATCACAAGTAAAGAACCCCTGATTTAGGGGAAGAAGATAATTCCTCTGATTGGCAAAAACTACAATTCCTTTTAAAGTAGTGATTTCCTGCTTATCTCCATCATATAATTTTGCAGAGAGTAGAGGAGGGGATTCCCATAACAATGCCTGACAAACATTATGCCACAAGGCTTACTAAGTCCTCCCCTATATTTCTCTTCTAGGACTCCTCAGGCTTCTTTAGAGCCAGTTTGGTGTAGTGGTTAAGAGCACGGGACTCTAATCTGGAGAGCCGGGTTTGATTCCCCACTCCTCCACAAAGCCAGCTGGGTGACCTTGGGCGAGTCACAGTTCTCTGGAGCTCTCTCAGCCCCACCCACCTCACAGGGTGATTGTTGTGGGGTAATAATAACACTTTGTAAACCGCTCTGAGTGGGCATTAAGTTGTCCTGAAGGGCGGTATATAAATCGAATGTTATTATTATTATTATTATTCTGGTAACTTAATACTTATTTATTCATTTATTTATTTCATTTCTAGTCTGCCATTCTTACTGAGACTCAAGGTGAAAAATGGTGGGTTCTTTTCCAAAGGAAAAAAGATACAATCAAAGCAGTATGATATATACAATAAAGTTACCAACAATCAGCTGATCAGCATGGCATGCCTGTTTTGTAATTTAATATTTGTTATCATTTTATAAGAAACAATGTCAAATATCCTGCTCTCCCACCATCTATCCTAGCCCTGTTTAAAGTGCTGAGTCTTTGAATACACTCTCCAGGTCTTCATGTACCTCACCTCTAATAATAATAATAATACTCTTCTAGACAGATTAGTGCCCCAGTCAGAGCAGTCAGCAAAGTCAGTATTATTGTTATCACCACAATACAGCTGGGAAGCTGGGACTGAAAGGGTGGCTTACCCAAGGACGCCTACTGAGCTCATGGCAGCAGTGAGAGTCAAACCAGCAGAGTGCTGATTCACAGCCCAACTACTACACTACAGCAGTTCTCACTAGGTTAGCCTCTTTTGTTGCCATTCCTAACAATGCTTACACATGAGAACTTAGTAATAGACCATGTAGAGCAATTCTTCCTCTGATAGGGATTCCATTCCCCCGGTGGAGGCAGGGGATCCCCCGCTCCCACCTTTTGCCACCACCACCCCCACTTACCTGGCCAGCAAGGAGAAAGGCGGGGAATGGGCCTCCCAAGCATGCTCCTGAGAGTGGTGCAATGACTTCACTCCAGGGAGTGCTGTCATCATTACGCCACTCTGAGAGCACCCTGAACTTTGCAGCAGGCTGAGTTGGGCCCATTGGCCCCCAAATTAACCCTTTGCAGAACATGCTTGTGCTCTTGCACCTTGCACAATGACATCACTTCCCAGAATGAGGAATAAGGAGAAGGTAAGTGCCAGGTCCCCCCACACACACACCGTGAGGGTAAGGTGATCTGGCAACCCTATCCTCTGACAGTTGTTTTGATTTTAAAATAATATTTCCTGTAGGGAAAAGCTTCTAGATCCTGCTTGGGAATAAGCTTTCATCTTCTTAGTCTTCCTCTCTCCTAGACATGCAAATTGATTTTCACATTCTGTCCCTCTCTCACCTGGGATCTCAGGTACTCCTGCGAACTTGGACTCCTGCATGAATCAGGTGACTGTTTTCCTATTATGGCTGTTTGCAAAGTGGGCAGCCCTTTTTTGTTCCAGCTTTAATTTCATTGCACACTTAAAGATTGTACAGTTCCATTTAAACCCAGATCTAAACCTCTGTGAATCCAATAAATGCACTGTATTCACACAGAAGTTAGTCATTTTGTATCAACAATGAAATGTAGATGTGTTATGTCTCCTTGTGTGATCCTGCTTGTCACTTTCAGACTATCAATCTGTAGTATTAATATTTAGAGGGTCCTGTTTTAGAATGGTTGCACAAATGACATTTTCAGCTCTTCCATCCTTACAATCCAATCAAATGTTTTCTGTTTGAGAGAGTATATTATGTTTAGGTACACCACTAGTTCTGAACACAAAGCCCAGCTCATGGAAACCTCTCATGTTTATGTGCAACAGGATCTGCTCTGGAAATCTGGTGACTTGGAAGCTGAGAGGTTTGTCCCTAAGGAGTGAAGGACTGATGTTGTCCTTCCCCTTGGCTCCTGGGAGGCTTAGCTAGCAATCCTGGAAATGTCAAGGTTGTGATATCATTTTTGATTCTTGTTAGTGGCCTTCGATACATCTCTTGAAAGCGGCCAAATCTCAGTTGTCATCATTATTTGTTTTCTGCTTCCACAGGTCACTGAAAAAGTGTATATATCACTCAAAGCCAGGAAGTTTGCCCTTCATTTTTTCTACAAAGCTGTTTTTGTGAGTTTGCCCACATGAAAGAGCCATACCATACACTGTACCTTTTAATCAGTCACAGTTTTGATTAAACTTAATAGGTAACTCTGCAAGTCTTACCTTCTTTCAAACAATATAGTTCTATACACCTGTATCTATAATTAAGGTAAAGGTCGTCCCCTGTACAAGCACCGAGTCATTACTGACCCGTGGAGGGCCGTCGCATCACGACGTTTTCTTGGCAGACTTTTAACGGGGTGGTTTGCCATTGCCTTCCTCAGTCACCTACACTTTACCCCCAGGAAACTTTGGTAATTATATAGGAATGTGGCTATTTTCAGAAATTTTAAGGTTGTGGGGGTTTGAATTATGCCCCAGCTGTTTAGACAATGAGTATGTACTTCCCTCAACATAAATATGTGGAGATGGTCTGCGATATTATTCTTTTTGTGATTGTATGCTGGAAACTTAGTGTTTTGTTCTGATTTGACTTGAAATCACATCATGGCCCACCATGTAAACAATAGACATGTTCAGTTTAGCTTGTTAAAAGCTTATCCTCTTCAAGCACCTTCAAGACTAGAAAATGTATTGTGCCATTAGGTAGTTTGTAAGCTGATAAGTAATATATAGGGATAGGTAATTTATTTTTATTTATTTGTCATTTATAATCCACCTTTCTCACTGAGACTCAAGGTGGATTACACAGTACGAGCTTAGTGCAATCAGTATCAAGTACATTTCCATACAGTGTCAAGGACATTTCCATAAACAATGCCATAGGGTAAATATAAACAAGTTTACAAAGACATACCATTAGCAAGGATCAATACAGAGTAGAAGAAATGCTGGAACAGAACATAATGAATTCTAGGACTGATAATAGACAACATGAACCTGAAACAGAACATAATCAATTCTAGGACTAACATCTGACAACACGAAGCATGGTTGTACATAGGTGTACATATTTAAAGCAGCAGATAGTATGTAAGGCAACATGGTGAAGTCTATGGTCCCTAACTTATTAGTGAAGCATCTGAGACTTCATCCCTACAATACAGCCCTCCTATCAGAGTAAAAAGCCTTTTTAAATAATTTTGTTTTGCATTGTTTGTGGAAAGCCAGGAGAGGGGGGGGGGGCTCACCTGACTTCCTCGGGCAGGCCATTCCACAGAGCAGGGACCACCACAGAGAAAGCCCATGTAATGGTAATTTATAGGGATGTAAAAGATGAAAAGGATCTTTGCTAAGTATGGTTGAAAACAAGAGTTCTGTCACCTCTATTTGAATCACAGTTCTCATGCAAAATGCAATTAGTATTCAAACACTCAGAAAAAAACAGTTTTAAATACTTTTTACATACAAGGCCAAGCTAGAAGTGAAGAATTACACTTGAATGGCAAGTGAACAGACTCACATGTATTCCTCCCTGTTCACTTGCACTCGATCGAGTGGAGCGCAAGTGGAGCGCAAGTGAATAGGGAGGAACACCTGTGAGTCTGTTCACTTGCCATTCAAGTGTAATTCTTCACTTCTGGCTTGGCCCACAGTCTCACAAGGATTTGCCCTTGCTGCCTCTTTCCTTTGCCCCCTTTGCACAATGTGAAGAAATGCTTTTGATTTGTATATATGGACAGTGTCAAAACTTTCACCCCATTTGAAAAGTGTATGTTTGCTAAGAACAGGTAGGAGGGGTTAGGGAAAGCCAGATGCTTTCTAAGCTGCATCCAGCCTTGTGCTTTAATCATGCAGATATGGCCAGAAAACTTTCTGCTAAAAGCTTACCCTTCCAGGTGTGTATGGTAGGGTTGCCAAGTCCAGGTTGGGAAATTCCTGGAGATTTGGGGGGTGGGGCCTGGAGAAAGTTGGGGTTTAGGGAGGGGAGGGGCCTCAGAATGGTATAATGCTATAAAGTCCACCCTCCAAAGCAGCCATTTTCTCCAGGGGAACTGATCTCTGTCACCTGGAGATCAGTTGTAATTCCGGGAGATCTCCAGCTACCACTGGAGGCTGGCAACCCTAGTGTATGGGGGAGAGGGGGGGACAGAGACTTGAATGACTTAAAAAACAGAAAGATTTCTTCCTGGAGCTCTCATGAAAAGCCTCTCTGACCCCTTTGACCTGCCCAGGGGGTGGGCAAAGGAAGAGAATAAAACCTCCAGGCATAAGAAGGATAGTCTCTTGGCTGATTTGAGCTGGGAGCTGAAGGAGCTGAAAGCTAACTCCTTGGAGGCAGTGGCCATTGGCCATGAGGAGGCTGAAGGCCTGAACCATGAAAGGTATGAGGACTTCTCAATAAGCTGGAACTTTCTAAAATAGAGAGGCTGCCTTAACAGAAGGTCTGAGTTAGGCATGTACAGAAGGAGGTACAGAATACTTACATTTTTACCCATTTCATTTGAAGTCCCTTGCTTTGGTGCTTAGTTTAAAAGTGTGAGGGTAAACATTTTTTCTTTTTTAATATATGCTTTTTAAATTCATAAATGCTGGTAGCTGTACCACATAGACTTCCACTGTTCAACCACACTCTCTAAAACAGATGCCACAGGAATGGGGTGGTCTGTTGGCAATTGGCTGATCCCCCAATGGTGTGCATGTACAGTAAACAGTCCTTGCAGTAACCAGATACTGGGTAGTGGGAGACTGGTCACAAGGCAAGGCTCAGAATAGCAAGCCTACACAAGGGAGTAGGGAGCCCTGACCCGCCCCTTGGGTGGTAGCAGAAGGTGCAAAAAAGAAGGAGTCCTTGAAGTTATGAACGCAGAACACACCCAAACAACTGTCACTCTGCAATATGAGACAACTTTGATGTGCATTTCTTCAGTTTTAGAAAGCATTTAAAATTGATATGTTGAAGTACTGAGAACTTTCACCCATTTTGCAGGATAATTTTAGAGAAAAGTGATAATTATGTTTGTCTCTACCTAGAGACAAATATTGCCTATAAGTAACATTTGAGTAGTGATCTCTTCTGCTTTTATCATCCCTAACCTTTGTTCTGTTCAGTTGACTTTATGACCTCTTTCTCCCATAGGGGGAACTAGAGAGGAACTGGTTCATGTTGTTACCAACAGATGGCAGTACAGCATTGACAAATAGTTTCAAGGAAGAGTGTCTCTTAATTTAAAAAAAAAAATTAGGATGGCAAGGATTGGTTCATATAGAGATGCAAGATCGTGGGACTCAGGGATACATACAGGTATGCAGTAAATATTTACAGTTGCAGGGGGAAGTAGGATGAATTAAATGATTTTTGAATCAAATGTCATAATTAAACAAAAGTGTTGTGGTGCTCTATAGATTAACAAGAGTTAAAGTGCCACAAGCCTATTTAGTTTTACCGTAACATACCGATACAGCTATCCCTCTGGAATTACTACCAAATCAGAATTTGTTTGTGCTCTGAGTTGTGTTGGGAATATGAACGGTACAGGGAGATGAGCCCACTAAACCTTATTTTTATGCACATAAAACAAGTGGTAATCCCTTGAATGACAGGGAAGAGAATTCCTACTATTGAACACAACTCTCCGAACCCACTGAACATTCCTCTCCACTGAGAAGCATGCTGTTGCAGGGAGGAGTCCAATGGGAACAAAAATATTTACCATTTTGCTTTAGCTTACCTCTTACACCCTCATCTTGCAAGGTTTGCTAAGATTCCTGTTCCAATGTAGCATGGAGATTAGTTATGAGTTGGGGTGCACTGGTGTATTTTTTTTCCAGGAGACTGCAAGCACCTAGAGCCAGTGCTTGTTGGGAGCTGAGGCTTGGCTTTATTTTGCCATTGGTCTGCTATCTAATATCAGGCAGATCATTTCAGATATTTCCCATTCTATAAGTGGGTACGAAAGCTTTGATTCCTGTTAACAAAGGCACTTTGGGAAGGCGAGATGAAGAAAAACTTCTAAGAGCTGAATATGATTAACACAAGTGAATTTTAGCAGCAGTTTAATTCTCTCTCATCCTTCGTAGAATACAGGACAAAGATAGGTTTGGCTTTTGCCTAAGGCCATTGCAGTTATACATTTTTCATTACTTGTTACCACAATTCATTTCTTGTTGGACAGACTCACTATGCGATGGCAGAAATATTATTATTAGTACTACTACTACTACTACTGTCACTGTTATCTGAAGAAGTGAGCTGTGACTGACGAAAGCTCATACCCTACCACAAATTTTGTTAGTCTGATAGGTGCTACTGGACTCTTGCTCTTTTCTACTGCTACAGATAGTGGCATTTAGGCACAGAGGCAGACACAAACCGAAATACGAACCAAAGTTTGTCACGAATCGGGGCTGGTTCGTGGTTCACGAACCGGCAGTTCATGGAAGCTCATTTCTCATGAACCATGGTGTATTTTAGCCCAGTTTGTTTGGTTCGTATTTCAGTTCATCACTGCAGACAGCTTGGCGCCAATCAATCAGTTTCCTAGGCAACAGGGGGATTGGGCTCTCTGCAGACCTTCTGCTGACCCGGAAGTGAGGTTTTCATGAACCGAATGAGCCGGTTTGCGAACCAGGGCAAGTTCATGAAAGTTCATGGTTTGTGGTTTGTGAAATGCGATGAACCACAAACCATACGATTTGGAATTTTACTGGTTCGTGCCCATCTCTATTTAGGCAATATAGTAGTCATGCAGTTTTAATTTTGTACTTGTCTTTCTCTTCTTGTATTTCTTTCTTCTGTTTGCTCATCATATATGGCAATATTTTCTTCTCTCTCTCTTGGTGCATACTCCAAGTGTTTGGTTTTCTCTGCTGCTGCATTTTTTTGGCCTACAGGAAAGGTTGGTTGGTTTGGTGGGCCATCACTTTTGTTTCAATTTTTAACATGATTGATAAAAATCATAACAACAAAATTGATATGCTACTTTAAAGTAAATAATGAGACCCCTCCCCTCAGCAATGATCCTATGGTACACTATACTAGATTCACAATGCCAGGGCTAATGTCTGTACATCAATCTGAGCACCACAGCTGAAACAACAAGATTAGCTTTAGAAGCAAGAGGCACTGCAGCCTCAATTTGTTGGGGGAATTAGCATTAAAGGAGATGCAGCAAGAGGGGGTAACTAGGATTCTCTATCTATGTCTACAGGGATTGTTCCCTTAGAGAACTTTCAAATAAGGCAAGCAGATGTTCAACAGGAAAGGTTTTTATTAAAAGAAAAATAAAAGGCAATTGAACAAGCACAAAACACACATGGCACACATACAAGGCTAGCAAAAAACCCCAGAAAAATGGAGGAGAGTAATTTGGGACAGGGTGATAATTACCAGTCCTGAAGAAGGAGGGCTCTGTGGCTAATATTGTGCCAATATTTTGTGCAAATGTATTCAGTCACCTCAGACACTAATGATTCCATTTTGAGCTGGAGAGTACAGTTTCCCAGTCTGTGCAATTGAATCCATCTCAGTGTCTCTCCCAATCTCTTCTTTTTGATACACAGCATCATGTACTGTAGTTCAGTTGCCCAAATTTACTGTTTTTGTTATTAAAAAACCTTGAACCCGTAACCCCCAGAGCTAGAAATACGTGAAATATACAAAGTCTGTTCTGGTTGCAAGCAGAATAAGGTTTTAAAAAATTAATTGCAACTAGGAGTACAGATACACTTGTTTTCAGTATATGTTGTCACTGATGTCATCCTTAACTACAGTTTGCATGAAATGTGTTTACAAAAGTGTGTTCAGATATGACACTTCCTTTCCCACAAACTTGTGCCCCCTAAGAGGTTAATAAATTTTGCATTGTTATTTTGAACAGGGTCAGCAGAAACTTCAAAAAATATTCTGCAGATCATTATGATACTGGTTACTTTACAAGGGAGATAAAACTTGTACTTGGACACAAGCGCAGGAAGAAATGGATTTGAAAAGCCTGAGACTTTCTCCAGCACTATAGAATCCATTGCAATAGATGCTCTTCAAAGCTTTATCTATTTTGCCAGCCTTAGCATTTATAATCATTTCACTGGTTAACAGTCATTTGGCAATACTACCAAAGTATTTATGAAAACGGGCAAAGTATTTGGAATATATTATCAAAATTTGATATGAAATGAAATGTCCAGATTGTCCAGATATGGATGCTTTTGTTTGTTTATTATACAGACTGTATATTATTAATGCAATAGTTTTCCATTGTTCTACAGTTTTAGGATTTCAAAGGAATTCTTTTAACCTTGAACTCATGAACTTTTTTTAATGGAAAGACAGCACATAAATGATCTAAATAAACTGAGGCTTTCTGGCTATGATTATTGAGCATTATCACAAAGATATGTTAAAGTATGAACTACACAAGACTTGTAGATTGAAGTCCCTTGAGCCTTAAACAAAATTCTGCATGTTTTATGCTAAAAGGCATTTTAGCTCCAATTCCAGTGCACTGGTGTCCCCTCCCTATCTCCAACCTACATTTCCTCCTGGTTTGCCACCTTGGGACAGTTCGGGGGCAATGGGCCTTTGGACCTCAGCAGAGCCCCTCCCATCCTGGATGAGGGCCCTACAATGGCTTCATCCTCTTCCAGCTCTGCGGCTATTCATATAGTCCCCAGGCCACCTGCCACCTCAGTGACCTTGCCCATGGCACCCAATGGCTCAGGAATGGCATCCCCACTGAGCAACACACCAGCACAGAAGATGGGTGGGTGAAAGCGGGGAGCAAGAGGGGTTCTGGACTCCCACCCTCACCCCCAGGTTGTGGCATGACTTCAGGGTCACAAATTCACTGGACAATACCTAAATGCTGCGGCTGCCCACCATGACGGGTAGAAACACTGCATGCATGACGACCTATACCCTGGGCAGATCCTCCTCTACCACCTGCTTGTATGGGATGCCCTGGGCATCAGGGCATGCACACACTTCCTAGCAGTCCCAAAAGAGTCATTCCAGCACTTCGGAATGGAATTCTCCATTCAGGCAGTGCAGCCGAGGGCAGACACCAGCTTAGCTGTGGTGAGGGCCATGCTGGCATGCTCCACCACTAGGCTGTACAGCAGTGCCTTTTCAGACTCAGTCCATTTCAGCTGCTAGTGGCTGCTACCTCCACCAGAGCCCTCTGCAGCCATGCCACCCACACACAGGGGAATGTGGAGGTGTGGATCACACAACATGAGAACTCCTTGACAGTGGAATGCTCCCTGTACCATCCCTACACACAGGATGGATACAGAGCAGCAAGAACCCGTTCAGGCCACCAGACTCACAGGCTGCGTGAAGGAGAATGCTCCTAGAGCTGGGTTGGAAATGCAGTCAGAGGGGTTTGCCAGGGACTGTGATGGCCATGTTCCCAAGTCTCCTGGGTAGATTACCACTTGCCTGAAGGAAAACAAAGACATGTAACAATGGCAAGGGGCTCAGTCTTGTGCAAGTCACAGCCAGGTCTGCTGTGCCTCAGTAGTGTCTATGGCCTCAGGGAGGGGCAGGAGATCCCCCTGAGGTGGATGCTGCTGGCATCCAACTGATACTTACCCATTCAGTGAGGAAGTGGTCTGTGAGTGACCATGATGGATTGCTTTGCTCCTGCTCCTGCTGCTGCCCCTGCTCCATGGAGGTCTGATCCTGCAAAGGAATGAGTCCCAGGGTTTCTTGGCCATCTTAAAGGGAAGTACGGAGAGGCATCATCTCCCAGGCACTCCAAGCCACAGTAATGCCCTGTCCAGTGACCAAGGGGGGCCATTGAGGGAGTTTGCAAACACACACATGCGCACTCCAAGGCAGCTCTATTGAGTCCGCTTCCCTTTGTGAGAAGCTTGCATGGGAGGATAGTAGACTTCCCATTGCATGGACGCCTATGGGCTATGCCGTCTTGTTTTATAGCATAACTGGCCACCTCTGTTTGGGGGCATTACCCAGCCTAGAGCAGTTTAGGAATCTGACTAACTCCTGCCCTGCCCCACCCTCCCCAGCCCACCTACTCACACACCAGCACAGGGATTTACTCTCAAAGTCTGCCAGCAGCTGGCTGCAGAGTGACACCATTGGCACTCCATTCTGGAAAGTCTCACCAGGGAGCTGTGCCAGTGTAACTTAGATGTACGTGGATATAAGTGCCAGATATATTGGTGCACGGCCTAGTTCTTGAGCACTCCCCCCCCTTAGGATTGCTCTGGAAAGCACTCAGAAATTGTGCATAGAAGAAATTCCCTCTTGCAGGTATGTGTGTCAACATTTCTCATCTCTAATGGAACCAATCAAGCCAGTTGATATTTCCCCTAAAAGCATGTTAAAATTAGCAGTGCAATCCTAAAAATGCTTTCCTGTGAGTAGCTGACATCCAGTTGGCCAGATACATGTTTAGAATAGTTAATACAAGCTCTAAGTTTAGAGGGCCATATGAAAAACAACTCTGTTTACCTTCACTTTCTCACTTGAATGGACATTCACGGGAGCTCAGACAATTGAAATATTTTAGGGGTTCACATCATAGGATTACTGATTCTGCATTGCAGATTTCTTTTTTTTAGACTTTTGAAAAACAACATATAGATACTATATATACAGGCCAATATCTATCCGTTTTTTTAAATTTGATTTTATTTCATTTATAATCTTCTTTGACTCATTTTCATGTTGAAAATTAAGCAGCAATCTCTACAACTAATATATCATTAACGTTCAGTGTTTAAGAGGCTTCACTTGAGATGTATAATTACAGTCTGTTGCTGTTGTTCAGTTTTCCTCCTAGCTTTGAAAATAAGTGTGAGGGCTGTAAGACTATGCATAATTGCTTGTGAGAAAGCTCCATTGGATCTAGTACTATTTTCTGATCCTATACATGGTTAGAAATACATGGAGTAGATCTGGGACATCTGATTTCCCTGCTAGTTAATGTTCTCTAAGAATTGCTGTCACTGGCTAAAGTTAGTACACTATGATTGGTTTGTGATAGGCAGACACTGGTCAGCTGACTAAAGAATCTCTTCGAACTATGCATAGTTAACTTAATGGCTTCAATACCACAAGATGCGGTGGTGGCAGTCCGTTCAGATGGCTTTTTAAAAAGATTAACCTCCAGTTTAGAGAACAGGTCTGTCAACAGCTATTAGCCATAGTCTTAGCCTGGAAGTCTTGTAAAAGTAAAAACGTAAGCAACAATATGTGTGGGGAGGGTCACATCATGTCTTGCTTTACTGCTTCTCATGGGTATTAGAGACAGTCTGCTTGGTGTATTTAGTACATTTTTTATCTCACTCTTTCTCCAAGGATCTCAGGGGTATAGAACAATGGTTCATAGAACAATGGGGTATTGTTCTGTGCTCCACCAATTTATCTTGAGAACAATCCTGTGTATAGGTTAGGTGGGAGGAGAGAGAGAGAGAGAGAGTAGCCCCGAGATACCCAAGAATCTTCATGTTACATATTTATATGAAACTGCCTCATATTGAGTAAAACTGCTTGCCTATCAGTGTCAGCATTGTCTACTCTGACAGTAACTCTCCAGAGTCTCAGGCAGAGGTCTTTCACCTGATCCTTTTCACTGGAGAGGCCATGGATTGACCCTGTGACCTTTTGAGCTATGGCCATTCCTGTGGCACAGTACAGATTTGAACTTGGGTCTTTTAGATCCTGGTGTGACATTCTAACCTCTAAACCATGCTGGCTAAAGCAAAGCACTTCTCTTGATCCTCTTTTGGAAAGGGGGGTAGAAGTTCTTCCAGCTTTAGAGACCTGGTAAGCTTTCTGAGTAGCCAGGATGCTGTTTATGGCACAGATTAAAGTTAAAAACCACATTGCTGAACAAAACCACCTTCTAAAAATTGAAGCAATTGTGATCTTGTGCTGAGAAGAGCAACCACTCTGTGGGATGCTTGAATTTTATTTCTGACTCAGCTTCAAATAAAGTGTTGTGACCTGAGTAATGAATTATACACACTGCTGTCTGCTAAAATGGGTTTGTTATTCCCGATACTTTCCAGTGTGCAGAGGTTTCATTTGTTAATGTATGTAAAGCAGTCTGCGATCCTTGGAGGGAAGCAGGGAAAGAACTGAATCTGAGAAACCTGCTGTATGCCTATGAAATCTGCACTGCGGACCAGAGAACAGGATTTTATGCCAAATGTATTTGAACAAATTCATTCCTCTGAGAGTGCACTTCAGGAAAGCATGTGAAACATGTGCTGCCCCCTTGAGGGCATTCATTTCAGTATGTAATTGGTAGCTGCAAGAATCAAAGGCCAGATGTATCTTATAGACCTGCAATTGGGGAGCAGGGACATCAGATGCGGTAACGTTTTCTTGAAGATTGGGACTTTGTTACCCAATTGGAAGTATATTTACATTGCTTATTTTTAATTGCATTTGGGTATTAATAATTTTAATTGCTTTTTAAATAAAGCATTTTATCAGCAATTAAATACCGAGACTAATAACATAGAGCTTTTAGCCAGTGTCTGAGAACTGGTTCACTGGCAACTGTATGCAGTATAAGTGTGTATGAATTTGTGTCAGTGTTTGTGTGTGTGTATGTGAGAGAGAAACACACAGAGAGAGAATAAAAGTATAGATTAATATTTCCTACTGCGCACGTTTGTGTTCACTCCGAATATTGAGTGTGGTTGTTAGAGTACTGGGATTTTACAGACCCAGCCAGAAAGGTATTTTCTTAGCAAGAATGGAGTAATTCAGAGCTATCACCACCAGTACCCCAGCAAAAATCCACACAGCTATTTTGCTGATGGTGCATACATGTGAGCTGACAGTGCACATATGCACCGCAAGTCATTCCGTGGGGGTGGCAACTGCCTATGAAGGTGCACCACATCACAATGTGTGCTGTCTTCTCCTAAATAATGAGCACTTGGAGGCCTGTACAGGTTTTCTGGGTTAATTTTACTTGCACATATGTGTGCTGGCTTTCCAACTACCATCACTGTGTACATAAGCCAGAGAGCCCCATCGCAAATCTCACTCAGTTAAGTGACTGCTTACTACTTTGTCCCTGGATTACTTCTTATCCAGAGTTATGCTCATGGCACTGCCATTCTAAAGAGGCAGGCAGAAGATGAAGCATAAGCTAATTCCAAGCCTCTTGACTGATGAAAGCTCTGGGTCCACAAAGAAAAGGCACTGTGCACGTGCTCAGAAGCAGTCCTCCTAAAGTGTCAGAATTTTTCTTAAAATATTGGCAACCGCACCTTTAGAGTCGGAAGAAAGTTAAGATAGACTGCTAAGCATTTCTTGTGATTCACACAATATTTTTCCGCTATCACATCAGGGTGTCATAATACTGTCTTGCAAATATTTCTGGAAGGTTGGGCTATTCATAAACAACCAGAACATTTCTTGGGTTTTGCTGATGGGACACTGTGAAACTGTAGGGGATAGGTGGAGGAAGGTAATTATTGTAGGAGGCAAATTGTTGCCCGTATTTATCCAGCAAATTTAAAGCTAAGAGCATGCCTATTAATAACTTTTTTAAAGTTTGCAAATCCTGAGCACTCTGTCTAGTTCCATATTGTCTTTTTGCCCAACAGTGTTTTTTAATAGCTGCAAAACCAGTGATCAGAGAAATCTTTTTTTCTTGAATTGTTGTTCATTACAAGTACCAGTGTCAACAAAAAAAATACCTTGCTTTTTTCAACAGTTTAAAACAGTGGTACTTATTCTATGGATCATGGAGAGCCACATTCACAATTACTATCAACCAAAAGATCCCCATTTATTTCCATGCCTAGCATGAGGCTGCATCTCAGGGAGGCTTGCAGCTTTTTTGTTCCTCTGGCAGCTGCCACTTTGTTTATTTGTTTGTTTGTTTATATGTTGTTATAATCTGCCTCTCTCACTGAGATTCACAGTGTAAGTCAATACGATCAATAGCTGGGACATCAGTGAACAAACACAATAAGTTGCAGACATTTGAAAAGCATAATTCCAAACACAGAAATGAAACATTGCTGAAACAAAATATAAGTAATTTGACATGGCATAATAAACAATGCAGACACTACCCAGTAGGAGTGTATCTACATCAACAAACCATGCCCAGTAGTATAGTCTACAGTCCCTGTCCCTTTACCAAAGCATCTCTCTGAACCATTTCTTATACTATAGTCCTATTACCTGTGTAAAAAAGCCCCCCTGAATAATTCAGTTTTGCATAGTTTAGGGAAAGCTAATCTCTTCAGGCAGGCCATTCCATAAGGTGGGGGCCACCACAGAGAATACCCATGTATGAGCAATAGTCAATATTGCCCATTTGCAGGGTAGCATGTGCAGAAGGCCCTGTTGAGATGAGTGAAGCTGCAGTGGTGTAGCATAGGGAGAGAGGTTATTCCAGAGATATGAGGCGCCAAGGCCATAAATGGCTTTTTAAGTGATAGCCAAAACCTTGAATTGAGACCAGTAACTGATAGGTGGGCAATGAAGTGACTGCAGAATGGGAGTAATATGTATGCTCTACCTAAGTCCTGATAATAGTCAAGCTGCAATGTTTTGTAACATCTGGTTGAGTTGACTTTGAGGGGAGACCTATGTACAGTGCACTACTCTAGTCTCAATGTTACCATGATGTGAATCTAGATAGCCAGACTGGCTAAGTCAAGGTAGGGGCCATCCTCCCAGGCTGGACTGATTTGGAAGAAGGCATTTTTTCAGCTGCATTAACTTGCTTCTCTAACAGCAATGCTGGATCCAGTATGATTCCTAGGGTCTTAACCAAGTCAGCGAGGGTCAACTGAACCCTGTTGAAAGTGGGAAGCACAATGTCCTTCAAGATCTTCGCCTTCCCAACCAGCATCATTGTCATCATGACTGCATCATATCAGCCTAATGACTTGGCATCCTGGCTCTTCAGGATGCCAAGTCCAATAGCCAAAGTGAACCAGGGGGATCAGGGAGGGTTTGTCATTGCAGCGGTGCCTGTTTGCAATGCTCCAGCAGTGCCAGATGCTGCTCTGATGGAGCCTGCAAGGGAGACCTCGCAACCAGCCTATGAGGTAGCCACCAGGTTGATGACATTCAGTTCTTTACTACAGTCTCCATTGGATAAGAGTCTTACCTACTTTCCTGAAATATGAGGTAGGTGCCACATTGGGAATTGGTGCACAGAACAGCCACCAATATTATGTCAGAGCCACATGTGAGTATTGCTAGTTTAAAATTAATTCACAGGAGTGTGCACATACAAACAATGTGCTTTTATGTTAAATCTACGTTTAATTCTAGTCTAGTGTAGCTAAGCAAATGTCTCCACAATTCACTATGGAATGGTGGAGAAGCTGAGGGATGTTCCAGAACCTCAGAAGAGAAGAAGGAGAAGCTATATTATTCCTGAACTTGTCTGGCCAATCTCTCAGAAGCTATTCTTTCTAAAACCCAATAATACATACAAAAGCTTTTAATGTATTTTCTTTTAGGTAGGCATCCTTAGCTATCATTTTCTCACTGTTTTTTAGATATAGTCAGGGTTAGTATGGTTGGACAGCTGTCAGAGTCCAGGAAGACCCACTTCTAGCCCTTGACTGAGTGAAGAGCTTAAAGGAGTGCACTGTCTGCCTTTTCTCTTTGGGTCCCCCTACTAACTGGAAATGGGAAATCAGTCCCAGAGAATGATCCCTGCAACATCACAGGGGCCTCTAGGACATTTTTTCACTTCAGGCTAAGAAAGGTGCCTAGGGGACAAAGTAGAGTTTATCTCTCTCAGCATTTTTTACATCATATACATAAAAAAACTCCACAAGAATTTAACATTCCCCCCAAACAGTACATTGGGGAACATGGAACATTAAGACTGGTTCATCTCAAATAAAATATAGTATGCAAAATGCAACCTTCCAAATTCAGTATTAAATGTATTTACATATTCTGAAAGGAACATATTAAATACATTTAACACTAAGGCATCTAGAAGGAATATGTTTAGCCTCCTAAAGGAAGGGTATTTTTGCCTTTGGTTTTTAGATGGGAAGGTTCCCTGGAGCTTGGGTTGAGAAGCTCCTGGATTTCATAGGAGCTTCTTTCCCCTATGGTATCAGAAGGGACTGTCGAAATACCATTATACCCTGAAAATCTTGTTGGTCTTTTAACGTGCCACTGAACTCAAATCCTGAAGTTCTACTGCAGACCACCTTAGCTGCCTACTGAAATGTACACCTTTCCCTGAGGCTGTAGAGCATTTCTAATGTTTCATGCATCCTTAAACTGTGATCTTTTGGGGTGTTTCAGGTGGGTAGCTATGTTAGTCTGCAGTAGATGACCAAAGTTCAAGTCCAGTAGCACCTTAAAGGCCAACAAGAGTTTCCATGGTATTAGCTTTCAACTGTTAAGGTCCCTTCATCAGATATGAATAGATCTTCATGCTTGGGGAGGTGTTTAGTTCTTGGGGAGCTGTTTTATGTATATAGGGAAGGATGCTGAGATATTTTCTTTGTTCTAATATGGGGAAAGCTCCTGGTCCTGATGGCTTACCAGCAGAATATTACAAAGCTTTAGAAGATGTTATCATTTTACCTTACAAGAATATGATTACTACAGTGCTAGAAGAAGCAGTTTTACCTGAATCTTGGATGGAGGCCACTATTTCATTGATCCATAAAGAAGGAACTGATCCAAAGGAAATTAAAAATTACCGGCCCATTTCCCTACTTAATTGTGATTATAAAATATTTGCTTGTCTTAGCCACGGGATTGAAAAAAGTGTTATCAAGTATAATACATCAAGATCAAGCAGGATTTCTTCCTAAAAGACAATTGAGGAATAATATTAGAACTGTTTTAAATTTACTGGAATATTATGAAGCACACCCTGAAAAACCTATGGCTATGGTGTTCTTGGATGCTGAAAAAGCATTTGATAATGTTAGTTGGCAATTTTTTATTGAACAGATGAAAGAAATGGAATTTGGGGCAGATATAATAAGCAGAAAGCAAAGATAGTTGTTAATGATGATGTGACAGACACCATTCTGATAGAAAAAGGGATAAGACAGGGCTGTCCCCTTTCGCCATTGCTATTTATTTTAACTTTGGAAGTACTGACAAGAGCCATTAGAAAAGATCCCATAATCAAAGGTGCCTCGATTAAGGGACATAAGTATAAGTTACAAGCATTTGCTGATGATGTGCTATTTATTTTAGAAGATCCTGTAGACTCAATAGAGCAACTAATGTATTGCATTAAAGAATATAGATCTATGGCTGGGATGAAAGTAAATTATCAGAAGACAAAAGTTATTATTACCAAGAATATGACATCAACCCAAAAAATGGAATTGATCAACTTAACAGGATTCCAACTAGAGAAGAGAGTAAAGTATTTGGGGGTATATTTAACCCCAAAGTGTAGTTCTTTGATGAAAGATAACTATTTGAAATTGCTCCAAGAGATGAAGAAAGACCTAGAGAGATGGGGAGGCCTTTAACTATCATTGATGGGAAGGATTGCGGCTATTAAAATGAACATACTGCCATGTATTATTTTTCTATATCAGACTATTCCTATTTGCATTAATCAATCCTTTTTTATGAGCTAAATAAAGCAACATCTAAATTTATCTCGCAAGGGAAAAAGCCAAGAATTAAGCTGAAAGCACTGCAAGACTTTAAAGAAAATGCTGGCTTCGCTTTGCTGGACTGGAAAACGTATTATAGAGCATGTTCTTTGGTTTGGATGAGGGAGTGGATCCTGCTGGAAAACCAAAGACTTCTGTCCCTTGAAAGACATGATTTAAAGTTAGGTTGGCATGCCTTTGTATGGTATGGGAAAGCGACTGGACATAAATATTTTAAAAATCAATGGATAAGAAAGTCTCTCTTAACAGTATGGGAAAGAATTTTTACCTTTAATATATTCTAAAACGCCACAATGAGTCTCACCGCTTGAAGCCTTTTCACAACCCAACCTATTCTCAGTAGATAAAATCCATAGATATAAAGATCTTCTAGATGATGAAGGATCTTTAAAAATGAAGGAGGAACTGTTGAGACAAGGTATCAATCTAGACTGGTAGTCAAGAGCTCAAATTGAATCTAGATATCTTAAAGATAGAAAATCTGGTGGCTTTTATTTAGAACAAACTACCTTTGACAAACGGTTATGTACCTCTAATGAAAAACTGATTAAGAAAATGTGTGTATTTTTAATGCAAATGGAAATGGAAACTGAAGTGGTAAAAGAATGTATGATTAAATGATCACAAAACTTAGGTTACAACATCGATTTAGTACAATGGAGTGAACTGTGGAAAGTGAAAATTAAAATAACTAAATAGGTTACGTTCAAAGAGAACCTGTACAAGATGTTTTAGGGGTATTTAATACCAGATAGATTAGCTAAAATGTATAAGAACGTGTCTAATAGTTGTTGGAAATGTGAAAAGCATACAGGGACTTTTTATGACATGTGGTGGACCTGTCAAACTATACACAAATTTTGGATAATGGTACATACGTTGGTCCAGACAGTTCTATGGGTGCCAATACCTTTCAAACCAAAGTTGTTTTTGCTGAACTGTATTTCAGATGAACTTAGCAAAAATCAAAATATTTTATAATACACGTAGTAATGGCAGCTAGAATCCTATTCGCCTATTTTTGGAAGTGTCAAACAATATCTACCCAAGAAGAACTAGTGGTGAAGATTATGGAGAGTGCAGAAATGGATAAATTGACTTCAATACTGAAAGAGCATATGGAAGAGGATTTTGCTGGGCCTTGGACTTTATTTTATGATTGGCTAAGAGATAAGCATAAAGACATGAATATGTTAATGATATAAAGGATTTATTGTCAAAGGCTTTCACGGCCAGAGAATGATGGTTGTTGTGGATTTTCTGGGCTGTATTGCCGTGGTCTTGGCATTGTAGTTCCTGACGTTTTGCCAGCAGCTGTGACTGGCATCTTCAGAGGTGTAGCACCAAAAGACAGAGATCATTCTGCCAAGAGATCTCTGTCTTTCTGTGCTGGTGAAACATCAGGTCACAGCTGCTGGTGAAACATCAGGAACTATAATGCCAAGACCACAGCGATACAGCCTGGAAAATCCACAACCACCATATAAAGGATTTGCTATAATTTTTCTAAATCATCACGGATTACCTATATGTAATATCAAATGATATGTGGAGTAAGGTTGCAAGCAGATTAAGCAGCACTTCTGTTGATTTTCCTTCCCCCCCCTTCTTTCCTACCCCATCCCCGGTCCTGATCCTTTTTAAACCTAATAAAATATATATGGGGGAGGGGGGGAATGATATTTTCTTTGTTCCTTTCATCTGGGCTTCCCTCCCACCAAGAAAAGGGATATAGACTCTGAAATTGTAGGAGTTGGTTTCTGGGTCTCTCCCATTTCTGGCTGGGAGGGAAGCCCAGGGCTTGAAGTAGCCACTCATTGAGGGTACAGGATCATTCTGCCAAGAGTCTGATTTCAGTTATGGTCAGGGCTTTTTTTCTGGGAAAAGAGGTGGTGGAACTCAGTGGTGGAACTCAAGACCACACAATGACATCACTTTGTGTCAGCTGGAACAAGGGGGAGTTTTTTAAAGTTTAAATCGCCCTCGGTGAAAATGGTCACATGGCCAGTGGCCCCGCCCCCTGATCTCCAGACAGAGGGGAGTTTAGATTGCCCTCCATGCTGCTCAGTGGCATGGAGGGCAATCTAAACTCCCCTCTGTCTGGAGATCAGGGGGCGGGGCCACCAGCTATGTGACCATTTTCAAGAGGTGGCAGAATTCCATTCCACCGCGTTCCCACTGAAAAAAAGCCCTGGTTATGGTTCTGATGAGCACATACACCAAAAGAGTTGCCCACAAAAGTATCAGTGTGGAAGACATTTGTGCTATACAAGCAGTAAGGCTTTGGAAGCAATGTTTCTCAAGAGTAGAGGTTTTAAGGAGCATCAGTATGGCAGGGGTACCATTAAAGGAAAATAACCTCCTTGCCCCTGCAGTTTCATTCCACATATGATTATTTTCAAAGATGTGTATCTTTGATCAACTAATTGGCTTTACTTGATGAGTGGCTATAGTTAGAATAAATTAAATTAATCAGTGTAGGTATATATAAGAAAAGCAAAAAGCAAACAACCTCTTTGGTTCCGAAAGAAGAAAGTGCAACCATTTGATCTGTATTATTAACATTGCTATCATTATTATGATATGAAGAAGGTAACCTTAATAAAACACACAGGTATTTTTTGCATTTGAATCACAGAAGGAGGAACAAAAGTCCCTATGTCCTGTGGCAACATTGGCTGTGGAATGGCAAATTAATTTTGAATTCAGTACTGCATCTGAATTATCGTAATTGTTGGATGGGGGGGTGTATGGTTTGGAAAGTTGTGTGTGACAGCAAGTCAGAGCAAGAGAGAGAAAAGAAAAACAATATCTGTACAAAAATAATCCTGTTTTTTGAGTTTGCAATAACAATGAAATTACTGTAGTGAATATGGAAGGCAGTGTGGGTTATCAGCATTTTGTTTCATAATCTCAAGAAGATGGTGATGATGATGACCTTTTTGTTGTCTGGGTTTTCATATACCTGTGTCATTCTTATTAAATGTCCTTGTGTTGAAATCTCTTACTAATCTAATCTTCCCATGCGGCTGCTATATAATTATCTCATTTTGCAAAATATTGTATCTGTCATCTTCCCTCCTCCCGTTCTCTAGAAATGAATGCGGGATGAGAGAAAAAGGGAACCCCAGAGACTGCTAGAAGAAGGAGCAATAATTGAACTTAAAGAACAAGTAATACAGTATCAATTTGTGCTTCATTGCTGCCAATTGGGTCTGTTAGATTGCCAATATCTTTAGGCTGCATCATGGCTGCAGTAGTGAATAATATAGAAATGCCTCCTAAGGAACAGCATTTGTTGTTTGAAAGGGAAAGGGGGGAGGCAGTAGTGTAATATGATAATCCATGATTTGATCTAATTCTCAAAATATTAAATGTTACTATGAACATCCTGATGTTATTTTGATTATTTGTATTCTACTATTATCACATTTTGTTTCTTGTGGTTCAGTAGTATATTGATTCTCTGACCTGTTTCTTGAGATATTAGGAATGGCATGAAAAGACATTTCTGTACAATCATTTCTTCTGGCTGAATGTGGATACATACAGCTGTGAGCACTGTCATGTTTGGTTATCTACACTGGCTGATAGTAGAGACCCAAATACAAATATGAATGCCTGTGCATAGTTTTAATATTAGATGCATGCTATGCCTGTGCTGAGTTCTGAGTACCACTGGGCCAGTACTTTCGATAATGACCTTGCTGCTTTACCAGCAAAACACAGTGCTGGCATATCTGGAGCCTCTAGCTATTTGGGCCTTTTAAAAATCATGTTTTCAACTTGTTCCTCTAACTAATTTTCTTGATCATATCAATACATAAGATAAAGAAGTTAGGGAGGTGCTACCTCAAAGTAAACTATTGCTTAAATAATCCCATAACAGCTATTGCCAGTAGATAACAGAATACATCATTTTCACTTCAATCTTAGCATGTAGCAGCAGAAGATACCTAGAAGGCTACAGGTAAAATGAAAGTATTAAACAGATGCCACATGTTCTGTTTATTACTGTGGATGAAATGAAGATCATTTTGATCAAGGATGTTTTTTTCCCTTATCATATGTAGCCCTGTTAATTAGGTATGAATAATGCTTTGATTTAAGCACTAGTTGAGTTTAGCCTCCTGCTTCCTGTGGGAATAGATTATTTTATCCATAACGTTAGGCAGGCAAACCAGCCTGCCTGCCATAACTGTGAATGCATATCTACTGGTGATGTGTGTGTGTGTGGGCTTTCTTCGTATAGTGCAGCATTCTTCCTTCACTGTATCTTGGCCACACTTTGCTAAGAGGTCTTATCAGTACAGCTGGGAACATGTGGGAACCAACAAGTGCACTTCTAGGGATATCTAATAAAGAACTTTAACTCATACAACCGTATTTTATGAAGCGGAGAGTCTGAAAGAATCCCCTAGTCAACCTCTGGAACCTCCGCTACAACATCTGGAAACCCCCACCCTGACCCTGGTCTGTAGTATCCATGGATTTCATCACTGACCTTCCACCGAGCAAAGGGAAAACGATTATTTGGATGGTGGTGGATTTGTTTTTCAAACAAGCCCATTTCATTCCTTGCTCTAAGTTGCCAACAGACAAAAAATTGGCCACATTGTTCCTGCAGCATGTAGTATGACTTCATTCATTTCCCAACAAAGTAATATCAGATTGGGGCCCACAATTTGTCACCAAGTTTTGGCAGGAGCTGATGGAAGTAACAGGCATGACCCAAGGGTTGAGTTCAACATACCATCCCGAGACCGACAGGCCATCTGAAAGGATTAATCAAGTGCTGGAGCAGTTTTTAAGGTGTTACATTAATTATCAACATGATAATTGGACTGATTTTCTAGCATTTGCAGAGTATTGTTACAACAATAGCTGTCATAGCTCTATGGAAGCATCCCCATTCAAGATCACACAGGGCTTTGAAGGCAAAACTTTGTTGTTTATAAAAGACCCCTGCCCTGGAGTAAGGGGGGGATCTCAGTTCTTAGTGGAACTCTATCATGGAACAGTGAGATCTAATAACAAAAACCCTAGGGAAAGCCAAACAGAATTACAAAAACCATGCAGACCATAAATGTTCCCCCCGCCCCCGGGATCTGAAACTGGGATATGAGGTTTATGTGTCCACAAAAAATCTCAAGGGAGAACAACCGAGCAAAAAGTTGGGATGGAAGTACATCGGACCTTATAAAATCCTCAAAGTAATAAATGGAGTGGCTGTTAAACTAGACCTGCCAAAGAATTTAAGACACATACACCCAGTATTCCACTGCATCTTGTTGAAGAAAGCCCCGGAGGCTGGCACCCGAAATCTGGAGCTCCCCCACATGGTGGATGAACAAGGTCATCATGAAGTGGAAGATATGCTGGACTCAAAATGGAAAAGAGGAAAATTATTTTACCTTATAAGATGGAAGTATTTTGACCAGGGTCAAAATGAGTGGGTTCAAGCTAAAGATATAAAAGCTAAAAGACTCATCAAAGCTTTTCACAAACATTATCTGGAGAAACTGAGGGAGGGGTGATAGATGTTATAGATGTAGTTTGGAGGGTATAATGTCCAGCAGGCAAGCCAGCCTGCCTGCCATAACTGTGAATGCATATCTGCTGGGGGGATGGGCTTTCTTTCTGTAATATAGCTTTCTCCCTTGGCTACACTTTGCTAAGAGGTCTTATCAGCACAGCTGGGAACGTGTGGGAACCAAACCTTGAGAAATGCAGCTTTGCATCTTTTTCAGGACTTTTGCTGACTTCAACTGACTTGTTTGGACTGGGGGGAGGGGACTGGGAGTATAACCTCTCGGGGAAGACTTTGCTTCAGCATTCCAGGCAATCACTATGTACAAGTGCACTTCTAGGGATATCTAATAAAGATCTTTAACTCATACAACCATGTTTGATGAAGTGGGAAGTCTGAAACAATCCCCTAGCCAGGCCTGACACATACTGTAAGAACACAAAGTAAAATAATAGATTATTCAATAACTGTAACGTCAAAACATTAATAGTCTCGATCCTGCGGAAATTACAGTGCATTCCTGAACAGAGTTACACCCTTCTAAGTCTATTGAAGACACTCAGCAGGCTTAGAAGGGTGTAACACTATTCAGGTTGTGGTGAATTTGCATTTTGAAAATTTTAAAGATGTTTTTGAATCCGTGTCTGTTGAGTTACATGTTTTTAGTGACTGGGTAGTTTTCCAGTGGGGCATTGTGGCTTTGATTTGAAATTTGTTAGTTTTCTGAATGTTTCATGGCCAATCTTTTTGTCAAGGATGATTTTATACACAAGCCACCCTGAATGGAAGGATCAGAGTACAACACTCAAAACCGGGAAGTGAATCCTCACTTCCCAGGGTAATGAACTGCCACCAGTATCTTTGGCTAACTCTTAACTTGAGACCAAGAGACAAATCTCAAGTTATACTGGGTCTTAAGCAAAAAGGAAGTGCTGCAAGGTCAACCACTTTGCAGATTGAGTTCCACAAAACAATTACCGACCCTGGCAGCAACTGCCCGCAGAGTAGGCACACTGGCATCCCCAAGGCTCAAGACCAGTTTGTCCACTAGACCCTCATGCAGGCCAGCACCTTGCCCTCCCGGGTAATTACTGCCATGCAGACCCATTCTCAGAGCTGTGGGACGGGGTCAGTGGCACACCCTGAGGATGGGTTGAGCCCCTTCCAGGACTGTGTGGTCCACCAGCTGACCCCCTGGTGATGGCGCTGAGGAGGGATGCAACACACCTTCCCCAGGCCTGACTCAAGTGGCCAGCATGCACCTACCAAACCCCGCATGTGGCCAACTCATGGGAGAGCTGGGCAACATGCTAGACCCTCAGAGGTGAGAGGTTGAGCAGCCACCAACTGACAGTAACCAGCGCTGTGGCCTAGAAGCAGCTGAGAGCGTGAGCCCTTCACCCCAATGTGTCTTACAGGGAGGGGTGGGTAGCAACAAATGCAAAGGCCTTGGAGGAAGGCAGCCTCTGCGGGTCCCCAAAGCAGTGCAGCGATGCAGCCTCCCTATCATCCCTCCTCAGCCAGCCTGGAAAAAGCTGGTTGGCAAGGCAAAGGCCACGTGCTGCCAGGAAGATGAGGTGAGCAGTGGCAAAGAAAGGCCCATAAAGAGGCAGATGCCCCCTGCCAGGGCTGCACTGCGATGCCAGCCCAACCCAACTTCCTGCTCACATCAACCTAAAAGGAAGCCAAGCGACAGAGAGAAGGATGGGCTGCCTGCCGCCTCCCCTGCCACCTCACTGGCCCATCCCTCTGCATGACAATACCTACCAGGAGAAGGCAAGCAATAATGCGGGAAGCCTGGATAGGGGAGAGGCCCCCTTGGACCCAGAGTGGGTACATGCACACATGGCAGCAGGCAAAGACTGGTCACACAGGCCCATGACCCCCAACCATCATCAGGATGGGGATGCGAGTGGCAGCGAATAAAGGCCCAGGAAGGGGTGGACACCCCCTGCCAAGGCCATGTCACCATCCCAGTCCCACCACCTGCAATGGGCAAAATGGAGCCAGAAAATGGGGAGAAGTTGGACTACCTGCCACCACTTGCATCACCTCATGGGCCTGCCCCCCACCCTTGGGGAGGTGAGCAGTGATGAAATAAGGCCTGGGAAGGGGTGGATACCCCCATGATCATGCTGTGGGGCCAGCCAACCCCCCACCATGTAAGCCAAAAAGGGAGTTGAGCAACAGGGAGAAGGCTGCCGCTGGACCACCTTCTCTACTGCATAGGCTTGTCCCTCTTTCCGTCACCAGCATCTGGGAGGTGAGCCCTGGTGGAGAGTGCCCCCAGAACATCAAGCAAGGCATGCACACATGCCTCCCCTCCCCTTTGTGGCCCACCTTGATGGCCACCCAGGTGGTGGAGTGAAGGAGGGTGAGTTGCAGAGGACGGGATACCCCACGTGTGTCAAGGTGCACCACCACCACCCAGCCCTGCACTGTGGGAGGGATGGAGCCTGGAAGGATGCATCTCTCCCCTGTGAAGAAGGCCAAGGCATCTGCCCAGGATCACCCTCCAGCGCCCTCTCCCCCATGGATGGGCTGAGAACCCCCCAAGCCCCTTACCAAAAGGTCCACATCTCTGCTGCCATTCAGAAGAATGGTGTTGACCATGCGGGCTGCCAGGAAAGGAGCTTGGCCTATGCTCCTCAATCTGCGCCTTCCAGCAGTGGCTCTTTGCCTTTGTTCCCAGCCTTGTCCCAACTGCAACCTATCCCATCAGTAAATCAGTAAGCCCCTTTTTTAGCAGAGGGGTGAGGGTAGGGTAGGAGGGTAATGTTCTTTTCTTCACTGCCACCACCATTTTTCAGCTAATGCTGCCAACAGTGAATGAAAAAGATCAGGTTTCTCTTCTCTTTTTCTTTCTTTCTTTCTACCTTTACAGCTCTGAGGGTAGGAGAAGGTGCTGGTCAACACCTTTTCCTAAGATGTTAACTGTGAGTGAGAGCTGGAGACCTGGACCTGCCTATGCCAAGTAATCTCCTAAAGTGAATGTGTTGCGCTCCTTGAGACCTCTGTATGAAGCTCACCATTTATATACATCCAAATCCTTATGAGTGGATTGCAACTGTCATTTTCCCCCCTATGCACCAGCCCTTTCAGAGAAATACTTCTCCTACTGTTATGATTGGCACAGGTTGCCTGCCCTTCTGTTGTCTTGCAAAGACAGGATGAATGGAATCTCCCCATGAGTTTACTTTCTTTGTGCCCTCTTGGGCCAGATACATGCCAATCTTTGCCCAGTTTTCCTTCCCATAATGCAAGGTGGCAGAGAAATGACCCTCCCCCATATATTAATCATGCTGGAAAGCCACATGCAGCATGAAGGAACTCTACAATACAATAGATACAGTCATCATGTTGTACAATGAGGTATTCCACCATGTGGTGTTCTTTAGTCTCCTGTTTAACAGACTGACAAAATGCTCAAAGATTTGGTGATAGGGTCCTACACCCTGCATTAACTTCTCTTCCACCTGTAATGCAGTGCAGTCCATTTGCACCTACAGCTGAGGGAGATAATTGACTGATCAATCCATCAGCATGAGAGCAATGCGTCCTGGTTGGGAAAGTTGGCAGGTGCTATGTGTGTTTGATTTTAAAATGTAGGGAGACAGTGAGAAGGAGAAGAAAGAAGTCAGATTTATTTAAAGCTTTTTTTTTACTAAGCGTCATTGGATGGCTGGCAAAAGCCTCCCTGACTGAAAATGTTAATTCTGTATTGAACTGTTAAAGAATGTGAATTGTCTCAGTTTTCCTTCAGATCAGTTCCTCACATGGAACACCAATCTGTTTCAGTAGCATATTTGTCTCCAGTAGAGAACAAGCAGCAACCAAGGAGCTGCTTTGCAGCAGCAGTCATCTGAGGAAGACACCTCATCAGTTGGGATGGTTCCAATTAAGTGTACCCAAAGGGTGTGTTACATTGACCAGCTTGTGGAAGCACAAACCCCTTGTGAGTGCTAGATTTTTTTCTTGAAGCAATATTTTATTTTCATTGCCTCTACTAGCTTCCCCCTTAACCTGCATGCGGCCACAAGCCTTTGCAGCAGCAGCCCCATCCAGGGCCGGGGCGCCCATGGAGGCCAGGTAGGCGGTGGCCTCAGGGCGCAGGGTGGTGGAGGAGGCGCCGGAGGAGGTGCGGGGGGCGGGAGCGCGCGCCACGGAGCTGCAGCCTCCCAGCCCTCCCGCCCCGTGTTGTCGCTGCCGCCAGCACACGCTCCCGGCCGGGCTCAGCAGCCGCAGGCAGGCGTCTGCAGTGGTGCAGGGCAACCGAGCGGGAGAGCTCGGAGGCCACCCGCATGCCATCCCAGCCGCCCGTTGCAGTGATCGGGCTGGCACACGCGTGCACCCGTGATCACGTCACACGCGACATCATCATGCAGGCCAGTGCGAGTGTGTGTGTGTGCGCGCGCAGTGGTGCCTGGCTCGCCGGCCGCTGCAGGCGCCGAAAACCCTGGTGCTGCCGCTGGCCCCATCCCACCACAAAATTGAGGCAGAGTGCAGGTGCATATGAGCACCGCATCCCCCCACTCACCCGTGTCTCACAGAAACGCATTGCTACTTATTGGTTTAGGAAGTAGATATCTTGGGAAAGAATTATGCTATGTGCTTGTGCATTCAACTGTGCAGTTCCCATTTCCACCATTCCTTGATGCCAAGTTACAAGTTTCCAAGTGTCCATTACAAAGACCGTCATGCATCTTTGGACCTTTTTTGGAGTTTAAAACAGGTGTGTGTGGTGTGATGCCAGCGATCAAGATTCCTTTCATTCTGAACACAGTGTCTTCACCAACCCTGCGTGCTGCTGTGATGAAGTGGCACTCTAAAGGACTTGAAATCGAAAAATAACATGAACTGTTTGGAGGAGGAGTTTCTGTGACTACCAAGCAGCCCAGACCAGAGTCTTCATTCTAAAGAGTCACAATTTTTTCCATGGTTTTTATGGCTCAGGTTTTTCATTACGTACACTCCAGTGATGAAGTTCCGTTAAAATATATAGGACTTCAGTGGCAATGTAACAAAAACTCTCTTTTTAGACTTGGGGCCAACATGTTGCCATCTGTACTCACAGCATGCTGGGAAGGGTGGCATCAGGTTGGATAATTTCTGCAAGTATCCTGAGATAGTTCTTTCTCGTGAGGTGAAATTTCCATTAATATTCTCCCTTAAAAGTATGAAAGCACAACCAGCACTGAAGGCTTGACATATTTAAACTGGTATTTGTTTTTGCTTTTTAGTTTAAATCAACTGGCTTTTAAAAAGTGATGTAAATCTTGCCATAGCCCTGGTTTTCAGCATATCTGTTTCAGGCTCCTGAACACATTTTAACACTTTTAAGACACATTTAAAATATCTTCTAGCAAACTTTATAGCACCAGATGATCTAAAACATAAGGAAGTGATTCAAAGAAACATTCCGGAGACATGTATTGTACTAAGGAAACCAAAAAATGTCTTTATAGAAAAAAGATTATTATAGAAATATGGGAGAAGGGGTGGGTCAATTAAAAAAGGGGACAAAATACAAAACACAGGGAAGGAGCTTAATGTGTTTAAAATATTAACAGATATTGTGTATTTAAATACATTCCACTTCTGTATTCTGGTATGAGACAAACATTTGTTCTACTATGGGGAGGAAAAGCCACAAAACATTCTTAGGCTTTGGAGGATGTCAGTTACGTAGGCAAGATATTTCCCCCTTTTAATTCTAAAGCATCTTTTTGTGACAGTTTATAAATTAGAAACTGTTTCTTACATGACACTTAGCTCCTGTTTCATCTGCATTTCATATAAAGAGCTTCTATGTGTTGAATTCCGAAGGAATTATGCAAAACCAGAAGAAATAGTTTCATGTTCTTATGGACACCGTTTTTGTACATCACATTGCTAAAATCAGCGGCTGTGCATCTTTTAAGAATACAGAGGTGTGCTCGTAATCATTAAATATAATATTTCAGCCAAACCAGAGACATATTCCAGTTTACCTACCTTTAGAAGCCACTAGATTTAGTCAGTTGGAAAAGGGGATGGTGGGAACAGCAAATAAACTCCATATCATGCGATGCTATTTACATTTAATTCCAAATTCTCATATTTCACATACCTCCAAACCTCTTGCTAGGTGCCTGCAACCTGGGGGCCAGCAATAGGGTTGTCAGGTCCCTCAAGTCTACCAGTGGAAGACTGGGATGCTAGCTCTTACCATGTCGCTGCTCTTGATGTTTTGACTGTGCACGCACACAAAGCACATATGCGCTCCCGGCATGTGTGATGACATCACTTCTGGGAGTGATGTCATCATGCAGGGTCAAAGAGTGTCCCCACGTGATGATGTCACACATGCCGAGAAGGGGTCAGAGAGAGCAGGCAGCTCTCTCTAGCCGCTGCCGCCACCATGCCCCTTGTCGCTGCTGGCACGGGCTGCACAGGGGCAGTGGCGGTTGTGGTGAGAGAGCGGGCCGTGGCTACCGCAGCTCTCTCTCTCACCGCCGCCACCACCGTGCCCCTTGTCCCTGCTGGCGCTGGCTGCACAGGGGCGGCAGCGGCGAGAGAGTGGGCCAGCCTGCCAGCCAGGTAAGTTGGTGCGGGGGGAAAGGGTGGGATCGGGGGATCCCCCACCCTGGGTGGGGGGATGGCAACCCTAGCCAGCAAACAGGGTATAGAGGCCTTCCTCTGCTGTTGCCTCCTAGCAGAGGACATGCAAGTTCCCGCTAGTCGCTATGGCTGTAGCCGCTGATTGGCCATATTCTATGGATCTGTTCAATCTAATTCCCTCTTAAAGCTATCTGTGGTTGTAACCATTGCTACATTTACTATCAGTTGGGGCTGGTCCATCTACTAGGTAGCCCTAGACACTCACCAATGAAAACGGTGGAAGGCCACCACCCAGCCCTTCTCCAAGTTATCACTGTCAAAATGTGATGTGACTACTGTCTAAGATCACTTCTTAGATCATTTTTATGACAATGTGTTTGCTGCATGCACAACACACGTGAAGTGTGTTGACGTGTGCACACACATTTAATAAACTTAGTTGGGCAAGTCACCCCATGGGTATGTAGACAAGTATTTAAAAATGTTTATGTACCTGTCATATACACTTTATGTATTTGCTAAAAGGAACCACCAGTGTAGCACTGGTGAAGATGTATCAGATACATTTGCCATTTAAAGAGTGGAGCTGTACTTAATTTACTTTAAAACCTGCTGACTATCCTATCTATGTTACTCTTTAGAAATAGGTCAGAAATCTTTTTATGAAGAAATAAATGTGCAAATTCCTTCCTGGAAATGGTGACCAACAACAGCTGCCACTTCAGCAATAATCTAATATTCAGTGAGAATTCTGTAAGATGTTGGAAATCTGGTACTATGTTGAGGGCACAAGCATATAGTAGGGAGAACAGCTGTTTGGCTGCTTTCTGTGCCCTGTTGCAGTGACCATTCCTGTTTCTCAGTGATGTGGGCTGAAAATTAGAGAACTTTGACTATGATAATGATTCGGTAGCTATATAATTATTTTATAGAATTTATTGCTGAGCAGTAGTGTCCTTCCTGCTCTTCATTTTCCAATGACTTCCTTTGAAACCATTACTGAAAAGCCCAAACTAGACAGAAAGTTGGAGGTCTGGATTTTTTAAAAAAATGTTAAATCTGTCTTAAATACCAGTGAACATTTGGTGGGTTTAAGTACTGGAGAAGAATTACTTTGTTTGTGGACAGCTGCAAAACAGTATGATTCAGTTCAGACATATGAAGCCACCATTTGTTTAAACTAACTATGGTTACTGAATTGTTCAAACTCAGTCCTCTCACAAACCTTAGCTAGTTTAACTCCCTTAAACCAGGGTCTGATGTTGGTTTATTAACAGTGCAATCCTAAACAAAGTTACACCTAACTAATCTCATTGACTTGAATGGATTTAAAAGTAAGTCTGATTTGGATTGCATTGTAAGTTAGCCATGTTTTTACATTACATATGAATGTAGTATCTTGGTTTGCCACTTCTCACACTTGTTCCTCAAATTGGTACACATGTAGGGCCCCTAATGTACAAAGCATACTCTGTGTAGGATCAGACTGTGCCATTGGGGTAGTTCTTCTGGGACCGAACAGTCTGTTGTATACCCAGTTGCTGATCCAACAAGCAGCTTAATGACATTTCACTGGCCTTGATGACCCCGGGCAGTTTCAGAAGAATCGACTCATGTAAAAATGTGTTACTTGAACCTGGGCATAACTTGGTGTGTGCTGTTGTCTCTCTCTCTCATGTTTACAAATACCATCACAGAGGAAAATGATTAATGATGACTTTTTCATATATGTCCTGTGGTCAGTGGTTCTGGATAAACCATCAGTTCTTGGTTGGGTTGAATACACACTTTGAGTAGTTAGGGTCATCATGACAGCCAGTATGTTCATCTCAGCATCATTGGTAATCTGAACAAATTAGTGCCACAAAAAGTGAGGGGGGATGGAATAAATAACACACCCATCTCTAACCTCTGGGAATGTGAAGTATTTTGTGACTGATGTGAACATAATTACTCTAATGCCTTTAACAGAACTCTTTCATCTCTGAGACAGACACATTCTTTTGGTCATTAATCTTCCAGACTGAACATAGCAGTTATTCAAAAAATGCAGTCTTCACACTAGGATAGCCATGCAAGTTGTGCATTATGTGGACTAGTTTGGGAAGGGAAAAGCAAATCTGTGATCCAGGTTAAGATTAGCTGCATGAGTAGGAAGCTGTTTGATATGTTTTTTGTTCTTATTCATATTGCTTGATATAGGTTCAGAGATCACCATCCTTCTCTGTGGGCCAGCTGTGGTGTCCAGCAGAGATTCAGGCAAATAAAATCCCTCTTTACATCTTGCAATTAAAATACTCAGGATTTATATAATCTCCATGGGTCATGCAGCCAGAAAACTTGAGGTCTAAGTACAAATCACCCTGCAGTCAAGCAATGATATGGCAAGGGAGAACAAGAAATCAGAGTGAAGAAAGCAGGTTAAACTGAAAACACTGTAAAGGACCCAAGCTTGCTCACTATGGCCACTAACAAAATGTTCAGGACTTGGGATGTGAGCGGACCCAAAGTGTCATCTGGCTCCAAACCAATCAGGAGACTTGTCTGGGAGCCAGTCAGAGTGAAGAATGTTCTGCAAAATAGCAGAGGAAAATGAGGTGAATAGCAGGTCTTTCAGGCTGCTTATCTAGCTAAAATCTCGGCTTTCAAATCTAACGGACCTGATTTCTAATTCTACTGGAAACAGCACCTGGCACTCATGGTGAGAAGGAATATTGATTGTTCTGTTGCTCCCACAGCTAGTTTCAGTTAATCCGCCCAGATAACAATTGGATAATGCACAATTTGTGCCAGGGAAAAGTCTCAGTTTTTAGAAACACACAGTTTATTTATTTTGAGGGTTCAATTAAAACTGGCTTAAAATTGTTTAATGATGCATTTGTGTGTTGGTTTTTATGGCTTTTAAGATGACATTTCATTTGTATGTATTAAATTCATTAGCCACCTTGGTGGCTCTGTGAATGCAGGAAGGCAGGATAAAATTTTTGTGATAAATAAATTCCTTCTGTATTGTGCCAGAAGGCTATTGAGAACCGGTGCAGACTTGGGTAATATGCTCTGATCCATCACTAGAGATGGGCACGATCCCCCCCAAAATACCAATTAAGCCATTCGTGGATCCGGGCCGCTGCCGAACCTAGGCCACCGATTCTAACCGATCAAGTCCCATTTCCGATACAGAATCGGGAAGGCCAAAGTGGGAGGGCACCCCACTGTTTCCAGCAATACAGGAATGGTGGTTGGTGGCAGGCCCGGCGGGCAGGGGGAGGCAGCAATGAGCTGCCTCCCTTCAGGGAGGGAGGGGACATTCACACACACACACACACACACACACACACACACACACACACACACTTAGAGTAGGGGTTTTTTTAACCCGGCAACGAGCCGCCTCCCCTCAGGGAGGGGACATTCCCAGGGCCGGATCTATGGTTGCCAATGCCCAGGGCAACCATAGTCAGGCTCTTGCATGTGCACGCACGTGCACGCGCGCTCCTGGGTCCCCCCCCGCCCACGCAGCAAGCCAGCTGTCCCAGTGCACTGCGGAGCTGGCGGCAGCGCGAGTGGCTCGGCGGCTGCCCGCGCCGTTCACCTGCCCCACAAGACAAGGAGCGGCTGGCTTGCCCGTGCGCCCCTTGTCCTGGGGAAAGGCGAACCGCGCAGGCGGCCTCCCAGTCTCCTGCGCTGCCTTTTGCCTTTCCCCAGGACAAGGGGTGGCTGGCTTGCCTGCGCGCCCCTTGTCCTGGGGAAAGATGAATGGCACGGGTGGCCTCCCAGCCTCCCGTGCTGCCTTTTGCCTTTCCCCAGGACAAGGGGAGGCCGGCTTGCCCACACACCCCTTGTCCTGGGGAAAGACGAACGGCGCGTGCAGCCTCCCAGCCTCCTGCACTGCCTTTTGCCTTTCCTTTGTGCCCATGGCTTCAGAACACCCCCTTCCCCCTCCCTCCCCTGGGTTGCTGCTCCGTAGTTGGAAGGAAGCCTGCTAATCAAGGAAAGCTGGGCTTCCATTCGTGTTTCGAGGGTGACAGAAGGAGGGCAAACACAGCTCATTCCCCTGGCTCCGTTGCCCCAGAAATAAATTACTGCCGCAAGAGTGTCTGCAATTCCGAACAGAAACTGATATATCCGATCAAGTCCCGAACAAGCAAACCCCCGACTGCTGGATTGGTTGCCATGGACGGAACTGATTAGCTGAGTCATGATGGTGCAAACACCAAAATCGGGGTTTTTTTTGAAATCGTAATTCAGAACGTGCCCATGTCTATCCATCACCATTAGTAGATGGGTATCTGTATCCTTGGTCAGCTGTATCCTAGCAGTCATCTGGGGCAACTTAGGTTGAGTTCTCTGTTTTAGGGGCCTGACCTGAATTTTGGGAATCATTGGGGGGCATGACAGAATTGTGTGGATCTGGTAAAGAGGTAGTAATTGTGATATTTCCCAGGTTCTCTATTGAGTAACCTATTACTGATCCATGTGTCAAGGAGTGTGGAATATTATTGGGCTCATCCTACCCAAGTGCTGTGTGTTCCACCAGTCTTTTGCCTGAAGACTCATTGTTTGTAACAAGGATTAGTGTACCTCAAGTAGCTACTAGCCCAAGTTAGGAGATGCCTCAGACTAGATCTACAGTATGGATGCTTGTGCATGGTACTTTTGGTGGAGCTTAGAGCAAGGGGAGTGCCAGACCAGACTGAGGGTGCATGGCTTCAGGAATCTCATTCGCCTCTTCTGACCCTGCAAGGCAGCTCATTCTCTTTACTGACATACCTAACTTTCAGCAAGGGCTTTCCCCTAGGTTTTTTCCCCTCATTTTGTTAAACTGTCTTTGACAGATCAAAAAGAAGACCATGGAGAGGGGAAATAGCCAAATATGCCTTCTGTTCTTTACTTTCTTTTGTAGTGATAGACATACTGTCAGGCCAAGCTGTACTCTTCACAGGATTCCTGAGGCTCACTCCACTGACAGATACTGGAAGGAGTTTTCCTCTTCTGATGAAATGCTCCTGACCATATAGTCATAACAATTTTGACATTTAGGGCAAGGAGAGAAATTCTTCCCGGCATTGTTCATGGTTTGCAAAAATGCAGCTGACAGAATAAATGAAGGTGAACAGCTTTCCTATATTACTTATTTCTAATGCTTACACTTTTTAAAAGTTGCATTCCTTTCCTTCTCTCATAGCAGCCATCACAGATGGGGAGGAGCAAAGCATCTGGAATCTTTATGCAGGGGGGCACCACTTGTAGCTTTTGTATGCTGCAATAACTGTCACAAAATTGGTGAATGCATTTATCAGTAATTCTTAAGAATGCGGGGGTCTAGCAATGAACATCAGAAGTGTTTCTGTCTCTGGGCTTGTTTTGGAAATTTACCATCTTGCTAAGTTACTTTTACAAATAAAAGATAAAAATCAAAATAAAATTGGGTTAGTTTACGTAAATACATGATTGACCTTGAAATTTAACAGTGAATGCAAGTTTTCTGACATTAACTGCTGGCCTCCTAAAATCTTACTTTCCCTAAAATTGCCACAGCATGTGACATTTATCCAGCCAATCTGAACTGATTATATAGATGTTTAGTAGCTTCCCCAAGGTATTTGAAGAAATACTTTCATATAGTATATGTAAAAAATTGAGACCTACACTTCCATCTTTCTTTCTTTTCATAGAATATCCTGCAGGTCTGGAATGAGTAACAAAGAATCGGCAGTCATAATTCCTAGCTGCTTTTCTCGTTGTATGTTTGTTGTTCCAAAGCTGGAAAAAAGTGACTTGGCATGCAGGGCTTCCAAAATATCTCACTTGTTTTACTGGAAGTTAAGCAATTCCTCAATCTTTTAAGAAAATTGACACTCTATCATGTAATTGAAGGACTGGATTAATTCATTCATAGGTTGAAAAGAAGATTTTTAACTTGATTAACTTGAGGGATGTAGTCCAGTACTGACTGACAACTATGTTTATATATATATCTTAAATATTGCATAATACAGCACTGAGATGGTATATTTATTTTCATTGATTAATTTATTGACTAATCAATTAAAATCACAAGAGTTAGTCAATTGACTGAAAACTGTTAGTTGATAGGCAATACTGAACAAATTGGTTAATGCTTTAAAAATGTGAAGCAAACATGGAAACATTTGACAGAATCTGCATGTTACCAAAACCTATACCTTAGAAAGGTGTAAGCTTTGGTGTAAGGATGATACTGTACAGTGAGATGTCACACTACAGGTTGTAACTGTGAAGGCTGTTTCTTGTGTTACGGTTTTAAGCTGCAGGATTGCTCCTGCTGGTCTAAAGTAATAATGTGGAAATAGCTTATATGATGGGAATCAAATTGGTCATATTTTTTACTCCTTTTTTTCAAATGTGAGCTGAATGTTTGGTTCCCTTGTTTATTTTATTTTTATTTGAGATAATTTTGTCCTGTCCTTCTGCTTATAAAAAGTCTTCAGAGCAGATTACAAAAATTAAAATGATCACACATAGAAACAAAGAAAATAAGTAGCATTAAAAATCATCTGAACTGAAATAAAATGAACAGGAACAGGAAATAAAATGAACAGGAGTTCCCTAGATACAAATTTAGTTCTTCATGGCTTATGCTCCCAAGTCAAGACCAAATTGCAGGAGTAAGAGAAGGCCCTGTGTCCTGAGATTTAAATTTATCTTGGGGAGTCTGCCCATCCTGGAGTCATTTTGATAGTAGAGATGGGCATGAACTGGGGGGGAAAAACCCGAACCGTGCGGTTCATGGTTCGTCTCATTTCACGAACCATGAACTTTCACAAACCTGCCCCAGTTCACGAACTGGTTTGTTTGGTTTGTGAAAACGGCACATCCAGGTCTGCAAATTGTCACTTCTGGGTCAGCAGAAGGTCACTTCCCGGTCAGCAGAAGGTCTGCAGGAAGTTAATTCCCTGTTGCCTAGGAAACTGATTGATCGGCACTGGGCTGTCTGCAGTGATGAACCAAACGAACCAGCCTAAACTTCATGACCATTCATCAGAAATGGGCTCTGATGAACCTCCAGTTCGCGAACCACAAACTGACCTGGTTCGTCATGAATTTTGGTTCGTATTTCAGTTCATGCCCATCTCTACTCAAGAGGAAGACAGTACATTCTGGCTGTTTCTCTCTCTGTCCTTTTGGGTCTCCAGCAGGGCATGGGGTGATAAATCATTGTCCAGTATCACCAACAGCTTGACTGTTCTGAACTGGGAGCTTGATAGCTTGTCCCAACATCCTTCTTTCTTCCAGCTACAAGCTGTCCTCCCAACTGTTGAAATATTGGGGTGAATTCCTAGATGGAGGGCCTTTCTCCCCAGCTTCAAAGAACTTCAGGTTCCCATTGGTGTTGATAGTCCTTCTGATCTTAGTAGGTCATAGTAGAAATTTGATTGAGTATCAGGACTTTTCAGCCATGGTCCCTTTGGAACTAATTCCATCCAGTTGTTTGCTGGGCTTCTTTCTCGGAGATTTTCAGGAAGCATATTAAAGATTTTCTCATTTTGTCAGTGTTTTGATTGTCTGTAGGAAATGGTAGTAGGTCTTTTTCATTATTGCTGAATTGCCTTTTGACTTGTTTGCAGAAATTGGTTTATTGATTGGTTTTAAACTGTGGCTTTATAATTATTTTATTGTTCCAGAGTGTTACACGTTTGTTTTTAGGTTTTATTGTAAGGCGCTTTGGGAATTGTTGACCAAAAAGTAGAGGCAAAATATGAGAAATAAATAATTAACTACTCTAATCAATACCAACTAATTTATAAAGTGCATGCTTCTTTTAAAACCTCTATCCTATTTGAAACCATCCACACATGTACAAACAGGTAAAAAGCACTGAGAGGCAAAAGGACTTTTAAATATTAGCATCCATCATCTGGTCGGGAGGAGAGTAGAAGGGCAATTTTAAAAGTAATTTTAAGATAGTCAAAAAAAGTTGTTCAGCTCTTTTGCTTTAAAGCCTCTAGCTGGAGAGCTGGAGACCGATTTTCTTGAGGAAAAATATTGTTGGAAGTGGTTGTGATGCAACAGAGTCCTGTTCCATCAAAAGTTAATAGGACATTAAAAGCTCAGTCCTAATTCATTTCAGTGCTGGTGGGAGTGGGGAGAGAAATGAACACTATTGTGAGAGTTTTGAAAAGTTACCAGAAGCTGGCCTTCTTATTGGTTAACACCAGTCAGAAAGATATAATTGGCCTAAAGTCCCAGCTTCTGTGCGCTCTTGTACCTCCTTGTGTGCTTCAGTGCCTTTTTGGTGTGCATGCGTGTTCTTCGGTGCCCTTCAGTGCTTCGAGTCCTACGGTGCTTTGGTACTTGTATGCTTCAGTGCCCTGCTGCTGCTCAGCTATCTGTATGAGTTGGCGCATAGTTCCAGCTCAGCTCCAGGCACTTACTGTAACAGCTAAACAAGATAGCTTTGTTGTTTCCTTAAGCTATCGATCTGCTGAGATTTTTACTGATTTGATTTTAATGTATTGTTAACTGAATATTTAATTAAATACTTAATAAATAACATATTTTCTTACAGGAGTCTATTTACTTGTGAGTAACCCTACCTTGGAACCCAGAGGAGGTTATCTGGCAGCTTTGCCAGAGTTGGTTAAGGAGACAAGGAGTTCCTCAGTCTTCCGGGCACAGGAAGTTAGAGAAATGGCAATGACAACCCCTTCTCCCTTCACAGAGGTGGATCAATCAATCAATCAATCAATCAATCAATCAATCAATCAATCAATCAATCAATCAATCAATCAATTACCTTTATTGGCATTAGAAATAATAATAGTCTACAATCAGAGATAGGGACAATCAGAGACAGGAATAGGCAGAAGCAGAAGCATAAACAAGCAATTAGTAACAGTTAATAATAAAATTAATAAACATTCAGCAATCAGGTGCGGCTATATGCTTGGATTTAACTTTATAAACTTCTGCTAGAAATTTTGCAACACTTAAAGTAACAGAAGGGTTACAATCTTCTAGAAGGTAAACTAAAATTCCTCCTTTAATAGAATTATTATACTGAAGGCATTCAGTTAAAAAATGTTTGTGTAACAGACCAAAAAGAGGGCATTCTAGAATAATGTGGGACAATGAGTCGAGGCCTCCTAATTCGCAAGGACATATCCTGTTTGAAGGGGTACGTGCCTGAACCCTTCACAGAGCTTAGGCCCTGTTCAGAAGAGGGGGCAGTGAGGCAACATTGCATTAGTCAAAAAGGAACATAAGATTGGGTAGTGTTTTTCTATTCTAACCTAAAATTTGTGCCTAGTGAAACTTCAGAATAAGCCTAGCTATTTATAAAACACTTGTAAGTTGAATTCTGTATCCTTGGCATGCCTAAATCTTTCAAATGAGTTATACCTTTCCATATTTTGATTATAGACTGCATCGTAAACACACCTTTGCTTCTTAAACTTGAAATGTGGACAACAGCACCAAGGGGTGTTGATGAATGGAAACAGTTTCTGGCGGTAAATGTTTCAGAAGAACAGGCATTCTTACGCAGTTTTGCATTAGGAGAAAGGTGGTCCTTTGATGTCAAATGTGAATATCTTTAGAACCAGTACTAGCTCTGTGCCTTTTCCTGTACTGCCTTTTGCTGGAGAAGTCTGATGTAAGCAGGACAAGGTGTTTTTTTCCACGTTCAGCTATATCTTCCTCTGCTCTGATGCTGAAACCAAGGAGAAATGATTATACCAACACTGGCTTTCTTAGTTCAAGGATGTTTTGTTGATCTTTGTAAGCCATCATTTTCTCTTTTGTGGGCAAAACAGTGTTGACTCTGATGTGGGTGGCTACATGGGTTTTTTAAAAAAAAAACGTCTCCAGTTTACAATGCCATATGGGGATGCATCATCAGTCAATTAGATATTCTTTTCCTACTTAAATTAAATGATTTGTTAATTTGGGTGAGTGATCGCTGCATGGCTGGGGAGCTTTGTCTGTGATAGTGAACAGCTTGCATCCTCTCAGAGACATATAGTGATTTGGTGCCACTGGATACTTTCCGGGGTTGTTTTCAATTTAGATGTGAATTGAATGAGGAGAAAAATGTTTCTCTTGGCAATTTGATAGGCACTAGCTTTTCTGACAGATGCCGGAGTTTATTATCCCACTGGGACAATGTTTTGTAGTTTAGAATTGCTAATTATTTCAAAAGCTGAGCTATGAATGAGGAGTGGAATGTGTCTGTTGCCCGATACTGTTTCTGGTCTCATCTGTTTTTTCCCAGTGTCTGCAGCAGATGTGGGCTATGTTTGTTTGTGTACATTAGGGCTGTACTTTGACTAATGCGTACTTGAGTGCTCAGTGTACTCTTTCCTTCTGCTTGATGGGGGATTAAGAGTCTATACAGTATTACTTCATGCTACTGCAACCTCTGTCTGGGCTTGTCCTTAGTACAAAACATGGGACTTCAGTTAGTGCAAAATGTGACTGTGTTTTGTGACCAGCATAACCCTCTATGAAAATCACATCTATTTGTGAACAATGCCACATATAGGTGACCATCATAAGTCTCTATGAACATCACATCTATTTGTGAACAATGCCACATATAGGTGACCAGCATAAGCCTCTATAAACATCACATCTATTTGTGAACAATGCCACATATAGGAACAATGCTTCCTATATGTTTCCAGTCTCAGTTTAAATGCTGGTTCTTACCTTTAAAACCTCTCGTGGTGGCCTGGTCCCACACATCTGAAGTATAACATTTCTGGTTCCACAAGACACTAGAAGGAGGAATAACTTAAAACAACTTTAATATGAAAACAAACATCTTATACAACAGCTTCTAACAGTGCAATCCTAAGCAGCTCTACTCGGGCATCCTACTCTGATCTATTCAGTGGAACTTACTTCTAGGAATGTGTTCTTAAGATGACACAGAAGGCCCTGTTTCAAAACAGAAAAAGGATATGTGGTTTTAGGACAAGACCACAAATTACTAATTTCTTAACACTGTAAATATTAGGAAATGGCTGGAAATTTTATCACTACACAAAGAACCACCACTCTTTATAAAGCTGCAAGCAAATCATGTTCCTCCAGATTACTTGTTGTGCCTTCAGTCAAACAGGTTCATTCTTCTGGTGCCAAGTTATGGAAGGTTTTTTTTTTTTTTACTTGTCATCCCAGTTCTTTAAAATGACCTGTTAGAAGGGATTTGGAAGGTGCTGTCACTACCAAATTTCAGGAAGGCACGTAAGGTGCCTGAGATGGTTAGGTATTTATATATTTTAACTCTGGTGAACATTTTCTAATTTGAGCATCTTAGTGAGTTTTTGTTGTTGTTCTTAATATTTGTGCTTTTAAAAAGCAAATATATGAACATTTTCTACTTCTTTGGTATTTGTTGTAAACTGCCTTGGGATTTGGGGAAAGGCACAATAAAAATACTGCCAATAAAAATTCACAAACATGATCTCTCCAATCTTTTCCTGAGCCTCTTCTTCACAACCGCTGCCTCTGCAAGGCATGTTAAAATTCCTAGAACAGGCATATGGTGCTTAGACCTGAGCAATGTCTTTTTTGCACCTGATTCTGTAGGCAACTGCACTGAGGCATCATTAAGTCAGACTAGTGTCCCATTGTAACCACAATAGGAGAGCTAAAACTAACAAAATGAATTTCAGTAGAGACAAATATAAAGTTCTGCATTTAGGTAGGAAAAATCAAAGTCACACTTATAGGATGGGGAGACTTGCCTTGACAGCAGTACATGTGAAAAGGATCTAGAGGTCTTAGTAGATCATACGCTGAACATTAGTCAGCAGTGTGATGCAGCAGCTAAAAAGCCAAATGCAAGTTTAGGCTGCATCAACAATAGTATAATGTCCAGAGATCACATGAGGTGATGGTATTACTTTACTCTGCAATTGTTAGATCTCACTTAGGGTATTGTGGTCAGTTTTGGGCACCACAGTTTAAGAAAGTTGTTGACAAGGAAGGGTGTTCCTGATTTTATATCTATAAGCTGCTCTTCAGCTGGAAGAAGGCTCTTACTGCTAACAATCCCCCCCCACTGCCCCAATGAAGGAAATACAACTTAGTCATGTGACTTTGTTTCATTTATTTGAAAAGGCAAATAGGATGGAGGTCCCAAGAAAGAGGAGAGGAGGAGGAGGAAACAAGAAGAGTAGGGAAAGAGGAATAGGGCAAAGGGTCATCAACTAAAAAAAGGTGTTGGACAAAAACTAAAATGAGCTAGATTTAGAAAAAAAAAACAATAATGGGCTGCTGGGCAATGGAGGGAAGAGGGTTCCCTATCTACAAAACCAAAATTAAATGTAATACAAAATAACCAAATAGTAAAACAATTAAATAGAGCAAATGAATGGAGCAAATAAAACACTGACTTAAGGGTTTGACAACCCTCCCCCCTGCCCTGAGTCCAAAACAATTTGTGCTGGGATACAGAATGTTCAGAGGCCTTTTGAAGTCACCTCCCACTGGCCAATTGTACAAATGTATGGGGAAGTCCATAGCTGGCTTGGGAGATGAAGAGCTGGCTTGGCAAGGAGCATATGAAGAGTAAGGGCGATGATGCCTTTGCAAGGTAGAGCAGCAGGTTGTTCAGTTGTGTTGAAGACTTGCTGTTGTGGCTCCTCGCAAGTCCCAGTAAGATTTCAGAATAGTGTAGCAGGAGCTGCAGTGTTGCATGGCCCATCTTGTTTCTCCTCACACTGTGGCTGGTTGCCAGATTGTGGCAACCATTCTTCTACTTAGGTCCTCTATGGATGACAAGTGTCTGGCTGGAGTGTGGCACAGGAAGTGAGTTCTTGAAAACACTATTCCTCTGTGCATGCACAGAGTGTTGCTTCCTGATTGTAGAGGTCAAACTAAAGTGTTCAAGACTGCAAGTTAGGGTCTGGGTGAAACTGTGCTTGCAAAGCAAAATTACAAAAACTGGATTTCAAAACAAGGCTCAGTAATAATGATAACAACAACAACAACAATAAATATTTGCAATTGGGAGAGCTATCTAGTCAAACACTCTCATCTTTAGAAAAGAATAGGGGGGATCAAAACAAATGGACTCCCAATATTTGTTTAAATAGCCTGCTCCTGGACTATTTAATGACTTTTTAAAAATTATTGATTTTATGTTTTTGTGACGACTTAATGTATTTTTTTAATGTTGTTAGCTGCCCTGAGCCCATCTGTGGGGAGGGCAGGGTATAAAGCAAATAAATAAATAAATAAACCATAGTAAAAATGGTTTAATACAAAAGGGGAAGGAAAAGCCCCTTTAAAAAGGTGGGCCGCCCACTTTGAGGTAGTCTTAAGGGCCTTCACTGTATAACAAAACTATATATCAAAACTTCACTATATAACAAACATATTCATGAATAGGGTTGCCAGGCCCCCTCGATCTCCCAGCGGGAAATTGAGACCTGGCTCTTACCTGGAGGGGGGGGTGCGCGCGCACTTCTACAAGCGTGATGATGTCACTGCTGGGAAGTGACGTCACCACGCAGCCTGTTTGGGCACAGATTAGGCCCTTTGTGGGCCCCTGTGGAGCACAGGAGCGCAGGGGCCCAGAACGGGCCCAATCCGCACCCAAACGGGCCTGATCCGCACCCATTTTGGCACGGATCGGGTCCATTTCAGCACGGATTGGGCCCGTTTTAGGCCCCTGTGGAGCGCGGGAGCATTCCTGAGCTCCGCAGGGGCTGACAACGGGCCCAATCCATGCCAAAATGGGCCCAATCCATTTTGGCGTGGATTGGGCCCATTGTGGGCCCCTGCGGAGCTCTGAATGCTCCCGCGTTCCACAGGGGCCCTGATCCAGGCCAAAAACAGGCTTGATCCTGGTGGTTGCTGTGCGTGGGGGCGCGCAGCACCACAGGGGGCGCACATGGAAGGTGCGCGCCCCCCGCTGGCCAGGTAGGGGAGGGGGGCAGGGGGGGGCAGGGGATCCCCCACCCCCACCAGGGGTCTGGCTGCCCTATTCATGAATGATATGGTGTGGCCTCCATTTGCTGGAGAACTAAATCTGGTGCCTTACCAATCAAGTTACTGCTATTTAGGCCAGTCTTAAGGCAAACTGCATATCAAAAGGGGAAAATAGGGGGATGCAGCTGTGCACATTTCCTGCACAGCTGACGAGAAATCTTTTGTAATTTGGGGAGCAGCAAACCTGCACATTTGTGAGATATACATCTATATCCTTTTCCTGTTGCTTCCCACAAGAAAAAGGAAGGTTTTTAAAAAAGGAAAAGGGAAGGGCAAACAAAAGGAGTAGGTAAAAAGGAACAAAAGGTGTTCAAAATTCTATTTCTATCCCCCCTCTGAAAAAGAAAACTGAGCAGAGGAAGGGCAATTGGAGGAACAATTGTGCAAGAGGGCAGAGTGCCTAGAAAAGTGAAGTGCCCTGAAAAGCGGGGTTGGGGCTGTCCCACACACATCAACAGAAAACTTAAGAACACAGACAACAATTCCACAAATAAAGGAAGGAGATGTGCGTAGATCAGACTTCTAGTCTGATCTGTTTTTCCACTTCAGTGGAGGGTGGGGATGCGAGGCTGAATGGGAAGAGTTTCTTTTAGATACTGCTAGCAACTGAGAGTCATCTTTGCCAACCAGCACTATTTTGTTCACAATTGTACTTAGTGCTGTAGGTTCTACCTTTTCGCTCCATCTTCAGGTTACTAGGCCCTTATACCCTCCCATCAGCAGGGCGGGGGGGGGGGGGGGACCTGGCACTTACCCTGAGCATGCATCTCTTTACGTGTGCGCAAAGCATGCATGTGCTCCTATGCTTGTGTGATGACGCCACTTCCAGGAATTGATGTTATCACACCAGTCATGGGCATGTTCCTGCACTTTGCATGTGGCTAATTGCCACCCTACTCGGAATAATGAGACAGACACAAGGCTTGGAACTAAAGGGCCACTTTATTAAACATAACATCAACCATTAATATGGCAAGGGCCAACTAGCGGTACAGGTCAAGCCACAGGGTCACCCCTGGACCTCCGCCTTGACCTGTCTGGGCGAGCCCTGAAGCCCCCGGTGCAAGCCATCCTATGGATGGCTCAGACCCAGCCAGCCGGCAAAATTGAACCCCCCAGCTCAAGCTCCTAAGCCTCAGCCGCACAGTGAGGGAAGGACTTGCACATGGGGTTCCCCAAGGCAGTCTGCCCACGCAGTATGGCAGCTGTCACAAGCAGTACCATCTGCTCCTGGCAGACCCCTCTTCCCCATCAGTGAAGAATCACCTAGGGTACTCACCAGCCCGCTCCCTATTGCCAACCTGTATCCTGCCAGTGACCATCCTAAGGTGGCTCCACCTTGCCAATTACCTCAAACCTCTGCAAGTAGTACAAGGTAGGCAAAAAAAAACCCCACCTTCTCTCCATGCCAATTAGGGAAAAGAGGGGAAAAAATCCTACGTGGCTCTGACAACAGCAGCCAGCTAGTCCTGCACTACTACAGGGTGAGGTGGATGGGCCGAGCATGCAGAGCAACTGCTAGCCGGCTGGGCGGAGTTGCCTCATAAGACTCCTTTCTCCGCCTCTCCGGCCTGAGACCTAGATACCATGGAAATGCTCTGTCTCTTCTCCTTCCAGGGAGCCAAAGAGCAGCCCCCAGCCTTATCAGTGGAAGCTGCTGGCTGGGAGGGCTGTATTCTGGCCAGTTTGGGGCCAAAATTGGCTTCAACAAGCACACCCACAGCCAGCACAACGACATCATTTCAGTAAGTAATGCTGTCGAGCCCCCTGGGAGTGCACGTACTGTGCATATTCCTGGGAGGCCTGACAGTGGCAGGTGAGCTCTGTGGGTGGTCCAATGCCTCCCACTGGTCACCAGTGACCAGCAGGCAAGAAGGCAAATTGCTGGGAGATTGCCCACCACCAGTGAGCGCCTGGGACCCCTACTCAGTCTTGATCTTGAACATTTTAAAAAGAGGAAGCTGACGTACAGATTTTCTGTACCTCTCTTGATCAGTACAAGCACTAATAAATCATAAATGCACAACACAATCATTTCCTCAGGGTCAGTGGTCTGGGAAGGCTGAGACAGAGCTAGCTGGATGAAACCGCTGGATTTTCGTAGTTGAAACTGCTGGATTTTTTTATCCAAAGTCCTTTGGGGATACTGCAAGTTTACTCTCCTGTGTCTGGCTTGCAATATTGTTGCAAGAGTGTATAGTCACAGTGGGCTGTGTATAAATTTACTGGACAAGAGTCCAAAGATTGTCATAGAGTCTACTGGGGCCAAAAAAATTGCTTGAGTAATGGATTCCAGACTCTGCACATGCTCAGAGACTGGGGTTGACATGATTCTGTGACTGGGGAGCTGAGGCAGGAACTGAGAATGGCAAAGCCAGGTCACTCACTCTACTGCCCTTAACACTGTTTAGTTCTGTTTCCATTGCTGATTGGACTTCCTCCGAAGTTTTTATTCTAGCCGCAGCAATTTTTAAAAGTCTATTACATTTTGCTCTAGTGTTTTTAAACTGGCGCTTTCAGCTCTGTCCTTCTCCATTTGGGTCTGTATTTTAATAAGCTCACTCTGAATAAGCAGTTGGCAAATATTATAGGAACAAACTCTGCATTCTTCTTTCTTCCAGGGAACACTACTTTTAATGAGGTATTGTAGCATGTAGTGTGATTGTTTTCTTAGCAGCGCTATTTAGCAGAAGTTGCTTCTGCCATTTAACAATGTGTTTTGCAAAGAAGGGAACAATGAGAACAGAACTGGTAGAGATTAGCCTTCATTACTGCAGGCATGTTGTGAATGTTTGTGCCATCAAGTCACAACTGACTTGAGGCAACCCCACCAAGGCGCTTTCAAGTATAGTGAGAAGCAGAGGTGGCTTGCTCTTTCCTTCCTCTGCAGAGTCTTCTTTTGTGCTCTGCAGGCAGGCTGGGTCTAGAGACTCCTTGGGATTAAGGCCTCAGGGTTGGCTGGATAGATTTAAGAATATAGTCTGGAGCCTAGTGGTCCAGCTGACCCAGGAATGCAGCCTTCCCAAGCCTCAGCTTGAACAGATTGGGAGTTGATCTGGCTCAGCTGCAGGTGTGGAGGGTCCTGAGATAGAGCTGTGCCTTGACCAGGATCCTGCAAAACAGCACTACTCTCAGAGCCCTGTTTTGGATCCAGGCTCAGATTATGTGCTACCTGTCTAGCAGTTTGCCTCCTCTGTTCTGTTTCAGCCCAGATCTTTCACTGACACCACTCTTGCAGAGAGGGACAAGGTCTGGAGGGGCTACAGGTCCAGGTTCGCATCCTGGCCAATGGATGCCTAATGGTTATTTCTGAGGCCAGTGCAGGTTCTGGCAGGGTGGCCCATGGTTCTGCTGGAGCATGGTCAACAGGTATCTCTATAATGTCAGGCCCTCCCTTGCCCCACTGGTCCTCCAGGTTCCCTGGCTTTGGCTCCTCAGGCTTTTCCTCTGAGTCCACCAAGTAAGAGTCACTGGGCTGGTCAGAGGAGATCCTGACATCTTTATTGTTCCCCTGTCCAAGTGCCAACACTGCTTAGTTTCTGAAATCAATACCATGTCACCTTCCCTCCTCGCAGTCATATTAAGTAAGTCTAAATCTAGACTTACTTTAGGTGTTTGCTTTCCTCTATTCATTGAATAGTTGTTGCTTAAGAAAGGATGGGAGCAAGCTTGTCACAGAGGAAGGAAACCAGAAAGAGTGCATAAAGAACAAGAACTTCTTTGGTGGTGGGCTGAGACTTGCAAATCACCACTATTACCAAAGTATTTGTAAATTTGCATAGTTAGTGGAGAGATGATCCCTTGTTTAGCATAATTGCACCACAGATGCACTCATCCATACCACCTTTCCTGTATTTGTATTTTAAGCAGGAAGAAGGTGGGAATGTGACACACTTTCTCACAGTAGTATAATCTCCAAGTACTCATGATCTTATGTTCTCATAATATATTTGTAATGAGAGCCAGCATTCTCTATGCCCTTTTCCACAAATACACTCATTCTTGCCAGATGAGTGCATATGTCTCTTAGGCTTTGAAAGTAATTTTCCTGATAGAGAAATCATTGACCTTAATCTTGGATATATAAAACAATGACAAACCATCTGGAACAAAAATATCTGACTTTTGTAAGAACATGCCCTAGAAGTATGCCAACTCTGCAAGTGAAATGGTATCAGAAGAAGACACATAAAACTGTTTGTGGGGCCAACTTGAAGAGTGGGAGCAAGGGCAAGGATACAAAGACACAGGGACCACAGATGGAGTTAAGAAGGCCACAGCTTTATTGATTACAGCTTACACGGACCTTGGTGCTGCATGGGGCATGGATCCCAGCCTACCAGCTGAAGAACTCCTTGACCCCTCTGTCTGCCAGTTGAGGGGGCGTTCTGCAGGATTACAGTAAGTGGGATTGCACCTGATCATGTATCTCTTAAGGGGATCCCCAACTATGGGGAAACAGTGCAGGCAGGTCGTGTGCCCCCCCCAAAGGATCCATGCCCAGTGCCAAAACCACCACCCTAAAGTTGTGACACGTTTTCAAATAGCAATCAAGAATACTCTCCCACCAGACACCAATCTAAAGGGTTCCTCCCCTCAAAGCAAGAGTACCCTAATCCCAAGCCAACAGAGGGATGGGTGGGATGCCAACTGCAATCGACTGTAATTGGGGCCCAGGTGGCTACTGCCTAAAAGCCTGCCCAGTGGACCTGACTGAGCAGCCCCCCTGGGTCTGGCCAGCTTGCCCCCGATTGGCTGGCTTGGCCATTTGAACTGAACATGGTCACACAGGGTCTCTAGGAGCCACCAAAGACCGACATGATGTGGCAGGCACCTCTGTCCTGCACACCCCCTGGCCCTCAAACTGGGGCCTCCAGTAAGTCTAGGACTGAGGCTAATCTTAAGGGGGCTTTGAACACTGCTGTTCTCATGCCTCATGTAAAGGGAAACATTCGGGTGTATCCCCATGCATATTTCTACAATCCCCAGTGTTGCCAGATGGAATTGCCAGAAGGCAAATACACTTTTCATTCTACAAGTTGTAAAATTATATTGCTGCTTCCAGGATAGTCACCTCATATTTTCCTCCTTCACAATAGTATATTTTGAGTATTGGAGTTGCCAGTTATGTACAACAGGGTTAATGAACACAGACAGTGACGATCACATATATATACAAACATATACGTCGGAGAGTACATGGAGAGGCTGACTTTTGTACACATTGTTTAGAGTTTTATGAAGTGTTAGAATTTTAGGTTATGAATTTAGAATTTTATGAAGTGTTTTTTAGAGTTTCCATGCAGCAAATTTTCCTTAAATTTGGGTAAGTAGCAAAGAAGTTTTTTGTTCCTTCTTAGTGGAGGTAGAAGGAAAAGTTACTTGCAATGCAATTTGTCTACAGTCTTCAAGAGAAACTTGTACTTTCCTTTTGTTCCAGCAGAGTATGAATGGACTTCTAATCCACTGCATTTATTTGTTTGGCTGACTTTTCTTGGCTCTAGAGAGCAACGGGAAGAAAGGAAAGTAGAATATTGTAAAGAGCTACAAGAGAGAGACTGAACAACAGGGAGATCTGTAGGCGAGGCTTTGACCACAGGATCGTTTGTAAAATCAAAAAGAGTCCAGTAGCACCTTTAAGACTAACCAATTTTATTTTATTGTAGCATAAGCTTTCGAGAATCAAGTTCTCTTCATCAGATGCCTGATCCGAACTGGTCAAATACAGAAGAGGAGGAGAGGGGAAAGAACAGGACATATATCACAAGAAGACAGAATGCAATTAGTGTGAAGGCAATCAAAACATTCCTTTGCTTGTAAATGTAAACATCTCCTTTTGGTGTGGAGTCAGTTTGCCGCAGTGAAGGTATACAATTCCTATGTAGTATAAGCCCTCGATAACCACAGCTCTCCCTGCCAGCTGCATCTGACAAAGAGAACTGTGGTCCCCGAAAGCCCACAGGCACTCAGGCTGAGATAATTGACAAACAAAGCCCACACCAGGCGTCTCTGGGCTCCCCCAGATCACGCCTCTGTAAAGGAAATCTGTTACCTGTGATAATGTGATAACCATTCATAGTCTCTATTCAGTCCCAGCTTGACAGAGTCAAATTTGCATATGAATTCCAATTCAGCAGCCTCCCGTTGGATTTTGTTTTTGAAGGGTTTCTGTTGAACCACAGCGACTTTTAAGTCTTTGGTGGAATGTCGCTGTGGTTCAACAGAAACCCTTCAAAAACAAAATCCAACGGGAGGCTGCTGAATTGGAATTCATATGCAAATTTGACTCTGTCAAGCTGGGACTGAATAGAGACTATGAATGGTTATCACATTATCACAGGTAACAGATTTCCTTTACAGAGGCGTGATCTGGGGGAGCCCAGAGACGCCTGGTGTGGGCTTTGTTTGTCAATTATCTCAGCCTGAGTGCCTGTGGGCTTTCGGGGACCACAGTTCTCTTTGTCAGATGCAGCTGGCAGGGAGAGCTGTGGTTATCGAGGGCTTATACTACATAGGAATTGTATACCTTCACTGCGGCAAACTGACTCCACACCAAAAGGAGATGTTTACATTTACAAGCAAAGGAATGTTTTGATTGCCTTCACACTAATTGCATTCTGTCTTCTTGTGATATATGTCCTGTTCTTTCCCCTCTCCTCCTCTTCTGTATTTGACCAGTTCGGATCAGGCATCTGATGAAGAGAACTTGATTCTCGAAAGCTTATGCTACAATAAAATAAAATTGGTTAGTCTTAAAGGTGCTACTGGACTCTTTTTGATTTTGCTACTACAGACTAACACGGCTAACTCCTCAGGATCGTTTGTGGCTCTTTTTGCATCTCCTTAGGACAAAGCTTTGCTGTGACATCCATTCCATTAAACGGGGCATGTTCAAAAGGGAAAATTGCTACTATTTCCTCCTTTTACTTTACTGCCATGAAAAATTGATCCCGCATTGCATCCTTATTTCAAAGACAGCTAAAAAAATTCATTTTGCACAGTGACAGCCTCATAAAACGTTTTTAAAAGAAACATGAAACACGTAAAAGGGTCATTTAATAAACAGGTTTCACCAGCAAGATGGCATCCTTAGTGTGTTCTAATAACTTTATTTCTCTCTTACTCATTGGGCACACCATCTTAGGAAAGAAATATGATAGGAAATTTGATAGATTTGCTAATGGAGATTGTAAACGTGTTGCCAAGTCCATAGTAATACGAGCATGAGGGTGGCCAAGGCTGCTTCTTCAAGGTGCGGAGTCTGCAAAATCTGACTGGTCCCCCCAGTTACAAGCTTAAGAGCGTTTGCAATGCCCCAAAACCAGAAGCACAGAGAAGAGGTTGCAGGAAATACAGAACTGCAGAACTAGATAAATAGAAGGGGTTCAATAAGAGTTGCAAAGCTTAAAAATATAAATAATAATAAATAAATTTAAATAAAAATGCTGCTGTCTTCTGTGCCAGTATGTCACTTTGATGACATCAGCAGCATCACCTCCCCCCATGGATACATGGGTATAATTTTGCTGATGTTACAAAAGGTCCCCACCCCTCTTTTTTAGCCCTCCCTCTGGTTGCCTGGCAACCCTAGGTTCAATCCTACATGCTTTCTGATCTTTCTCTGCTTCTCCTCCACCAGCAGCTTCCTGTGACCCCTTCCCAAATTCTTCCACGAAGAGGTAGGGGGCCTTTGAAAACAAGCAGAAATCTGATACAGAGCTGAAACAATGCTAAAACAAAATATAAGCAATTTGACATGACATATTGAATGATGTGGAAACTACCCAGAAGGAGTATATTTGCAGCAAAAGATAGTACACAGTAGTATAGTATACAGTCCATATCCCTTTACCAGTTAAGGTTGCCGGGTCTTTCCTGACCTCTTCAGGCTGGCCGTTCCATAAGTTGGAGGCCACCACAGAGAATGTGTGTATGGGCAGCTGCTGATTTTGCCCATTTGCAAATTGTCACCTGCAGAAGGCCCTGTTCAGCAAAGTACAGAACAGACAATAAAATGGTTGGAAAGACATTTTCAGACACGGTGCCATTCATTCACTCACCTGTAGTGAATGAATGAGATGTGATTTTGGTGAAATTTGTTAGGATGAGAAGAACTAGGGTACAGCATGATGGGCAGAAAGCAATGGCAAATCTGTGAATGCACATGAAAAAAATATGGCTCAGAATAGTGATAAGAAGAGGATTGCATCATGTTGTAATGTCAGGCTTTTGTGGGATCCCAGGGAACTGTTATCACATAATGAGAGAGAGACGAAGGGACAATAAACCCATATCATGATGCAAGCCGGTAGTATGAAAGGAAAAGAAATATGGGCCTGGCTGAATGCTGTTGTACAAATCAAAGCAACAGGGAGTTAATTTAAAGCTAAATGGAGGTGTTCATTATCTTAATATGATTCATCTTCTTTAAATAAAAAGCACTTTTAAAATAAAATAGAGACAAATAGAATGCTAACTAATAGTAGGGAGGGGTTTCATAGACTGGTGAATTGCCAGTTGTTTCTACACTAACAGCTCCGTGTAGTGTAGTGTAGTGTAGTGTAGTGTAGTGTAGTGTAGTGTAGTGTAGTGTAGAAACACTGGTTAGTGGAGTGTCCTATCATGAAGGTACACCAGACCCACGGCTCATTTCGAGGGGGAACGCACAGGAACGCAGTTCCTGCAGTTCCCCAAAGAGGTCACATGTCAGGTGGCCCCACCCACCTGGCCCCTGGCCATTTTGGGCCCGTTTCGGCCTGGATTGGGGCAGAAACAGCCCGGATTGGGCCTCTGACAGGTGGTGGATCACTCTCCTGCTCATCAGTGGCCCAATCCTGACCATTTTGGGCCCCTTTTCAGCCATTTTCAGCCCCTTTTGCCATTTTGGGCCTAATTTTGGCCCTGAATGGCCGGGATTGGCTCCAAAACAGCCAAAATAGGTGATGTCAGCGGGTGTGGCATATGCAAATTAGTTATACTAATGACACACTTCTGGTGATAGCAAGAGGCGTGACATATACTAATGAGTCATGCTAATGAGTTATGCTAATGAGTTCCTCCTGCTCTTTTTCTACAAAATGACCCCTGACCAGACCATATGTATAACCTGAACATCTTCAGTAGATTCATTGCACTGACTAATGCTGACATAGTTATGGGGTATTCCATGCCCATTCTCATTTCACATGAAAACCACATGGGAAGGGTATTGTACAAATGGATTTTTATGTCATTCCTAAACCCCTGCTTCCTGCACTAAGGCACGGTAGAGCTTAGTTCCTTAAAGGTATTTAGCAAAGCCTGCAAGGCAACATAATAGGTTTGCTAACCCAGCTGTCAGTGATTTTCCTGACTTCATTTCCTGAAGCAAGCAAAGAAATTGGAAAATGAAAACTTGGCTTTCAAATGTTGGAAGTGGGGGGCGGGGTCAGAAGATGGGCAAAACACCACCAAAGGGAGGAGTGATTTCACTCCATTCTATTTCATAGGTCTCCTGAGGATCGGCTGGGCCTGGTATTCTGCTCTGCCTGTCTTTTGATTGCTTATAGAGAATTTCTGTAATTAATTTTGGAATTGCTACATGCGTAGTTTGCTCTTGCCTCAGCTTTCATTCCTTCCATTCTTTGCCGTGATTTCTCCCCTTCCACGTAAGTAATGTGAATAAGTACTTGTGCACTTCAAAACACTGAGCAATTTTTTTTCCTTAGGCATGCAATCATGCACACAATCTCATCACCAGCAATCCTTTTAATTAATAGAAAGCCTGACTAGCTAACCTAACCTGCTTTTAAGAGTCTGGTAATAAGTGATTGGAAACTCAGCTGAGCACATCAGAGAGACCATACAATGAGGAACCAAAATCTAAGCAAGTTGGAGAAGGCTTAGAAAGGGCCAGTAAATGTAAAGGGCTAGCAAGCCATGGAGGGTTTTAAATGAAGAATTAGATGAGTACTAGACAGTAGTTCAAGGTTATAGTTAGTTCAAGGAATGTTGAAGTAATCATGCACACAACTACACATTTTTTAAAAAATCCAGACATTTAATGAACACAAGTGCATATATGTATTACTTGCACAGAGGCAGAAAATCCTTGACAAAGAACAAAATATGAAAAGGAACCAACCATGTCCAGCAGTCTTTCTTATTTCAGAAAATGAATAATAACCACAATGAATGATAACCTAATGAATTATAACCTATGCATCAGTGACATTCCATGTAGAGAAAAAAATAATTTGAAATTCAAAAAATCTTGAGGGGTATTATGATAGAGGTGCAGGATGCCTTGAGTTACAACCAGGAGACCCCAATTTCAGGAGGAAACCTCCTTTCTCAGGGAGTGGGGCCTTAAACTGCTGTCTGAGCAGAGATGAGTTTCCTGCATGGAGATAACCATTTGCCCAACTGCCAGGAAGGGGCAAGATGGATGACCATTTTGATGACATGAGGTGAGACCCTAAGTTGGTTGGAGAAAAGGATGCAACATGTGGTGTTTCACTCCCAAACTAACAACAAAGCAAAGGGAAATCCACCCAACTCAGACAGGAAGGGTAAAAGATCCAGAAACCTTGTCAGAAGTGCACGAGCCAGGACCAGGAACAAGGGAGGGAATAGCGTAAAGCCGGTATTGACCAACCTGTATTTTTCCTGTTCTAGTGGGCTTGTTTCCATTCCAAGGAAAGAAAGCCAAGATAACCTCAGTGACTGCATAGCCTTTATTCTCTTTCTTAGTTCTGCAATACCCAGTAGTACTGTGAGATACTTTTCCTATGTACCTGTGCTCTAGTGACTGAAGTTTTGTTACAGTAAATAAAAATCTATTGCTTTAAAGAGCTCAGATGGCTTGAGGAAAACTCAGTGGATCAATGGTTTAGAGGGAGGGGAGGACTAATAATTAAGTGAAGTCAGCTGCCCCAGAGCCTTGTTTTCCCAACCCCCTCCTTAAAAAGAACAATGTGCACATGTGCAGCCCCCCAACACTCATCCTGACACCTTCCCCAAGCATTCTTTGAGGTTGTTGTGTGTACTCAAACTCAGTGGTTTGATGATTTAGAGGAAGAACTGTGTTCTGTGCAATGTTGATGCCATTAATTGCAAAAACAGCTTCCCCAAAGAGCCTGAAATCTCCCCACTGCAAAGAATGGGTCCAAAACTTATGCTAACAAAAACAAAACAAAAGGATTAGCAATGCTGTACTCGGGGAAAAAACAATAATGGTACATAGTTCATTTGGAAACCCCAGATTCAGAACTGTAATGGAAATTTTCTCAGTGCGCACCCCTAATACAGACTACTCTTGGTAGTTTAGATGAGTCTCAGACAGCTTTAATAAAAATGATTCATGGCAGAGAAAGGCAAATAAATGACTTTTCCACGTTTCTGGCACAGTTTATATTAAACTGTGGAATACACAAGTCAGTTTTCAACTTACAACAGTTAGCAAATAACCTTAATTGATTAGAAAGCCCTTGAGCAAGAAATGTATGTCCTATGTTGACCAAGTCATTTTTCAATTAAAACACCATTCATAAGTTGAGAAGCATCTTTCCTCACACACCTGATTAATCCTGTAAGAAAGAATTTCTAAATTCAGTGCTTTCCCAGGAACAGTCTTAGTTTCTTAATTAATAGTTTCACCAGCTGTAGATAAAATATTCGCATTTCCAAGAATGTCTACAATTAGGGTTGCCAGTCTGCCGTTGGTGGTGGGGGATCCCACGCCCCCACTTACCTGGTTGGCAGGGGAAAAGGCAGAGGAATGTGCCTCTCAAAGAAGGATTCCAGGTGGCACGGCGTGCTCCTGCACTCCGCAGTGGGCTGATTTGGGCCCCAAATGGGCCAAATCAGGCCAGTTTTGGGCCTAAATCAGCCCGCTGTGAAGTGCAGGAGCACGCCAGGACCATGGCACTGCCCCAGCAGTGCTCCCGCCCTCTGCAGAAGGCCAATTTCGGGCCCAAACAGGCTAAAATCTGCCTGCTTAGGAGCACAGGAGCACTCCCGGGGTGGCACGTGACCTGCGCAATGACATCACTTCCCAGAAGTGATCTCATTACACAGCCCCTGGACCGCATGTGAACACAACTAAAAAGGTAAGTGCCAGGTCTCCCACCTCCTGCCAGATGGTAAGGGGACTTGGCAAGCCTAGCTACAATATTTCTGCTATAAGTCCTTGGATACTGGCATGGCCACCTTTTGTTAGACTAATTTATTCCTCTGGAATGATTTTAAAGGAGGCTGTAATAGGATGCCAACAGTAGCCATTTTTTCAAATCTCTATCAATATCTGTTTAATGGTAGACACATCTATGGTCCGACATCTACAACTATTATCATTAGACCACCACTTACTATGATCAGCTTGAGCATTCTGTTTTGCTTAGTGTTCAAAGCAAAACATGTCAAACAGCTTTACTCTTGCCAAATAGATGCTTATAAAGTTTTTCTGCATAAGTTTTTCTGCTTCTTAGTGTACTGGATTGTAGGCCAGTCAAGGCATGGATAAAAAGCTGCTCATGTTGCAGCCTCTGGTAATATTTGCACCTGCACAGAAGCCATACAGAACCTTTCAATCACCAGTGGAGGCATGCATTCTGAATATTTCACAGCAAAAACCCCATTTAACAATTTGACTATGCTGATTGCAACATGAAAATGGACTGTGAACCAAAGCAGTTGGTGAATAAACATCTTTATTCAGAAGTATATACAAGATGATTTTACTTCTCTATTTGTTTAATTAATTAGAATACTCTACTTTTATCAAAAACTGGGACCTGCTATATGTCCTCTTATAAATGCTATGTGTATTGGAGTTTGCTGAGCTGGTGGAGATTACCAGAGAGATAACCAGAAGACACCAGGTAAATGAAGTGTGTTTCAGTTTTGTTCTGCAAGGGATTTATCTGCAATAGAAATAAATCTGGAGGGAGAGATGAATGGGAAGGCAGGACCATTGTTACCCAATTTGTCTCCTAATTTGTTGGGGGAATTAGCTTAAAGGAGACAAGCAAGAGGAGGTAACTGGAGTTCTCCACCTATGTTTATGGGGATTATTCCCTTAAGAGAGAACTCTTGAAATGAATCAGCCAAATATTCAACTGGAAAGGTTTTTATTAAAAGAGAAATAAAAGGGAAAATGTACAAAAATCACACACAGCACACATATAAGGCTAACTAAGAGGAAATTAGGGAAGAGAAGGGGAGAAAGCAGTTTTGGGGAAGACTATAGTTACCAGTCTTGAAAATAGAGGTCCGCAGAGTCAGGGCATGGATGAGATAGCCAGGAGCTTCCTGGGGGCCTCATTGTCCTAAGTCATGCATCTCTCTGGGGCAAGGAGGAGGTGTTTAGTCAGCCTTCCTTTAAAATATTTTTTCCAGGCTCTTGCCCTGCTGGCATCCATTTTGTTTTATTTCAGTCTTGGCAGTGCCTTGCACTTATGCTATATGAAGAAGGGCATTTATGATTTCATATATATAAACTGCCCCTCAGCAGGAGGAGGGATCTGACTGCTAACACCATTGCTGGGTGAAAATGGAGAAACAACAGGCACACCTTGAGATGGAAGTAGGCATGGCAATGGGGCTGCTGGTTGACATGGGCAAAGAAGTTGTTGAGAAGCACTTAGCTGCACTGGCTATGTACAAGTCCTCTGGGCCAGATGGGGGACCCCCAAGAGTGCTTTAAAAAACATTCAAAAGAGCTTGCAGATCCTTTGTTGATCATCTTCTAGGCCTCTTGGAGGATACGTGATGTGCCAGAAGATTGGAGGAGGGCAAATGCCATCCCAATCATCAAGAAAGGGAATAAGGACGATCCTGGGAACTACAGGCCAGTCAGCCTGACCTCTATCCCAGCGAAGATATTAAAGGCATCAATATGCAACCATCATGAGTATGTACTTACAAATAAATTCTACTTTTGTTTTAGAAAAAAGATCCTTTTCCCCCTCACAACCACCCTCATTGCTTACTACTCTGTCAAACTACTGACTATAACAAGTCTTCCTATATTACAAGTTAAACCGAGGAGGTCTAAGGTGAAAGCCTTGAGTGGCAGTGAAAACTCTTGAGGGAGTCAGAGAGGCAGCAATATACAGGTCTCACAAACACAAAAAGGAAGGTGTTTTTGAGTTAAGCCTTGGGTAAAATAAAGAACATTTAAGCTTTGTGTGAGTGGGATTAAAAAGTATGTGGTCAGTGACCAGAGCCCTCCTGAGGTATAAGTTTAAGGTAATCTAAGGAAGTGCTGAATTTGAGGTCTAAAGCTAAAGGTTTTAAAAAGGTTTTTAAAACAGGGCAGATCATTACAGGGTGGCTCAAAACTACGTAAATCATTACATGAGCATTTCTTATTTATTGCTTCTTGTTCTGCCTCATGCAAAGATGCAATAGCATATGATGTGATGTGGGCATTTTGCATCCTGCTCAAAATCCTTCTGTTATAGGTAGTTATTAAACCATTTGAGACAAGAAGTGTATACTTTCTGTCTTTGTACAGTGCCTAGCATAATGGACCCCTAGTGTGTGTTTGGCTCAGTGGCATCAGCGATTTACATAATAATAATTTGTTGTAAAATCCCAAATGTAAACAACCTATGTTTTAGTTGGCAAATTAGGGTCATGTTAATACTTTTATGTGCTTTAGTTAATTTGGATTAATGCTATTTTGCATAGCAATTCCAATCTTATGCAGTGCTTTTTTGTTTTTAAAAAATGTACCAGTACTCAAATATATGGTTGCACTAATATGCATCAATTCTCCCCTCAGGTCTTGGGAAATCCCCCCAAAAGGTGCCAGTACTCAGTACCAGTGAGTACTTTCACACACAAAAAAAGGTCTTATGCAGTCATAGTTCCCCCATACAGGCTGTGGCTGCTAATAGTTGTTTTGTTTACTCTGTCTGAAAACAAAATTGGTAAAAGAACTGGTATGGCATAGTCTACTGTCAAAAATGTGCTGGCTATCAACAAGACTAGGGCTGCCAGGTTCCCCTGGAAACTTGCAGGGGGTGAGGGGACTTACTGGGTCTCAGAGGGACTTGCCAGTGACATATTATTTTGCCAGTGATACACTGACATCACTCCCAGTGCACCAGGACATGACATTAATATGTTGTTGGGGAATGTTATGGACACTCTGGTATTAGGGCAAAACTCTGTGGTTTAACCATAGAGGCTTGCCCAAATACCAGTGCATCCCTGGCACACTCCCCTCAGCAGGATACTGCCAATGTCTCCTCCCCATTTCTACCATTCCCCTCCACCACCATGCAGCTGAGCAGCAGCAGGAATCGCCCATGGGGGGCAGGGGGGAATTCTCTGCCTCCAGCAGGAGAATGGCAAGCATGAATGAGACCATGAAGAAAAATAAGAGAAGAATGAAGATAAAATGCTGAAAAAAGTTCTGTCACTTCTGCTCTGTGTACTGTATAGGCCAACGAGCCCCAGAATTCCCTTCAAGCATGAAAGAGCCACACAAATTGGGTCCCACTCTTTTCCCTAATGAATCCAATAGAAACTGTAATAATATTCCAATGTTATGGAACCACTTCCATTCCAATACTTTTTTGGGTATCAGTGTAATGTTAGCATCTTTCCTGCCTCTGGCATCTTTCCTCCCAATAAAATTGAATTCATTGTATTTTGCAAGGGTACTAAGATCTCATCATCAACGCATTTGTAATATTAGCCGTCAGAACCTAGTGAGTTCCCAGTTTTCATCTTTTTAATTGCTTCTACCACTTCTTGAATCGTTATTGGGCCATTCATCACCTGTTGTTGTTCCTCTATAATTTTAGATAGCTTCTGCTTTGTTAAGTAATCATTCTATTTCTTTAAAGAAAAATTCTGTCTTCTGTAAAAGATTGAATAATACTTAAAAAGGGTCTTTTGGATGGCCCCATTTTCTGTTAGCATAGTATTCCCATCTTGCAATTTTAAGATCATTTTTTTCTCTTTCTGTTTCCCAGTCTATATGCCAACCGCCTTCCCGGTTTATTAACAAATTCAAAATTTCTCTGCTTAGCATAATTCAGTTTTTTTTCCTAAATCACTTACTGTTAACATTGATAGCTGTTGTTGCAAGCATTTTATCTCTCGTTACATCTTAACATTCCCTGGCACAGTTTTTAATACGTGTGTAAATTGCTACAAAATGTACATATGAAGTAAAATTTGGTACACATGAGGCATTTCTTGAATGGTGGCCATTATAGATATCACCATAATGCATTCATTGTATTATGTGCTTTTTCTTGAGGGAGAGATTGATCTCCCGTACCACTATCTTCCAGTATGTTGGGGTGCCCTCCACCAGTAGGGAGCAGTTACAACATAGGTTTCTAGAATTTTAAAATTTTCATTTTGGGGATCATTGCTTGGTATGATTTTAAAATAATGTATGTTGCATTCACTTCTCAAGCTTTGTTTTTGGTGAGCAGCTTTCCCAGTGTAACCATTTTTGTATTTAAAATATTTTCAAGTATAAGATAAATAATTTAAAACAAAATGAGATGCAATTCAAATGCTCAACTGCCTTCCTGTTTGTGCTCTGCGCCCCATGAAGCAGGCTTTCCTCAAAATGCTGGACAGCACACAAGATACCGCTGTCAGAATTGGCTTGACAAATACAGTCAGACTATAGTAAAACTAATGAGTGTTTTTGAAGCTTTTCTGTATAATAGTTTGCCACTTCACAATGTGAAAGTTGTTGAAGTCCTGGTGAAATCTCTCAAGGGCTTCCTTCTCACGGGTCCAAATGATGAAGATGTCATCCAAGAACCTTAAGTACAGAATGGCTTTAGTGGATGGGACCTGAGGAAGCATATGTTAACATACAGTGTTGCCATTCATGTGTCCAGGGCTGTGCTGTTGACTTGTAGATATAGGTTGTCACCAAATTTGAAGTAATTGTGAGTAAGCACGGTTGCAAAGTTCAGCGGCAAGGTGTGCTGTGGTTTTGTCTGAGATAACATTCCTGATGGCTTGCAGTCCACCCACATGTGGGATGTTGGTGTACTGAGCCTCAACATCCATAGTTGCTAGGATGGTGTTGTCCAGTAGACTGTCAATGGGCTGTATTTTCCTGAGAAAATCAGTAGGGTCTTATAAATAGTTGGGTGTGCTGGTGGCATAAGGCCTGAGGATAGAGTCCATATATCCTGAGCATCTTTCTTGACTTTTGCAACTGATTTGCATCTACTCCCACCTCCCCTCACCACCTATATATCTCTAGCCAGTTTCTTCACACCCTCCATGCATCTGCTGAAGAGAGGTGTGGTTCTCGAAAGCTTATTCTACAATAGAGTTGGTTAGTCTTAAAGGTGCTACTGGACTCTTTACTATTTTGCTTAAAAACTGTGAACCGAGGAACTTGTCATTTTAGTTTATCTTAAAACAAAAGTGCGTGAACCATTCAGTTAGCCTAGTTGGAATGGGTGCATGGCAGCCTACCCTGCAAGCCAGCACAATCTCAGGAAGCAGAAAATTGCACAAAAAAAAGAAAGGAAGGAAAGGAAAGGAAAGGAAAAGAAAAAGAAAAAACTTATTCATAGCAAGCATATGCTTCTGGATATGCTTCTGGAGAGCCTGTTACAGAGGAAACACACCATGAGCCTGAGGAACTGTCCATGACGCTGCCTGATTGCCACAGGCTGAGAGAGGGGCAAATGGAGACTGCACATCACATTACTTTCTTGTCCTCTTGGAGTACTCAACTTCCATGATAGTTCAGGTGATAGACTTGATGAGCTGGTGTGGAAATTTAGTAAGTAGACTCGTATTTTAAAGTGAAATATTAAATCCATGTTAAAGTGCACAGAACCTGGATCCTAGCTCTGTCCAATATCTGCAGTGGTAGGGATGGGACAAATAGCATGAAATGCTGCTGCTATGGTCTCTTTATGCTGTAAATTGTTCTGTGTTTTATACAGAGCCTGCAGCTTCTTAGATCCAGCCTAGCCATGAATTCCAGGAGCTCTACAATGTGCAGGCTACCATAGGCCGCAAGGTGAGGACAAAACAAAAACATAGAACAAAAGATACGTTTGTATGAAAACAGAGTTATATTTTGTCCTTTGCAGTCAGTAGACACTGGTCACCCCATGAGAGGGAGGTTGCCTTTCCCACTTGCATGTCTTCCTCATAGCAGCCCTATAAACATCTGTTATAAAAGTTATTGAGAAGTATTTACTTCTATAGGAGAAAGAAACCAGAATGGGAAGAGCTTTCTCACTACAGGAGAGGAAGGAATATCAGCAGGGCCAAAAGTTACCACTAAGGTGGTACATCTGTGCATGTGCACACAAGCTTATCTGAGAGATAATTAATTTTGATCTTTATTCTGGTACTTCTTAAGGGCCCTGCACATTTAATTATACTTTTAAATACTCCCTTAATATGAATTATAAAATAAAATAGTAATACAGCCATCGACTTTCCATTGGCAGGTGGAAGTGGAGTTTTGAGTTTTTGTCGGGTTAATTGCAATATCTTATTGGGGTGGATTTTGCAACTGCATCTTGATCCCCTCCCCTCCTCATCAGTTAATCTTCAAATTGAAATCCAAACTATGGGTGTTTTGATGAGCAATCTGGTGGGGGTTGCACTTTGTTTTATTTTCCTTGATTCCCTTCTTCTAGGTGTCTAGAATCAATGAACATCAGAGAATTTTATTTTTAATCTTAAAAAAATAGAACCCCCTTGAAATCTAGCCCTTGTATACAGAACCAGATTCTTTTTTAAAAAAAAATCTAGATTTTCCGGGTTCTCTGTGTGGGTTTAAGGAAATCTTGTGCTCTTTTAATTAATGAATGAATTAATATTGATACTTAATCCCCATACATACTATAAGGTTCCTGTGAAAACTTCTTTTCTCTGTATTCTAATTGAAGAGACATGCACTGCAACTCAAAGCAGATTCATCAGTCATTTAGTTTATTGTTTATTGTTAACAAAAGTTAACAAAATCTGGTCTCACCAAATTTAACAGTTGCTGCACCAAGAAGACTTGATGGGATTTCTGTATCTTCAGTGGCCCATAGAACAAGGCATGGTAAACCATGCTCATAATGGGCACTTGCATTTGTGTTGCTTGTCTGTCTGTCTATGTCATTTATAGTCCACCTTTCTCACTGAGACTCAAGGCAGTTTATATAATGTGAGATCAGTACAATCAGTAGCAAGGACAAGGGTAGACATTTCCATACAGTGTCAAGGACATTTCCATAAAACAATGTCATAGGGTAGATGAATACAAGTTTACAGAGACATAGCATTAGCAAGGATTCAATACAGGGTTGAAGGATTGCTGAAACAGAACATAATCAGTTCTAGGATTGACATTAGACAACATGAAGCACAAGCAGCATATACAAGTACATATTCAAAGCAACAGATAATATGTAAAACAACATAATGGTGGAGCCCATAGTTCCCAACTCATTGGTGAAACATCTGAGACCCCCTCCCTACAATACCGCCCACCTATTAGTGAAACATCCAAGATCCCCTCCCTACAATACTTCCCCCCTATCTGAGTAAAAAAGCCTTTTTGAATAATTCAGTTTTGCATTGTTTGCAGAAAGCCAAGAGCATGGGAGCTCTCCTGACCTGCTCAGGCAGGCAGTTCCATAGGGTAGGGGCCACAACAGAGAAGGCCTGTGTATGGGATGCAGTTGATTTTTCCCATGTGCAGCCTGGCACCTGCAAGAGACCCTGTTCGGATGAGCAAAGCTGCCATGGAGGGACATAGGGAGGGAGGCGGTTCCGTAGGTACGTCGGGCCAGGCCCATGAAGAGCTTTGTATGTAATAACCAGGACCTTGAATTCAGCATGGTAGCTGATAGGTAGCCGGTGGAGTGACTGTAGGATGGGAGTGATGTTCATGCTCCTGCTTACTCCTGCTAACAGTCAAGCTGCAGCATTTTGCACCAATTGGAGCCTCCTAGTTAACTTAGATGGAAGACCAATATATAGTCAGGGCCGGCGTGCCCATTGAGGCGTGGTAGGCGGTGGTCTCAGGGCGTGGGGTGCCGGAGGAGGTGCGGGGGGCAGGAGTGCGCACCACAGAGCTGCAGCCTCCTATCCCTCCTGCCCCACCACCATCGCCAGCACACGCCCCCGGCTGGGCGCAGCAGCCACGGGCAGGCGTCTGCAGCGGTGCAGGGCAACCAAGCGGGAGAGCTCGGAGGCCACCTGCGCACCATCCCAGCCGCCCGCCGCAGCAATTGGGATGGCGGCGTGCGCGCTCCCGTGATGCCATCACACGTGACATTATCACGGAGGCCAGCACATGTGTGTGCGCGCATGTGGGGGCGCCTGGCCTGCTGGCCGGCTCCAAACACCGAAACCCCTGGCGCCGCTGCTCTATATAGTGCATTACAATCGGCAAGTTTTGATGTTACCATAGCATAGATCCAGGTAGCAAGGTCAGCTGTGTCAAGATAAAAAGCTATCTTCCAGGTTAGAGTGAGATTGTAGAAAGCATTTTTTGCAGCTGCCTTAACTTGTTTTTCTAGTAGTAGCGCTGGGTCCAATATAACCCCTAGGCTCTTAACTGACTTTACGTACAAGGGTCAGGCGAACTCCATCAAAAGTGGAGAGTACAATGTCTTTTACGGTATCTGACTTCCCAACAAGCATCACTTCGGTCTTGTCTGGGTTTAATTTCAATTTGTGATTTTTCAGCCATTTCACCACTGCTGTCGGGCAGCGATCTAAGATTTCTACTGCATCCTGCGGGAACCTGGATAGCGAGATATAGAATTTTGCTCTCCTGAGCATCTTTCAAGTGCAGATGTTTTCTGCTTTTAAAATTCCCTTCTCGTCTCCCTCTAGACTGATAATTCTCTGCCATTTTTACAACCTCTATTGTGAGATGAAGAGACTTGCCCTTCCTCTTTCTATCACACTCTAAGTACTCAATTCTTCCCTCAGTCTCCTGGCAGCTGTGAACCATGTTTGACAGCAAGTAGGGGAAAATCTGAAGTAGAGGAATATAATTAAGCTTAAAAGTACAGACCACAACTTCTCTTATTTCTTAGCACTATGTGGAGCCCAATACAGTTCAGGAGATGTGAATTACAGGTATCCTGCCTCTCATTTGCTATTTATACACAGCCCCCATTGTGTTCCCATGTTTAGCTGCTGCTGCAACTTCAATTTCTAGCTAAGTGTTACACTTCAGAGGATGCTACTCTAAATGTTAAACTCACACGTAGAAGCTGTGACTTGTGCTCAAATGTGCTGGATAACTGAAGTCTGCAACGACTTGATACAGAACTGTGCTCCACTGCTAGTAGCTCTTTTTCAAATTACCACTGCAAAAAGTAACATGAGACTGAGATGACCTTGGCCTCTGTAATGGAATTTAGCACTATTTTGTATCTGGCCTCAGCACTTGCAGTTTAATGAAAACCTGATATGGGGGATGGGATGCTGTGGAACTATTGCAGCTATTTGTAGCTGCAACTATTGTAGCTATTTGTCTCCAATCTTTGGGCCAGAAATGAAATTATGTAACAAACTGTGATGTCATGCTAGATAAACTATCATCTGTATAAAGTGACAAGCATAATGGTTATGTAATCCCAAGCAGGGGACTTAGTTTTGCTTTGAAGATACATTAGCCTTATGTACCATTGCACATTCTGCTTGGGTATTTACAAAAAGAATGAATACAGGAAAGCACCGTCACTTAGCTACTGAGAGCCTACAGAGAGACTTTGAAAGCAGTTTTTCCCTGTGGAGATTGGAGAGACTGAAGGAGGAGAATTATGCTAATGGAAAAATACATTTGAGATTCAGAAGGTACAGGGGTGCAAAGCTGGGCATTCTTTCTGCAGCACAATTTATTCTCTCATCCAATTGTTTTTGAAAGACTAGCGCTACAAAAACATTATTTTTCTAGCCATAGTGAATCTGCAGCCCATGTTAGTAGGCAGCAGAAAGATTTTTTAAAAATGGTCTCAGAATAAATTGGAAATATATCTACGCACATAATGTGCAACATAACAATCACTCAAGTTTATGCCCCAGCTACAGCAAATGTCCAAGAAGAAATTGATCATACACCTAAATGAGATATGCTGATAATCATAAGTGATTGGAATACAAAAGTAGGAGGCTAAGCAAAATCAAACGTTGGAAAATTTGAACTAGGATCACGAAGTGAAGCAGGAGAGCAACTAACAGAATTTTGTGAGACCAACAATGTGTTCATTGCTAACTCATGCTTCAGGCAACCAAAAAGACAATTGTATAAGTGAAAATCACCAGGTGACCAATACAGGAACCAAATAGATTACATAATTGGAAGCAAAAGATAGAGAAACTCTATTTCCCTCTGCTAAAACAAGATGAGGAGCTGATTGTGATACAGATCATGAATTGCTAAAATCAAAAATTAGAATAAAGCTAAAGAAAAATACTAAAAGAATTACAGTGCTAAAATACAATCTAAGCACTCAAAGCAATTGGGAGAAACAAAGCACCTGGAGTAGATGGAATACCTATATAGCTATTTCAAGCTACAGAAATTGAGTCCACCAAATCTTAACAAGAATCTGTCAACAAATATGAGAAACAAAACAATGGCTCGCAAACAGGAAACACTCAGTCTACATTCCAATTCCAAAAAAGGGGATGCCAAAGAGTGTAGCAACTATCGTACTATTGCGTTAATTTCTCATGAAAGCATAGTGATGCTCAAGATTCTACAGCAAAGACTCTTACCATATATGGAATGAGAAATTCCAGATGTTCCAGCTGGATTCAGAAAAGGAAGAGGCACTAGAGATCACATTGCAAATTTCCAATGGCCAATGAGGGAGTTTCAGAAGAGAATCAGCCTATGTTTATAGATTACAGGAAAGCTCTGAATAGTGTTAAAAGAAATGGGGGTGCCAGAACACTAATTGTTTTGATGCTCAACCTGTACTCTGGACAAGATGCTACCATTAGGATAGAATATGGGGAAACAGAATGGTTTCCAATTGGCAAAGGTGTCAGACAAGGATGCATATTATCTTCCTCTCTGTTCAACCTCTACGCAGAGAATATCATAAGGAAAGCTGGATTAGGTCTAGAAGAAATGGAGTGAAATTTGGTGGAAGGAACATTATCAATTTGAGATATGCAGATGACACCAAGTTACTAGCAGAAAATTGTGAAGACTTGAAATGACTGCTGATGAAGGTTAAAGAAGAAAGCAACAAAGCATGATTACAGCTGAACATCAAGAAGACAAAAGTAATGACTACTAAAGAATTACACAGTTTTAAAGTTGACAACGATGAAGTGAAATTGTTCAAGATTTTCTATTCCTTGGCTCAATCATCAACCAAAAGGGAGAGTGCAACCAAGAAATCAGAAGAAGACTGAGACATGGAAGATCAGCTGTGAAGGAACTAGAAAAGATCATTAAAGATAAAGATGTCTCTCTGGGGACCAGAGGTCTTTTATTTGTAGGACTTCCATAGGTCAGAGGTTACTTGACAGCCCATAGCACGCACATGCACGCGCGCGCGCATACACACAATGTGTTGTTGAGTTGTAGCAAACTCATGGTGACCCCATGAAGTTCTACCTCATGGGGTTTTCAAGATAAGAGATGTGCATAGGTGGTTTGCTGTTACCTTCCTCTGCACAGCAGTCCTGGTCTGTCTTGGTGGTCATAGAGAAAGAGAGAGCAAGAGGTGCACTGCATGCTGACGTGAAGTCTCCATTATGATTCAGAACAGCTCAATAGTTGTGCCATTTTGAAACATTTCAACTGATTCATGGTTACCAGAGATCTTGTATTTAATTTTACTATATGGATAGATGAGTTGTTCTGTCTCCCTACATGCTAGTTTTAAAATGGACATACTTACCAGCATTTTCCCATAATCAAAATGGCAGTGACTGTCCACCTTTGTTTTATTCAGGAGTGGGGGCAGCTAAATGCCCATTTTTAGGGAGTTTCATTTTGGAAAGTCCATTTCCTCTTAAATAATGGGCCAGGAAATCCAAGGAAGTGAATACCAAAATTAGTCTGCAGATACAATGAAAAAATAAATGAGAGATCAACCTTGCTGTAATTTATTTCTGTGCATTCAGTTGGAGAGTATTATTCACATAGCCCAAAATACATACAAGTAGGACAAGGAAGGACAGCAGACCTTTGTTTGAAGGCCTTCCAACAGCCCTTTTACATACAAGCAGTGTAGCTCTAACTGGTGACAATAGAGGCTACCATGGGACATTGGCTAGTTTGAAAAACTGATTAACTAATGGTACAACTGAAATTTGAAAAATTATGAAATTATGCATTTTCACACCGTTCTTAATTGGGTCTTCAGTTACTGAGCTCTTGTGATGCCCTAAATCTTTGGCCACCAAGAAATTTGTCAGATGAATCACGGATTTATATTAGGGAACAAGGAAAAAAGAGGGAAAATCAAAGAGGCATCCCCAGACTGTCAGAGGCATATACAAATAATTGGCAAGATGCCCCTTCAGAAGGCTCATGTACAAATTAGTTGTGATAGTAAAATCATTATTTAGTGTGACTAAAGGTCTGCTAGTGTTGGTCTTTTATTAAAAAATAAGCGGCTTCATTCTTGGTGTTTTTTTGTGCTTGGTGGTTCTTTGTTCTTATATATAAGCTATACCAAAATATGCCTTAGAAAACAGTGGAGAGTCTCTGTAAGATGAGGAATTTGACACACCATGATTCATGCTGTTTTTTCTCTATGCATTCTTATGCCACTTCTCACTGTTGCTCACTTTATTTTATTTCTCTGTGGTTCCTGTTAGCTCAATTTCATGAAAACCCAGCTGAAGGCCACTTGTACATCAAAGCCTATTTTAAGATATCTCAGGACAGAAAATGATGTCACAAGTGAGAGGAGGTAGGAAGAGGGCATCTCTTTCCCCATCTTGGTGTTTGGTCCTAAATGGGAAACAAGTAAACAGTGGTTAAACATTCCAAAAGCTGGGAAGTTGTTGAAAACATCTGCCTACAAGAATTTAGCTAAAAAAGAAAGATACAAGTGCTTTCCTCCTATCAGCTCACATTTATCCATTCTTATATGTATTGTATGTACATATTTCTGGTATGTAATATATATGTAACGTTCCCTCATTGAGCCAGTTTGATGTAGTGGTTAAGAGTGGCAGGACTTTAATCTGATTCCCCATTCCTCCGCTTGAAGCCAGCTGAATGACAATGGCCATTTCCCCCACATCTTAAGAATAGTGCCCCATTCATGGAATGCTAGCGGCTCTTTCGTGTGATTTCTGATGTCACTGTTTCCAATACGGAGGCAGGCAATTATAATTCTGCTTTCATGGCACCACGTCAGGTTTTTCAAAAGAGCCACCAGCGTTCTGTGAGTGGGGTGCTATTTTTTAGGCGTTGGGAAATAGCCCTTGGGTCAATCACAGCTTCTCTGAGCTCTCTCAGCCCCACTCACCTCACAGGGTGGTTGTCGTGAGAATAATATCAACCCACTTTGTAAACCACTCTGAGTGGGCATTAAGTTGTCCTGAAGGGTGGTATATAAATCAAATGTTGTTGTTGTTGTTGTTGTTGTTGTTAAGCCTGGGGAACTTTTTAAAGTACTGCTAAAAATAAATAAATAAACTCTCATGCCTATCCAAGTAGCAGTTAATTCTTCTTCTCTCAGTCTGACACCGTATCAAGTGACAGCTAAGAAATCATGATATAAATTTAGAGAGGTACCAAAGGAGAAATTGCACTATTTAGCACAGTTCTTTGAATTCTTGCTCTTCCTGTCCGTAGTTGTCTCTAAATTCTGGTAGGGATGTGATCCAAGAAAAAAAATGTTATCATTTCAGATCCAGAATTCAGAGAGAACACCATTACTGTTTATTCCTGATTTGGGGGTAGGACAGTAGCAGTTCAAGATTCAAACCCATGTTTGGAGGAGAAGGGTTCTGGAATTTCATGACCGTTATTTTTAATACAGGAATCAATCTGAGGATCTGGTACAGCTGTTTTTAAAGTTAATTGCACCAAATGTGCACAGAACATAGCCCTACCTCTAATCTAAAGACCCCCTATGTTTTGAGTAGAATGGACAAAAAGGATCGGTTTCACAGATCCCTGAAGTAGGTGCCCCTCAGCACATTTCTCTCCACTGTTTCCTGGGTGGGGAATTGGCAACAGCCCAGCAGAAGAGTGCTAGTCACCCATATTTTTAAAAAATTCTGGCTGCATCCACTTTTTTTATAGTGACTGAATGACTACCTTTTTAAAAATCTTTCCTGTTATGGTCCATTGTATCCTTTCACAAAGGAGAATCATGCAATCAGTGACCCATCACTGCAATCTTTGAAAACAGTTTGAATTTTAAAAAATAGAGCATGGGTATGTGTGATTGTGTGTAATGATTCCATCATCCAATTGCTGTGAAAGACAAATCTTCACAGTGAGCAGCCCCTGTTAGGGGTATCTTACTTATTACAACTATTTAAGGAGTCCCTCTGAAAATGACATCTGGCTCTGGGCAGCAGCTTTGGGCCTTAAAAATTCCTTCTCTGGGGTTTGTCTCCAATAATGATTGGCTGGGAATGCTCCTGATCCCTTGTAAGGATCCAGATGGAAGGCAGAAATGCTGTCGTCTGGAAAGTCAAGAGAATCAAAGAAAAATAAGATGCCTGCTGCTACTGACAATGGTAAGCAGCTGAACACAAAAAAAAAATGGATGGGAGGAGGGCATAATGCTTACTTTTAATGTAGATTTTTGGTTTTGGAATTTCATAATACACACTCATAGGTTCTAGGGTGAACATTTTGAAAATTTGAAAATTTCTGAAACAAAAAGCAATACATAAATTACAGATCAATATCACATGCTACATGCATCTGTTCTTAAAAAATACACACACATACATTTGGAAAAATTTGAACTAATCATTATTTTTCTCAATATTGTTTGTCACGGGGCAAGGACTTTTTATTATTTATACAAGAAATATATGTGTTGCCTTTTCAGACACTGCTCAAGATGGATTACAAAGTAAAAATAACAAAATAATAAGAACAGCCTTTTAAAAATTATCAGTGGTAAAACAATCCATAAAAATAAACCAGGAGCCCATCAGGGGCATAAAACAGCACAAAAACAAAATTAAACAGTCTAATAATATCTATACAAGAAGCCTTATGCTTAAAACAGCTTAAAAGGTACAATGGTTCAGTTGAAAGGTTTTTGCCTAGAATTTAAAAGAACAAGCAGTCTTCAGCGGGGAGGTGTCACCATTGAAAAAGTCCTGTCTCTCACCACATTCAGAAGGCAGAGCACAAAGAGCAGGGCTTGAGAAGGGTACCTTACCTGGTGGGCTGGACAGTACAGGAGGAGGTGGTCCTTCAAGGACTCCAAGCCATTTAATGCTTTAAAGAACAAACAGAAACAAACAGGCATTGAGTGCATATATTTCAGCACAAATGTGAAACAGTCTTTGTATCTAACCCCCAACAATAGCCTGGCAGCCATTTAAAGCTCTGATAATAATAACAATAACATTTGATTTATATACTACCCTTCAGGACAACTAAACCCCCACTCAGAGTGGTTTACAAAGCATGTTATTATTATCCTCACGACAATCACCCTGTGAGGTGGGTGGAGCTGAGAAAGCTCTGAAAGAGCTGTGACTGACCCAAAGTCACTCAACTGGCTTCAAGCGGAGGAGTGGGGAATCAAACCCAGTTCTCCAGATTAGAGTCCCACCACTCTTAATCACTATACCAAACTGGTGTTTGAATAAGCGTCTCAACTATAATCTCTTACTCCTCAAAGAAATATTTGAAGAGCTTCTGGCTGAAGTTTCAGGCTTGCATATAGCACCGAGCTCATTCCATGGTAAAGAATGTTCATATTTATATATGAAACCAGCAGGTATGAGTCCTGCCTTCTCTCTCTTTTCTTAACCACAATCATAGTCTTGCTACTTTTTCTCTAATTATACCTATGATATGTCACTAATTATACCTATGTTAATTATTTAAGAGTATAGACACTTAAATTACTACTTAATATTGAGACATAGGGATGCCAGACCCCTGGCACCCCTGGCCAGCAGGGAGGTGTTGCACAGCAACTGCCTGGATCGGGCCTGTTTTGGCCCAGATCAGGGCCGCTGTGGAGTGCAGAAGCACTCCTGCGCTCCACAGCGGCCCCAATCTGGGCCAAAACAGGCCTGATCCACACCAAAACGGGCCTAAAACAAGTCGGATTTGGGCTGAAACATGCCCGTTTGGGGCCATTGCAGAGTGCTCCCACGTGCCACAGCGGCCCCAATCTGGGCCCCAACGGGCCTGATCTGCACCAAAACAGGCCCGAAACGAGCCTGATTTGGGCTGAAACTGGCCCGTTTGGGGCCACTGTGGAATGCGGGAGTGCTCCCATGCTCCGCAGTGGCCCCAATCCAAGCCCCTGTGGAGCATGGGCCCAATCCCAGGGGACTGCATGATGATGTCACTTCCCGGTAGTGACGCCATCATGTTTGCGGGGGGGGGGAGCGTGCGCTCTTTGAGCACACCCCCACCCCACCCCAACAGGTAAGTGCAAGGAGACAGTCCCCCGCCGGGATCTTAAGAGGGACTGGCAACCCTATTGAGACATCTAATTCTCAACATGGCCCCATATGTGGATACTTAAATCCAGAGGTTGAGGCCATGGATGAACAAGACAGATCTTGCCAGAAATCTGAGAAAAACCCCAGGTTTGCAGAATAATCTGAAATCTTTTTAAAAGGGGAAGAGGAATAAACCAAAATAATAGAAGCAGCTTCTGTATCCTTAAGAAACTAATGCCCTCTCAGTGACTGCTTGGTGGCTGTTGTTAGGTAACCACAATAGTATGGCCAGCTCTCAAGCCTTGGTTTCTGTCAGTAAAAAGCAGGGTGAAGGTCCTTTCCAGTGCTGTTTTGGCTTTTGAGAAGAATTTTTCAGGGCTAGGCACACTAACAACCACTAGGCTACTTGCTATCATTTGCATTACTACCCAGGACCAGCTTCTTGTTACTGTTCAACAGCAGCCGCACTATAAAAGTCAGTCTGGTATGGTGATTAAAGTTTTAGACTAGAATCTGATAGATCCTGTTTCCAACCCCCACTCCACTATGGAAGCTCACTGGGTGATCTTTGGCCAGTCATGCACATTCAGCCTAGCCTATCTCACAGGGTTATTGTGAGAATAAAATTGAGGAGAGCAAAACCATCTAAACTGATTTGACTCCACATTGTGAATAAAGGTGTGGTATAATTGAAATAAATAAATAAATAAATATGGCTGAAGATGAGGGGAGAGAAGATAAAAAGTTGGCAGGTTGGTGGGTGGAAAGGAGAAAAGGAAGAAAGGAAAGGTGAGGATATGGGGACTGCCAGAAGGAGGAAAAGTGGAAATAGTGTGAGAGGGCTACAAGGAAAGTGCCCTCCATAAGTCCTTGTGGTTTCTCCACTGCTTAATTGGGCCAAGCCCATCCTGGTGGAGAACACCACACAACTAGGTCTAGCCCAGCATGGTGGCCAGCACCACACAGAGTTTCCCGGGAGGAGTCTGCTAGGGAGAGGGAAGGAGGGAATGCTGCAGATGGGGTGGGTGGGTGGATAATGGTAGGTTAGCTGGTGGGTGGGAAGGAAAAAAAGGAAGCAAGAAAAGTGGAGAGGCTAATGGTGGCTTTCAGGGAAGGGAGAGAAAATAGGGAAGGAATGAGGTGCCCCACTTGGAGTATTGTGTGCAGTTCTGGAGGCATCTTTTCAGAAAGGATGTGGACAGATTTGAACAAGTGAAGAGGAGAGCAACCAGGATAGTCAGGGCCTGGAGACCAAGCCCTACAAGGAAAGATTGAGAGACCTGGTAATGTTCAGTTTGAAGAAAAGGAGGTTGAGGGGAGACATGATTGCTCTCTTTTAAGTATTTAAAGGGCTGTCACTTAGAGGAAGGAAGTGAGCTATTCCTGATGGCAACATAGGAGTCACAATAACGGGTTTCAACTCCAGGAGGAAAGGTACTGCCTGGACATTAGAAAAAACATATTGTGAGTAATCCAGCAGTAAAATCAGCTGCCTAGGGGTATGGTGAGTTTCACCTCATTGGCAGTCTTCAAGGAGCAGCTGGACGAATCCTTGTTAAAGATGCTTTAGGCTGTTCCTGCATTGTGCAGGAGCAGGGCCGGCACACCCATTGAGGCCAGGTAGGCGGTGGCCTCAGGGTGCGAGGGCACTGGAGGGGCGCTGGAAGGGGTGTCGGGGGCAGAGGCGCACGCCGTGGAGCTGGCGTGGCTGGGCCGCAGCTGCTGCAGCCAGCCAGCCCCGTGCCGCCACCGCCACATGCCCCCAGCCAGGCGCAGCATCCACGAGCCTCCACCCACCACCCCAGCCATCTGCCGGCCAATGCCCCTGGCTTGCGCTGCATGATGACATTAGAGGGTGGCCGCAGGCGCCAGAAACCCTGGTGCTGGCAGTGTGCAGGTTGAAATAGATGGTCTGTAAGACCCCTTCCAGTTCTCTGATTCTATAATTTTATGTCCCCTGCAAGTCCGTTCAATTCCCCCACTAATCACTGCTTAATTTTAGTTGGCCCAAATAACCACATCTGCTCTGATAACAAAACCCCTAACCAGGCTGGTCAGGAGGTAAACCTTAAAGCTGGTACAGACTGGTTCCCAATAAAATTGCTATCAGGTTACTCTCTATAGTTTTTATATTGATGAAAATTTCTGGAGTAGATAGCAGCCTTTAAAGGTCTTATGGTGCTAAACGGGAAATCTAAACATTGTATTTTGTCAGCACTCTTAAAACAGGCATTAATGTTTGGAGCATCATATTGGCAAAAGAAAACTGTTGAGTTTGAGTACATTAATGAGTTGTCCTAAGTGTTGACTTTAATGGTGGAAGTGAGACAGCTGGTAGCTATGGAAGGGTGTCTGGAATTGGCAGAAGGAGACATTTATGACAGCAGTACACTCTCTTAAAAGGAGGAGTCACAGTAGGTTCTAGCACATATCCTGAATCCCATTTTCAAGACTCGAAAGTCAGTACCCATACAGCCTAATGCCCTGTTCATTTAATTATCTTAAGACTCCAACAATGCCTAAAACCAGATGTTGAAGAAGTAAGTTTGAAGTCTGTGCTGTGGTTTACACTAACAGGCCAAGAAAGGAAATTTCCCTAACCCCAGAAGTGAGTAAAACAGAATATTGGTATGTCTGTGAGTGTGTCAAGAGTTTCCCACTGGATTGTACACCTATGTTCCCTCTTGTCTTGTATTGTCCAGATCGGCTCATATTGTCCTTTTTGTTCCTTTGCAAATTAAGTATATATTTTTGTCACAAATGAAGCAGTAAGTAGGATGATTAATGGTGAAATTCTTTTTAAACTGTCTGAGCTACATGATGAAAAGAGACAATTGCATTAGATCTTCCCCAGAAGTACAAAATGGATGGCAGACAGTGGAACTTGACAGGAATCTCACTGAAAGTGAGAGAGTATGTGAGAAACCCTTCAGAAAAACATCATTGATACTAGAGGAAATGGAGAGACCCACATTCATTCTACTATATAAATAGGACAAATAGATGAAACCTGAGTATACTAGTGCCTTAGTGGGCTGCTCCATCATATTCCCTTTGCAGCACATTGTTGCTAGTTGCTACTTGTGTTGTTATGAGAGCAGGACCACAGTTAGATTCTCCAGGCAGAAATTATTCATGTAACAAACCACTGTTAGTCCTTCACTTGTTGTATTAACAGGGGAAGAGGAAAGTCCTGGCTTCTTCAAACTTGTTTGTTTGCTCTGATGCCTCAACTTTGATCCTTCCTGACATCTTTTTCAGTACTCACTGGTATAAAATTATAGACCACAATTAGGCAAAAACAAAATCTGTATGATTATATTATTGTGATTTTATGCCTATGCTTAGGAACCTTGCTCCACAAAAACCTAAGCAAATAAGAGCTGTCTCTCATCCTCATTGTAAAGTATTTGGACAGCAAATAGTCAGGATTGACTCTACAGAAATGAACAGGGAAGGGTAAAATATGTGACATTGTCAGTCAAGATACCAAGGTACAGTGTTTTCTTTCCCAACTGTAACTCATACTTCAGTTACAGCCTGATACAGACCTTTCTGCAGTACTGCCCTTCCCTCCTTCCCCCCACTTCATCCCCTGTTCCTTGTAGAAATCAATATCATTCCCCCAAACAATAACACAAGGCCTTAAGGAGATATTGATCTATAGCAGAGTCAGAGAGGGGAGTGTGTGTAACATAGAGATGCTCTTTTGTAAGTGAAAGATAATTACCAGATCATAGGAACACTTGCTGAATAGGGCAACATTAAATGGACATCAAGGTGAAGGCCACCAGTGCCTGTGAATGAAACACTGAAATAACACTTTTCTCCCGGGTCATTGCCTGCACAAAAGTCCCTCCTCCCTTTTCTTCTCTGTCCTTGCTATTTATTCACTTGCTGTGTCTGAAATGTTTTCTCTCTCCCTTTCTTTTAAATTTATATTTTTCAGGATTTTGACTTCTTACTTTCCTCCATTTTATTTCCTGCAATTTGTTTTGCTCTTATATAGAGAGATTTTTTCCCCCATCAGTATAAATAAATTGATTTAGAAACTGACCTAATCCTTCTTAGGTGCAGTAAATTACCCAACATGCACACTACTAACAAAAATCATGTAACCATCCACATTAAAACGATATATAGAAATTAATTTGCTTTTGTTTTATAAAGAGTCAAATAAGAGTAATGGGTCTCAAAATTCAGGATGGATCTCTATAGTGACAATAGGACTGTGTCAAATATTCTCCTGTTTATCTTAATCTCACACAGGAGGGATTGCATAGGTATAAAAAAATTTTTTTTAAAGAAAATCATTATCTTTGTATACTGATGTTTACTGCTAATGTCTGAAACAATAAAAAAAACCACCCATACCCAGCATGGAAAATGTAATTGTGGAAATGCTCCATCATCCTGATGCCATTCTATTGATTGCTGTTTTGCTCTTGATTGCATTTCTTGTCAGTGGCAGATTCTGCCCCTCCCCCAACCTGTTTCTTCACAAAGACCTACCAACAATGTTCTGTAGGTGTTATAATGTTAAAAATGTAAAGTTAGCATATGGATGCCTCTAGTACATTTATGTCAACATGAATAACTTTTTGAGCTGTTCCCATGCAGTTTCAGAGCAAGGAGAGGGTCCTCAGAAGCAGAATGAAATGCCTTCCAGCAGGATAGTTTAGACTTCCCAGCCAGTCTTCCAATTGTATCACATGCTGAAAGGGCATGAAAAACTGGCAGTGCAGTAACTTTCTATAGCTAAAAGAAGGGTGAAAATATTTTTAAAGATATATAAAAGCTTACAAGCAGTAGGCACAACAAATCCTGTGGTTGTCTTCTCTCTCTTGCATTTTGTAAACCAGCTAAATCTACAAGCACTAAGGGAGTTTTAGGTGGGTAGCCATGTTGGTCTGCAGTAGATGAGCAAGGTTCAAGTCCAGTAGCATTTTAAATACCAACAAGAGTTTCCAGGGTATATTCTTTAGAGAGTCAATCTCCCTTCATCAGATAAAGTTTATTATCCTCAAACATCTTGTTGGTCTTAGAACCTAGCCCTAATCATTTGTTATGCTGAGGCATACTCTATATCTGGATAATGTGTAGCGACATGAACCACCGTAGGAAAGCATTTTTTTCTGCTTGTTTAAGGTTTGCTAACTCCAGGTGAGGAAATTCCTGGAGAATTGGTGGTGGAACCTGGGGAGGGGAGGGTTTAGAAAGTGGAGTGACCTCAATGGGACGTAACACCCTCCAAAGCAGCCATTTCCTCCAGGGGAACTGATCTTTGTAGTTCAGCTGTAAACCTGGGAGATATCCAGGCCCCACCTGGAGGTTGGCAACTCTAATGGCCATGTATTCGTTTATGTAAGTTCATTATAAAGCTTGTGGCTTGACAAAATAAACATTAATTGAATTTCAATGTATTTTATTTTGAACAACATCATGAATCCAAATTACAATGAAGACATGATGCATTGCCCAGTCTGAATAAACTTCTTCATAGCACTATACAGCTAATTAAATTTGACTTTCTCATGACATCACAAAACCAAATCAGAGCATTATTTCCTGCTTTCAGTCTGAAAATGGGTGAAAATTCATCCAAATACTCATTCTGCCTCAAATATTGGCAAAGAAGGAAAGAATTTTTATAGCAATTTCCCCACATTTATGAGGGCAGAAAGGTAGGATATAAATTACGTAAAACAAATAACAAAAAATACATTTCTTTTGATTTATGGCCAGTTGCGCTGCTGGACTGAGCAGACTGCCAGCTCTGCATATTTTGATACAGCTGATCTGGTCATGCTGACACAGGGTTTTATGTTCTTGTAGCGGGTAGAGATGGGCACGAACTGGAATACGAACCAAAAAAAACCACGACCGGCCCGGTTTGTGGTTCGCGAACCAGCGGTTCATGGAAGCTCATTTCCATGAACGTCCACGAACTGGTCTACTGGTTTGTTTGGTTCGTTTGAACACCAATGCCCCTTTGCAGCGGCACGGAAAGGGGCATTTAAACCCGCGAATCAGCTGCTTGTCGGGGAGGTCCCCAACAAGCAGCTGATCATTTAAACAGTGGGACTTGGCTGGCTGGCAGCCCTGCTGTTTAAATGATCAGCTGCTTTTCGGGGATCGCTCCGACAAGCAGCTGATCTGGGGGTTTAAATGCCCTTTTCCCTGCCACTGCTAAGCGGCCGGAAAGGGGCATTTAAACTCCAAGAACCACAAACCAGTTCGTGAACTTGCCCCAATTCATGGAAGTTTGTGGTTCCTGGTTCGTGAAAATGCCATGAACCACAAACCACACGGTTCGTTTTTTTCGCGGTTCGTGCCCACCTCTAGTGGTAGGGATGCCCCTAAAGACAACTCAGAAACTACAATTAGTGCAAAATATGGGGGCCCATTTGTCATTAATAGCTAGCACATATACTATAAATACATTGCATCTGGGTTGAAAGGGCTTCATTGGTTACTAGTGTATTTCCAAACTCAATTTAAGGTGCTACCTTTTACTGTTAAAGCTGTGTACAACATGGGAACTACATAACTGGGGATTGTTGTTCCCCAGATTAGACCATGCACCACTTACTTATTTCTGGCTGTTACCCTACCTATGGTTGGCTATTCTTTCATTACCAGAACCCTCTTTATTTTGTTCTTGCATCCATACTATAGAACAGATTTTCAGGAGCACTGAGGATGGATTTTTCCTTGCACATTTTTAAAAAGAGGTGCAAAGTGTTGTTTTCCAGGGCTTTCCCACATTTTGTTGAGTTGTGTTATTGGGTATATTAATTTGAATGTAGAGTTTGGGGTTATCTGTTGTTGGATTTAATTGGTTTCGTTTACAGAGTCAACAGCGTTATTGTTATAAGCTGCTTTTAGTTCATTTTTTGAAGAAAGGTGGGGTATAAATATGTAAAATAAATTATTTTTCACTGTCTTGAGAAGTCCTCATCTGATTGCCAAAATGGGCATGGTGCTTTCCAAGCAACATGCTCCCCTATTTTGTATCAGCCATGAAAAAATGATGCATTTCACATCAGTTGTAAATGATGCACATTGCACACCTTTTAAATCACTGTTCTTGTTTTGCAGAATAATACAGAATAATACAATAATCAAGAAATCAATAATGAAATGGGTTCTGCTCATTGCATATTGTATTTTGCAGAGAACAGCAGCAACTAAAATGAAAAATTGCCAATCAAAACTAACATCCAGCTGTTTTGCAGTCAGAAATCTGTACCTGTGTACAAAAAGTATCTTAAGCACCACCTTTAAGGATAAAAAGCACCCCCCTAGACTTTGAAGTATTAACTGTGGCATCACATATAGTTATACGTATCTATTATAAACTGCTACTTAGGCCCAACATTTGCCTAACGCTGAGATTTCGGTCAAGTTCTTATTGTAGTTATGGTAAGAGCTAGTGTTGCAGCTATTCCTAACCCTGGCAGTTTGAGATTTCTTCTAGCCTATGGCCAAAACTGGAAAGGGAAATATAGCTTACAAACAATGGCGGAATATAAATAATAAATTGTAACATCTGTGTGTCACTGCCAACCCTCCTCATATGCTCCCAGTCTCCAGCAGGTCTATTGCTCTGGCGTTAAGTGCCTGCCATCTCCAGGCAAATCTTGGCTTCACAGCCCGACCAGCATGATGTGAGAATAGCAGTAAAAAAGAAAACAATGTATATTAAGTAGCCCATTACTGTTGTTGAATACAATCTTGACATTTTAAAAAAACCCTCTCTTTTAAATATTGTTGCAGCATTTCCAGCTGTTAAAATCAGCCATATTTAGTTATCATAATAACCAAATACAGTGGTTGATTTGAACAGCAGGGAAGTGGCCCTGTTACTCTAAAGGGTTTTTAAATGATCACATTTTCTTCATCACAGTGGTGCTTTCTTACCTATTAAAAATCTCTTTATAGCCTTGGCACCTCTACCATGGATGACTGATATGGCGTCTTCTTATTGGTCCATGGCTGCTGGAAGTTCTTAGCAATGCTAAAGAAATCTGCTTTACAGTCACCTCATGAGAAACAGAATGTGAAAAACAAACTACCCTACTACCTTTAAAAAAGAAAAAAGTTTTTTTTTGAGACTGTGATAAATTTGCTCACTTACAGTTCAACTGGCTTTTATAATTTTAGAGAACCAAGAGGCCTTCTAATATTGATTCAGTGGGGGAAAATGTCAAAGAGATCATGAAACAAGAAGAATTCATACCATGCTAAGTATTTAAGAGAACAGACCAGCAGTGCAATCCTGTGGAGTGTGGATCCTGCTAAACACCTTGACTTCAGTAGACTTAGACAGGGCTTTTTTTCAGCCAGAACACACCAGAATGCAGTTCTGGCACCTTTTGCAAACACCCACGTGACTGGAGGCCCCGCCCCCATCCTTGTGCCCTGCTCCCCTCTCTTCCCTTCAAAGGCGGCTCTTCCTTCCCCCAGCGCTCAGCCATTCAGCCCCCAGCGCCAAAAGACCCGTGGGTCTGCCTCCCCGGGTGGAGCTTCCACCCTGGGTGTAGCCCAGGCTTGGCTACTCAGGCGCCAGGCTGCCTCGTGCAGGCCCACCTCTCAGCTGTTTGGCGGGTCTCAGGGAGGGTGGAACTACTCCTGGGCCCATCTGCTTCCCCGGCTTGCTTCCTTCCAGACCAGCATGGCTGGTAAGTGACTCCAGGGCCCCAGGGTTAGCTGGGCTTTTTCCAGTGAGTGGTTGGTATGGGGTGGCATCCCCAGCATCTGCCTGAAGTCCGGAGCCCTGGGTGTAGGGCTCAGCGGCCTGGCCACCTCCTGCAGGGTGGATGAGAGCACTGGTGTCTGCCGCTGCCCTCTCAGCTGTTTGTTGGGCTGGGGGGGATACTCCCAGGCTGCTTGGCTGCCTCCTGCAAGGTCTGGGAGAGCGTGTGTGTCTGCTGTCCCCTCTCAGCTGTTTGGCGGGTAGGGGGGGCTACTCCCAGGCTGTGCAGGGTGCTTGGCTGCCTCCTGCAAGGTCGGGGAGAGCCCAGGTGTCTGCTGTCCCCCCTCAGCTGTTTGGTGGGCTCAGTGGGGAGGGGCTACTCCCAGGCTGCCTCCTGCAAGGTCAGGGAGAGAGCGGGTGTCTGCTGCCACCCTCTCAGCTGTTTGGTGGGTGGGGGGGGGGCTACTCCCAGGCTGCGCAGGGTGCTTGGCTGCCTCCTGCAAGGTCGGGGAGAGCCCAGGTGTCTGCTGCCCCCCTCTCAGCTGTTTGGTGGGCTCGGTGGGGGGGCTACTCTTGGGCTGCACAGGGTGCTTGGCTGCTCCACCAGCCTCTCAGCTGTTTGGAGGGGCTCCATGGTAGTCTGACCCAGTGATGTAGTATGGTGATGGACTACAGAGGGCACAGAATTAGAAGAAAATGATGTTTGAAGAGAAGCTGCGGAGGCAGAGGGAATTTTTTGGTGCTAAAAGCAATGCTAGGCTCCTTCTGCCATCCTCCATGGATTGAGAAAACGGCCCCCGTTTGCACTTGCTGTAGACACCACTGTGCACTGGGACTGGAGGAGGGCTGAGCCGTCCCCCAGGGCAGTTTCCCTAACAAGCTGAGCAGCTTCCCGCCCCCCACCCCCAGCCAGCAAAGCAGAGCAGAGAGATTTGTACCGCCCCTGGACTCAGCCCAGGAAGGGCTTCCCCCTCGAACCATTCCCTGTCCCGAGGGGCGGCTGCAGTGCGAACGAGGCCAGCCGCTAGCCTGCCCCAATCTCATCCCTTCTCCACGCCAGCCGAGGATGGCTAGGAGGAGGCAGGCCTCCAGCATGCATTTCCAAGCAGGGACAGCTGAACAAGCAGTCCCCCCCTCCCCACCTCGCACTTTACCTTCCAGTGCAGCTTTGCATTTTACCTCCCTAAAGAAAATTAAGCAGACTAGGATTTGGTGATTCTATGCTGTGTGATTTTAGCAGTCAGACCTTGGACAAGAGCAGCATGCAAACTGAGAAAGTGGCTTTATCAGTTGTCAGATTTTTTTTTTCATGTGGTGGCTGCAAGGGAGAGGGTGTGGTGCAAGCAAACTTTCTTGTAGCTGTTTCTCCTTGTGGCTGCAAGCCTTAAGGTGGGAGTGTCTTTCTTTCTGGTGAGAAGGAGCTGCAAGTGCCAAAGAGCCTGGACTCTATAAAGCAGAGCTTCCCTGCTGGGCACTGGAAGACAGACCCAGCTTTTGAGGCTCTTTCCTTTTCAAATGTAAAGTGGGCAAAGCAGGATCTGTCAGCAGTTGTGCAGGAGAAGGTTCAGTTGCTGGTACTTAAAAATGTGTTGCTTTTGACACTTTTCTGGGTGGAAAATCTGCTTAGCAAAGGAGTCTTGTGCTACTAAGTTTGAGTGCATTGAGTTAACCAAGTAATCTTTGGAACATTGAGTTAACCCAGTAATCTTTGGGTGTGTGTGTGTGTGTGTGTGTGTTGATTGTTAAAAATCTCTTTGGATTTTTACTCCCACCCCCCAAAAAATGATTTTTATCCACCTCCACCTCCCTATACCTGATTTTAGTTTTAAAGCTGTTAGAAACTGTTCTTGGTTTAGGTTAGGTGAAGACCAGGAATCTTCTTAAAAATTAACAGTATGGAATGGTTTTGTAATTGCTCAAGGAGGTTCTCAGAATTCCTAGATACAGTGGTTCAGTGTTGCTGGCATAATAAATAAGAACTTAATTGTAAACAAACTTTTAGAGAGTCCTATAATGACAACTCTTGTCCTCAAAGGTGCCCCTTGTGGTTTTGAATTGATCTTCATTAAAGCTGTTGAAGCATAAGAACAGTCTATAATTCAGTTTATTTTAAAACATCTCTTTAGAGAAAGTACAATAACTTCAAAGTGCTCAGAGGCTCTTGATAGGCACCCAACATACTTACACTAGACAGCTGGCTAACCATTATTGACTTTCATATAGACTGTGGAATGGACAGGTCCATTTAAAAAGACAAACAGCGCAATCCTAAACAAATTACAGATGAACTCTTTAATAGCCAGAGGATCTGGCCATGTTAGTCTGTAGTTGCAAAATAGTAAAAAGTCCAGCAGCACCTTTAAGACTAACCAACTTTGTTGAGGCATAAGCTTTTGAGAACCACATACATAAGTGGATGTCATCAACATATTGATGGCACCCAATACCAATGCCTCAGACAAGCTAATTCAAAAGTCTTTCAATCAAATGGATCTGGTTTTGGAAGAGGCATACTCAAAACTTGCAAGTTGCTGATCACAAAGTAGATTTCTGGCTCACAACACTGCACCGTTTAGAGAGAACATTGCTGCCAGGTAAGGGGCAGGAGCGCTCCCAGGGGGTGGCTGCGTCCTGCACAATGACATCATTTCCTGTGTGATGACATCGCTTCCTGGAAGTGACATCATCACATGCTCCCAGGTGCACACATGTGATTACAAGGGTACCATCTCTTGCCAGGAAAGTTCCACCACCTATTTTCCCAGAAACAAAGCCCTGGACTTAGGACATAACTCTGCTTAGAATTGCAGTGTGAATATACTAGAATTTGTTAGATCTAGAACCCCTTGAATGGACTGAGTTATAGTCTGGACTCAGTTTATACAGTAACTTCAATCCTGCTGTTGACCAAATTTCAATTGTTCTTGTGGTCTAGCATTTCTAGAATATTTTCTACATGCAAATACTTCAGATTTGTATAATCTCTGAGACTGTGTGGAGCAGCGGTTTTTACTCAGCTATTAATAGATGAGCTGTTTTCAGACTACGGTTGGTGGCCTCAGTGGTAATGGTGTTTTGTGTTGTTCTACAAATCAGTGTCTCGGTGCAATAATAATAATAATAATAATAATAATAATAATAATAATAATAATAATAATAATAATAGTGCTTATATACTGCTCTTCCAGACAGATTAGTGCCTCACCCAGAGCGATGAACAACTTAGTGTTATTATTATCCCCACAATACAACTGGGGAGCTGGGGCTGAGAGCAGTGGCTTACCCAAGGCCACCTACTGAGCTCATGGCAGTAGTGGAATTTGAACCAGTAGAGTGCTGATTCACAGCTGAACCACTTAACCCCACTGTGCTACAGCAGCTTTAGGAACAGTGTTTAGTTTCCTGATGACAGATCTTTGGAAGGGGGAAAAACTCCTCTTTCTGTATAAATGAATGAAAACTAACAAACTCTATCCTTATCATTATTCCTGTAAACATTTTCTCTAGTAGTCACTTTCAGAAACTTACACAGTGGAGAAAATTAATATGTACTTTGCATGGAAAATGACCACTTCTGTTGAGAATATGAATTTTAACAAGATTAGTTAAACTTGGTCTCACAATAGGTTTGAATATGTATTACTTTTCATAACCCACATGAATAGTTTCCCATCATTATGGCAGACCACAAAATAACCACCCAATAAACTGTACTGGAATATACTGCAAATTTTTAAACTGTTGAATTGCATACAACATGTTTTTATATACAACATGGGAGACAGCTTCAAAAATTTGTTTTCTGGCACAGTTTGTTCTGGAAAAGACTTTTTGCCTTTTGTGGTCTCACAGTCCATTTCAAAGGACACTATTTAATACCCTCTTGATCAAAAGACTAGAAAACAGCCAGTCTGGGGGTTATTTATTTATTACATTTTTATCTTGGCCTTCCTCTCAGGAGGTCAGTGTATCAGGTGTGTTTGTTTATTTATTAAATATTTCTAGACTGCCTTTCTCCACAAAAAATGACCTTGAAGCAGTTCTGGACCTTTTCATTCTGGTATCAGGCCAGGCTATAGGATAGGGACGGCTCTGGTAGCTTTAGTTGATTACCTCGGTCTGAATGTAGGCAAAGGCTGTGTTTCTTTGTTGCTCCTCTTGGATCTACCTGCAGCTTTTGGTAAAGTAGATTATATGTCTCCCCTCAAAGTCAACTCAGAGATTCCAGTTGGTGCAGAATTCCGCAACTCAAATATTATCAGGAGTGAGGTGGAGTATGCAAATTACACCTATTCTGCAGTCACTCTATTGGCTACTCATCATCTACTGGGTTCAATTCATCATTTTAACTATCACATACAAAGCCTTCATGGCCTTGGTCCCTCATATCTGCAGGACCATCTCTCTTCTTATGCTCTGCTATGGTAGTTTTTTTCATCTGAACAGGGCCTTCTGCAGGTACCACTCTGCAAATGGGCAATATTGGCTGCTACCCATACATGGGTATTCTGTGTGATGGCCCACACCTTACAGAATGGCTTGCCTGAAGATACTAGGAAAGCTCCCACTCTCTTGGCTTTCCCCAAACTATGTAAAACTGAATTAATCAGGAAGGCTTTTTTACACAAGTAATAGGACTATGCTATAAGAAAATGACTCAGAGAGAAGCTTTGGTAAAAGGACGGGAACTGTAGACTATAGTACTCCGAGTCTGCACTGTCTGTTGATGTAGGTTTGCTTCTACTGAGTAGTTCCCACATTGTTTAATATGTCAAATTACTTATGTTTGATCAAGCATTGTACTCAGATTTATGCTTGTGTTCACATTTCTGCAACCCATACTCTATTGTTTCATTGACTTACACCATGTAATCTGCCTTGAGTCTCAGTAAGAAAGGGCAGGCTGTAAATACATACATACATACATACATACATACATGCATGCATGCATGCATGTATGCATGTACATACATACATATATACATACATACATACAGTCTATTTAAACAATAAAATCTGTATTACTTTTCACCATAGACTCAAAGAGAAGCGGGATTTAATTATTTTAAATAATAAAAACATGCATAATGTCTATCTTCCTCCTCTATAATGGAGTTTGACTCTTGAAAGCTTATATCATGGAAATCTTGTTGGTCTTTTAGGTGCTGCAAGACTCAAGTCATGCTCTTCTTATGTGTGTGTGTGTGTGTGTGTGTGTTATGTACCGTCAAGTCACCTCCAACCTATGGTGACCCTATGAATGATAGACCTCCAAAACATCCTATCGTTAACAGACTTGCTCAGATCTTGCAAACTGAAGGACATTGCTTCTTTTCTTGAGTCAAGCCATCTCGTTTTAGGTTTTCCTCTTTTCCTATTGCCTTCTACTTTTCCTAGCATTATTGACTTTTCCAGAGAATATTGACTTTTCATAATGTGACCAAAGTACAATAGTCTCAGTTTTGTCATTTTAGCTTCTAGGGAGAATTCAGACTTGATTTGATCTAGTACCTATTTATTTGTCTTTTGGGCTGCCCATAGTATCTGCAGAACTCTCCTCCAGCACCACATTTCAAATGAATCAATTTTCTTCCTGTCAATTTTCTTCACTGTCCAACTTTTACATCCATAGATCGTAATGGGAAATACCATTGTTTGGATTATCTTGATCTTGGTTCCTAGAGAGACATCTTTATCTTTAGGGATCTTATCTAGCTTCCTCACAGCTGCTCTTCCAAGTCTCAATCTTCTTCTGATTTCCTCTTGGCAGTCTCCCCATTGGTTGATGTTTGAGCCAAGGAATAGAAAATCTTGGACAATTTCAGTTTCCTCATTATCAACTTTAAAATTGTGTAACTCCTCAGTAATCATTACTTTTGTCTTCTTGATGTTCAGATGTAATCCTGCTTTGGCACTTTCTCCTTTAACCTTCATGAGTAGTTGTTTCAAGTCTTCACTATTTTCTACCAGTAACATAGTGTCATCTGCATATTTCAAATAATTAATTTTCCTTCCACCAATTTTTACTCCAGCTTTTTCTAGATCTAATCCAGCTTTCCTTATGATATGATCTGCATAGAGTTTGAACAGATAGGGAGATAATATACATCCTTGTCTGACATCTTTGCCAATTGGAAACCATTCTGTTTCCCCATATTCTGTCCTAACAGTAGCCTCTTGTCCAGAGTCCAGGTTGTGCATTAAAACAATCAAATGTTGTGGCACCTCCATTTCTTTTAACACTATCCATAGCTTTTCATGATCCACACAATCAAAAGCTTTGTTGTAATCTATAAAACACAGTCTGATTTTCTTCTAAAATTCCTTGCTGCGTTATATTAGCCATCGTAAATTTGCGATGTGATCTCTAGTGCCTCTCTTCCTTTCTTGAATCCGGCTTGAACATCTGACATTTCTTGTTCCATAAATGGTAAGAGTCTTTGCTGTAGAATCTTGAGCATCACTTTGCTTGCAAGGGAAATTAACCTAATATTCCGATAGTTGCTGCACTCTTTAATATCTCCTTTTTTGGGATTGGAATGTAGACTGAGCATTTCCATTCTATGGGCCATTGTTTTGTTTTCCATATTTGTTGACAGATTCTTGTTAAGATTTTGATGGAGTCCTTTTCTGTAGCTTGGTTTAAATGGAATACTCTATTGGTATTCCATTTACTCCAGGTGCTTTGTTTCTCACAATTGCTTTGAGTGCAGCTTCACTTTCTAAGATTTCTGGTTTTTCATCAAAGGACTTTTCTTCAAAAATATCTGTCATTCTTCCATCTCTTCTGTGTAGTTCTTCAGTGTATTGTTTCCATCTTTCCTTTATTTTGTCCTAATCGGATGCTGTATTTCCAGGTTGATCTTTCAGCATCCCAAGCATCCCAGGTTGATCTTTCAGCATTTCCCTTCGATTTCCCAGATCCTGTGGAACAAATCTCTTGTTCTTCCTTTTCTGTTGTTCTCTTCTATTTCTTTGCACTGGTTATTATAATAGATTTCTTTTTGTCTGTGTGTAGATCACTGAAAAGCTGCATTTAGAATTCTAACTCTCTTTCTGTCACCTTTTGCTTTTGCTTCCCATCTGTCTTTAGCAATTTTAAGAGTTTCCTCAGTCATCCATTTAGGCTTCTCCTTTCTTTTGGCTTCAGGAATAGTCTTTGCACATTCTTCCTTGACAATATATCTGGTTTCAGCCCATTGTTCTTCTGGTTCACAATCAATTAAACTTACAATGATTCTGCACACGTTGGATAATGCACTTTCAATGCACTTTAGCAATTGTTTAGAAGTGGATTTTTTGTTTCACACATGAAAAATTCAGTTCCAAATGGTCTCTAAAGAGGATCGGAAGTGCATTATCCAACGTGTGCAGAATCAAAGACAGTATTGCAAATCTATTCCTTACCTGGACTTGGAATTCTTCAGGAATATACTTTAGATTGTATTTTGGCACTATGATTCTTTTAGTGTTTCTCTTCAGTTTTATTCTAATTTTTGATATTAGCAACTCGTGATGTGTATCACACTCAGCTCCTGGTCTTGTTTTAGCAGAGAGAATAGATCTTCTCCATCTACTGCTTCCAATTATGTAATCTGTTTCGTTCCTGTATTGGTCACCCGGTGATTTCCATGTGTACAATTGTCTTTTCGGTTGCCTGAAACCTCACAAAATTCTATGAGTCGCTCTCCTGCTTCATTTAGTGATCCTAGTCCAAATTTTCCCACAATGTTTGATTCTGCTATGTTACCTGCTTTTGCATTCCACTCACGTATGATTGTCAGCATGTCTTGTTTAGGTTTGTGATCAGTTTTATCTTGGACGCTAGTGTAAAAGTTCTCGATTTCTTCCTTCTCAGCATCTGTAGTTGGGGCATAAACTTGAATGATGGTTATGTTAACAGGCCTTCCCTGAAGTCTGATTGATACTACTTGTTAAGACTTTGTGTTGGGGCTCTTGACTGCTTGTGCTATGTCTCACCTCAGTATTAGGGCAACACCATTTCTTTTGAGTTTGTCATTTCCACAGTAAAACGCTTTGTGGTTTTCTGACTGAAAATGTCCTGAGTCAGTCCACGTTAGTTCACTTGCATCCAGGATTGCAATGTTTAAATGTTCCATTTCTTGTTTTACTAATTCTAGCTTACCTGAATGCATACTTCTCACGTTCCATGTCCCTATTGTGTGTGTTGCACAGCTTTGGACATCCCTTTTGCATCTATTCACATCCGTAACTGGATGTCCTTTTGTCTTTAATCCAGTCCCATCATTAAGAATAGCGCTATTCGTACTTGTCCTCAGCTCTTCCCCAGTAGCCAATTGAGTGCCATCCGACCTGGGGGTCCTATCTTCCAGCACTATTTTTTTTCATTCTGGATTGTCTCATCATAGGGTTTCAAAGTAAGAGATTAGCAAAAGTGGTTTACCATTTCCTTCTTCTACTTCGCAATAAGTGACACTGCCATTGTCTGTGAAAGATCCTACGCCAGTGTCATCTTCCACTACTGCTGCTGCCCTTGTAGCTAACCTTCAAGAATTCCTCCACTCCCATCACCATTGGAGCATTCAATTCTCTTCTGCTGATGTGAACATTGATTCCTGAAGGTGAATTCATCTTAGGCCGTTTTCACACTGTCTATAAATCACACGAGACTCACGGAAGGCTGCCGGCTTTCTCGTGCGATTTTTGACGCCATCTGTTTACAAAACGCCACAAACAGTGATTTACGGCGTTTTTTAATTGGATGGTATTAAAAATTGCGCGAGAAAGCCGGCAGCATTCCGTGAGTCTCCCGCGATTTATAGACAGTGTGAAAACGGCCTTAGTCTAGTGTCTCAGCTTGACCATTCCGCCTTGAGTGACTCTTCCAGGAGTTTAGACTCTTGATGAAGCCTGTGCTCCTGACAGTGTTGCTCTCAGCTTCACTGGCATGCTCAAACCCCCTCACCACATTAAGGTGTTTATCCAGGAGGGGGATGCTCTTCTTACTTACTTCATTTATCTTCACAACATCCTTGTGAAGTATATTAAGCTGAAAGAGAACTGATTCAAGGTCACCCTGTAAGTGTCATGATTGAATGTTTGTATTCTGCACCAATTTAAGTTTCTAGCTTGTATTCAAAGGCATCTTTTGTCTTGCAATGGTCCAGCATTAAAGTTACAGAAACATGGATCAGTGAGGCAAGATCAAGAAATAATTGTAAAATGAAATTTAGTTGGAAGAGCTGTGATGATCTGATTTTCTAAAAACAGGACAGGATATAACGGAATTTCTAGACTTTTAACAAACTCTGTCAAAGTACGCATCACTTCATCCAGAGGGGGAAGTACACAGGAATAGATTGGTTAGTATGGCCACCAGGAAAAGTCCCAGTAGACCGATGATCTGGGGGGCCATGCAGGGCAAGTGAGCAGCTGTACTGGTCAGCAAGCCAGCTGCATGGGTCCCTGTGCTGGGCAGACAGGCAGTTTTGGCAGAGAACAATCTGGCTGCATGGGCTGCAAGGTAGATGAGCAGCTGCCACACTGAGAGAATCAGCTTTTGCTCCCCACTCACCCCCATTGAGCTTAAGGTTACCAGTCCCCCAGTGGTAGCTGGGGTTCCCCTGCTTTCACCCTGCAACCCCCACCACCACTCACCTGGCCGGCAGGGGGGAAAGGTGCAGGAATGGGCCTCCTGGGCACACTCCCAAGGCAGCACAACGATGTCACTTCCCAGGAGTGATGTCATCACGCCACTCCAAAAGTGCTCCTGTGCTTTGTAGTAGGCTGGTTTGGGCCCCAAATGAGCCAAATTTAGCCTGTTTGAGGCCCAAATTGGCTTGCTACGAAGTGAGTGTGCGCTCCTGCGCCAGTGTAATGATGTCACCTGGACATGATGTCATTGCATAGACACAGGGCTGATTGCGAGGGGTATGATGGGAACACCAAGAAGGTAAGCACCAGGACTCCTCCCCTCCTGCCAGGAGGGTAAGGGGACCTAGCAACCCTAATTGGGTGGCGAGGTAGGGCATTTTCTCAGGGCATTTTTCCTTCCTAGTCTGCTCCTCCAGAATATCAGCTTTACCAACCAGCATCTCTGTCTTGTCTGGGTTTGGTTTATCTTGTTACCTCTCAGCCACCTGACTACAGCATTCAGGCACTAACCAAGAAAAAAGACTGCTGCCTCTGGTGGATTATTCTATGAAATACACTGAGCTGGAGGTCATCAGTATGTTGATTACACCCTATCCTAAGGTAGGTAAAGGTAGTCCCCTGTGCAAGCACCGAATCATTACTGACCCATGGGGAGGACATCGCATCATGATGTTTTCTCAGCAGACTTTTTATGGGGTGGTTTGCCATTGCCTTCCCCAGTCATCTACACTTTACCCCCAGGAAACTGGGTACTCATTTTACCGACCTTGGAAGGATGGAAGGCTGAGTCAATCTGGAGCTGGCTACCTGAACCTTACTTCTGCCAGGATTGAACTCAGGTTGTGATCAGAGCTTGGGCTACAGTACTGCAGCTTACCACTCTGTGCCATCGGGCCCTATCCTAAAGCTACAGACAATTGCACATAACGATATCGTGTAGATAATTTGAAAACATTAATGAGAGAACAGAATGTCACGCACAGGGCTGGGCACAGCAGGCAGGAGGCTCACTGGTACTGCAGGGCTGAACACAGCAGGCAGGAGTTCAGTATTGCAAGACAGCAAACCAGGGTCCAGGAGTCAGGCCAGGTGCCAGGGTCAGGCTATCAGTCAGGGAGTGAGAGAGCGGCAGGCAGGAGAGTAGTCAATAGGCAGGCCAAGGTCAAGTCCAAACAAGCAGTAGAGCAAGGTACACGAATGTCCAGGTAGCAGGGAGTGGCGAGCTGAGTTGCTTCCATGCTTGGTCTTCTCAGCATCTTCCTTTATTGCTGTTCTAATGAGGGCCAGCTGTTGCCTCTCCCTCGAACAGCTCCGCCCGGCGTTGTGCTAGTAGCCGGCTACTCCTCCGCCTTTCCAGAAACGCTGCCTTATCTCTAAGTTTCCTCCTTTCAGCTGGCCCCAGAGGCTCGGATTTCGCTCTAGCCCTGGGGGAGTCTTTGTCTCTTACAGCCTCTGTGGAGGTTTCTGGCTGTTCCTCGTCCCTGACAGTCTCTGCAGAAGCTCCAGGCTGTTCCTGCTGAATTCCCTCTGGAGCAGCAGCAGTAGTTTCTGACTGCTCCTCCTCTCCCATAGCTTCTGCAGGGGCTTCCGACTCCAGAGGAGATTCTGCTGGCCCTTCCTGCTCATCTTCTGAGGAGGACTCTGAGGCAGTAGGTAAGGTGGCCAGTCGGGGCGGGGGCTGACTCATGACACAGAAGCTGGCAGAACACCTCAGGATAAATTGTACAACTTTGACTCAGGGTCTCCAGAAAGGATTTTCTGAATTCATCCAGACAATCCCCCTCCCCCTGAAACTAATTTAACACCATTCAGTACGCACTCTGGTTCCAACAATGTAACATGGTCTGGTGTGTCATTGATGGTTCTTAATGCTCATATATTTCAAATCAAATATAATTTCCCTGAAAAGTTCTAAATTAGCTGACAATGTAAAATACGATTTTACGTATGTGCAATTTGTTCTGTTAATGGGGCAAGCCTATTTTTAACTCAGATCATTAATGTTATTTACAGCCTGGACAAAGCTACGCAAATGTCTCCCCAAGGCATGACTTTTGAAAAGCAAACCTGGAGATGCCTGGTAGCTGCAGAGAAAATAAACTGTATAATCTAATCCCTGAGTTTATCTGACTAAAGTTTAGGAAAGTTTCCCAGCTCCCACAACCAATTTTTATATGAAGATTTATTATGTTCTCTTCTACTTCTCCCCTAGATTTTATTTTCTTGACCTTTTTAGCTTTAGCTTTGTTTTATAGTGTGAGCCAATTTAGAACTTTCATTTAAAAACTGTTTAGACTTTTTAATATAGTATTCAACCTTGATGGTTCTAGGAAAGTTTAGTTATACTTATATGTAGGTCTCAGGTTCTTTCATCACTACAGAGAACCACAAAAAGGGACACCATAGAGTTGGATGCATACTGAAGTTTCCAGTAACGGAAGGCACTTTAATCAGCAGAACAGAACTTTCCTGCCTCCCACTCCTGCCACTAATTTTCCTAAAATGCTGCTTCTTGGGGACGGAGAACTCTCAGAAACAGCCAGAGGGACAAATTGAAGGTCAGCAACGGGAGGGGAAATGGGTAAAAATCACCCCTTCTGTTAGTGGAAAATTTAATCTGGATTCAACCTATGATTTTTTTCTTTTTACTTGTTCTTTCAGACAAGTACTGTATCCAGTAAAAGCAATAACAAATATTTAATGGGTAAAGATGAAGCTGAATTAGAATGCCTTCCATTATAATAATTACTAAAAATGCGTAATTGGGAAGACCAATAAAAACTTGTATTATTCAATAAACAAACCTGCAAATGTGTAGATAAATGGGCAATTGAAGTCATTATCATTATGAAGAATTAACAATTATAATAAAAAGTAGAATGATCACAAATCCCCTAGCCTTTATGACAGTTCAACAGAAATATTATATACATTCTGCTGCACATCTGTCATTCCTGAGATTATTCACAAACGGTTGTGTATGGGTGGGAAAATAATGGTCTGTAGTCCCAGTTCATGAATGGGAGACCATCATAACAAAACTGTTCTAATTGAAAGAGGATATACTGGTATAATTAATACATAAATGTGCTTTATCTCTCTTTATCTCTCTCTCTCACACACACAAACACGCACAGAGAGTTTGCTGGAGATAAAATGAGACAAGAAAAATCACTTGTACTATGGTTAGGATACATACTGGTGAAATACAAATGCTGCTGTAACATAACAGTTGAGTGACTGGGATGCAAATCACCACCCTGCTCCTTCGAATCCCATTACTGCCATGAACTCAGCAGGCGGTCTCGGGTAAGCCACACCTCTCAGCCACAACTCCCCAGTTGTATTGTGGGGATAGCAATAACACTGACTTTGTTCACTGCTCAGTGGGGCACTAATCTGTCTAGAAGAGTGGTATATAAGCACAGTTCTCATCATCATCTCAGCCTTCAGCCCTGAATGTTGTCTCATCCAAGTTACTATATCTCATCCTCAACTCTCTAACTATAATATATGAGTAATAATTCTATCCCTTAGAATATATTACAGTTGCTGAGATAATATATGAATGTGAAGTGTTTTGCAGTGGAAAAACACTGCTTTAGTACTAACAACCCTGGACATGTTTACCTGGAATTAAATCATATTTATTGTAGTGGGCTTTCTTCCGTGTGTGCACAGGATTGCAGCCTGAGGAGGAGGAGGAAGAGAAGGAGACAGGCAGTTTCTATACTAGCGCAAATCAACAGATGTAATACAAAGGAGATCCAGATTGCTTGGAATGTTAGCTAGGTTGTCAGAGAGAGTGATGACTAAAAGCTTGCCTTGGATGCAGCCAGTGCTACTGGACTTCAAGGCTGGAGTTGTGACTTAGGCCTCAAGGGTGGTCACTTTAATGCAGAGATGCTGATTGAGGAATTGTAGCAATGGAAAACTACAAAATAAAGCAGAGTAACTGATGATTTGTGATCTGGTTCGTAGGCACTGGCAGTTGACATATGGCCAAAGGGGATTTGTAGGCCTAGTGTAGGAACTGCAGTCCAGAACTGCATCACCTGGTAATTCTGATTTTGGCTGTGGCATCAGCAGAGCTGACTGTGTGGTCAAAAGTTAAGTCTCTTGGCATGTATCAGCCACTAACATGTACCAAAAGAGTCTGGAAACGGGCCTGTTTCAAGTGTATCACACTGTTAAATCCTTACCAATGTCTGTGACCATATTTTCCCAAGCTCCCTCTCTGCTGTAGTGTGCCTCCCAAAGGTGACAGCTGAAGAGTAGAGCACTATGGGTAATGAGCTGCAAATAGAGAAAGAAACAATAAGTCCATATTGCAAGTGCTTCTGGTGGGGGCCAGCTTTTAAAAAGTCAGCCTGATTGATTTTGTGGCAATTTGCATAGCATTAACCAGAGATATTTTCTTTTTAAACTTGAACTATTTTTTCCAGAGGTCACCTCAAACTAATTACATCCCCAATGCTGTTTCACAAAAGAAGCTTCATGGATGTGATTACAGGGTTTGAAGTGCAACCAGGAGATTTCCCAGTACCAAGGAATAAGAGGGGAAAGGGCATTATCTATGTGAACCCAGCTAGCTTTTAATGCATAAATTCAGGTACTTTAATTATAGGAGTCCTACATTTGTGGTTCTCTTTATATAGGCTTTGGAATGGGGAACTTATGTTGAGTGCAACAACAACAGCAACATGCAAAGGTCAGCCCTCATTGAAAATAAACAAAAGATCCTATCTACTAACCGTACATTTTTGCCTCGTGCCACGTTCCAGCTGGGAGCAATTTTATGCTTGAATGTAATCTAGCCAGGTTGAAATAAATTTCTCATCATCTCTGATGTAAGAGGAACATCTAAATCCCAACTATTAAAAACCTTCTAGATACTGATTCCACCTTTATCTCCATTTGCCACAGTCTCCAATGTTTGTTGTGGAAGGTCACCTTTTGCCCAAATGGCAGCCAGTCCCATGAAAGTCTGGGATCGATCCTGACATAAAACTTCTGTTTCTTGTTGAAGCTCTCACACTTTCTGTTCATATTGCTGGCTGCATGTATTGGGGGTACATGTGTCCCCACAACGCAACTGATATGCGAGGTCACTGTCTCATGTGAATTGGGCAATGAGTAAGTTTTCCATGAGGGTACAGCTTGCATTGATGCAAACCAGAATGCTGCAGTACTTGCATAGAAGATCCACATGCTGCGCAATTCACACAAGATGGCAATCACTTCTGTCAGATGCATCAGAGAGTCCCATCCACTCTCAACATGCACAGCTGGTACATTCCCAAGACAAAATATTTGCAGAGTTTTACTGATGCCTGCCTGCAAAGGATTGCCACACTTGATTCTATACTTATGAGAATAGATTCATGCCAGCTCTGGTTCACTAAGATTTAGCATTCCAATTCAGTTTTTTTTTCAAAATGAAGTCTTACAATGGTTTATCTTATGTGAATGAAAAATGTATTGGAGGTATACTAATGCAATCCTCTAACACGTTTCTACCATGGTTTTTGGAGAAACTGTATATTTCAGAAATTTTTCACTGATTTGAAGGCTTTCTGGTAGTATTGAGTTTAAATATCAACGCTCATACACAGGTATTGAAACCTTACATTAGTATGGAGTGTGACTAGTTAACTTACTGATCTGTGGTTTAAAATGTACTAAATATATGGCTACAAATCATCCCTAGTATTGATTGTCAGTTTGGTTAGGGATGCAATTTACAGTTACTTGAAAGTCACAGCTACTTATCTAAGGCTCAACCAGGCACGACCAATACAACATCTAAAATTGTGAAGGCATAGCAGAAGATACCCTGTGCTACCTTTATTGCAACATGAAAACTTCCAGAAGTTAGAAACTTATGCATCTGTGATATTTACTCCCCTGATATTTACTCCCCTTTCATACATTTGTGGAATTAGCTGATCAAAGAGGGTATGAAATCAGCTGCCACCAAGATTGGCTTTTGAAAGCTGTCTGGATAATTTGATGACCATTAGCAATGTCTTTACTTATGCAGGCTGTGTCTAGATATGAATAATCAAATGTCATGCTTCAATGCAAAAGCATTGCTTGCTTCAGTTGGAAATGATTCTCCTATGTATGGCTTTACACTATTGGTTAAGTTATATTGTCATTATAATGGTTTTATTATTTTCAGATCCTTTCTCTGGAACATCAGCTACCATATTAGCTGCTAGAGCCAGAGGCAACACACAGAGTGAGATGAATCAATAGTATGATCTCAATTGGCCAGAAACAAAATATTTGAATACGTAGCCTGTGAAAAAAATCTGCTGGGTAGTTCTTGAAGCTATTTGAAAAGGAACTAATGAGTTCTTTTAGAAAGAAAGAAAGAAAGAAAGAAAGAAAGAAAGAAAGAAAGAAAGAAAGAAAGAAAGAAAGAAAGAAAGAAAGAAAGAAAGAAAGAAAGAATCATGTCAAGCAAAGGTTTATACATAGGACAAGAATTTTGCTGACCCACTGCGTATCAGTTTAAGAAAGTATAATGAATCAACATGCTTACGTTGTTCAGCTGTAAGAAAAACTAATATTGTGAGCTAATCTTAAAACTTTTAAATCTTAAAGCTAATCTTAGCTGATCAAAACTCCATTTCATAAAGTGGAGCAGGTCATCTAAGCCTCAAGGATTTGACATTTAGACATTTGCCATGTGGTCTGTAATGAAGAAGCTTACAGATGTAATTTCAGAGCCTCTGTTTTTAATCTTTGAGAATTCTTGGGGAAAAGAGAAAATGCTAGGAGACAGGCAAATGTTATACCAGTATATTTAGGTGGGGGGAATAGAACTGGGAAATTACAGACTGGTCAGCTTGCCATTGATACCTGGTTAAATTCTAGAGCAACTTATTAGATGGTCTAGGGGAAAAAAGGCAGTGATTACTAGGAACCAACATGGGTTTATCAAGAATAAGTCATACCAGACCTACCATATTTCCTTTTTTAATGAATTAATTAGTTTAGTAGACCATGGAAATGTTGTGGACATCATGTATCTTGATTTTAGCACTGCATTAAACAAAAACTCCCATGATAGCCATGTGGACAAGATAGCTAAATGTGGGCTGGACAATACAAATGTTAGGTGGATTCATAGTTGGAAAGGTACCCAATGAATGCTCATTAATGATTTCACATTAACCTGGAGGTAGGTCTTCAGTGGAGTTCCACAGAGCCCAGCCCTTGACTCTGTGCTGTTCAACTTTTTTGTATATATTTATAAATTACTTGGATGAGGGCATAGAGCTGGAGCTTATCAAATCTGCAAACAACACTAACATTAAAGAAGATAACTAACATTAAAGAAGATAGGTAAGATTCAACATTACCTCGATAGGCTGAAACAATGGGCCAAGACCAATAGAATGAAGGGATAAATGTACAATACTACATTTAAGTGCAAAAAAAAAATCGAAGGACCAAGTACAGAATGGGGGAGAACCTAGATGTTGGGTTGACCACAAAACTAACGTGGTCTAGCTGTTTAATGTGGCTTACAATGAGACGAATGGAATTTTAGGCACGTCTCAAATTAATGGGTACAAATTACAAGTAGACTTTGGGTAAATATTAGGAGAAACCTCCTAATCCTAAGAGGTGTTCAACAGTGGACCAGGATGCCTTGTGAGGTGGTGGATTTTATTTCACTGGAGACTTTTTAGTAGATGGATAGCCATTTCTTTGGGATGCTGGTGTTGAGTATTTCTGCATTGAGCAGGGGATTGGACTAGGTGATCAATAAGATCATTTCTAAATCTAACACTCTATCATTCTAAGTACCACCTCCACACACCTCTGGTATGCATGGCCTAAAGGACCTTTGCTGTTTTTGCATCCTGATCCTAGTATCACAAATAATGCAAGAAACAGTTCATTAGTTTAGGAGGAAACATTTTCATATGTCCATCACTTTCTGACTGGTAAAAATAAAACCCCTTCTTTGCATAGAACCCCTGAAATAATAAATAGAAGGATGGGACAATAAAGTAAGAAGCAAGACAATGAAGACCAGGGAATCCTTATAGGTTTTGAAGTGGCTTGGAACTGTAATCTTGTTTTATTTCCTTATATCTATTTCTTTCCCCATCTTTCATTTGTCTATCTCTGTAAGTTTAGAATAAATTTGTAAAAATTACTTCATTTTTGGTCTTCTGTGCAGTTCCACATGGGACTTCACATGCACAGGTCTGCCAGTTGGTACGTTCTGCAGCTTAAAATTCCTCTAGGAGTGCCTGCCCCTTTCCAGAGCACATGCATGGCTGTTTACAACCAAAACAGCCCATGTTCTAGGAGGAGCAGCACCCCCAACCCTCAGTTCCTCTATTGCCTCCAGCTTGAAAGGTTTTCCTGCAGTGCTTCTCCATCCCCATCATGCTGGGTGTTCCCTTTTGTGCTTCACTTCTTCACCTGGATGGATAGAGAGAGAATAATAGAGAGGTCAGAATGACTGAAAAGGCCCTATTAAAGAAATGCACGCAATGCAATACAAAGATGTATGGGCACTCTTTTTACCTCATCTGCTTGGGGGGACAGCTGCAATGTAAGCTCTTGCAAGAACTGCCAAAGCTTCATTCCTAAGGCCTGGGTGGAAACAGCTACCAGCCTCAAGGCCACATTATGGGAGCAACTCTGTTGACCACAAGTAGCCCATCTGCTAAATCTTCCATGTCTTCTGCTCTCCGAGAGCTAGCCAATCAGTCAGATCCAACACCACCAACAGGCTTGCCATCAAATGCCCCAAGCCCATCAGATCCAACAGCACCATCTCAGATCTGACAACCTCACTCAACCTTAAGTGCACTGAGTCCGTCGGATTTGACACCACCTTGGATCCACCAACAACAACCAGCCTTGGGTACTCCAGGCCCGTTAGTCTCAATAACCCTTTGGATCTAGCAACAACAACCAGCTTCCAGTATTCCAAGCTCATCAGAACTGACACCGTCCTGGATCCAACAGTGCTCCAAATCGAGAGAATCATCAGATCTGACAGCTAGGGCTCCCTCATAAACACTCATCTCTACAGGTCTGTGTTCATCTCTTAAGTCTGCTAGGCAGAGATCTGAGAGAGTGGAAGGACCAGTTCCAGAGTCATTGGAGCCACCCGGAAGGAGGCCAGATCCAAGATGAAACACTCATCCAAGCACAAGGAGGGCTCTCATAGAAGGCCTGTTATAGAACTGGAGATGGGGGAGCTAAAGGTTGTAGAAACCCAATGCACCCTCTCTCCTTATTCAAGATCACATATGGAGTACTCCTCAGAGGAGGAGGAAGAGCTGCTCCATGCTCCCTCGGACCTGACTCATCAGGTACAGGAGTGGATCCCACACCAGAACTGCTGTGCACACAGATGCCCATTGTGGTACCAAGAAATACTTCCACCCTCAGGGAGTGATTGGGGAAGAACCCTATAGAGTGGAATATGTGGGATCCCTATCCAACTGCTTTGCACAGCCAAGGACACACCATTGACAACATTTCATCATAAAATCATCCATTTGTCTGAATTGGACCCATGGTCCTATTTGGGGGAACAAAGTCCAAGCCTGCCATCCTACCCATCACCAAACAAGACAGTGGGAGACAGGGAACTGATTTCCCCCATGGATGACTTCTGGCTCTATACTGAGCATATGGTCTATATGACCAAATCCTTGGATATAGATGTGGCATCTACTGAGCCCAAACCGACCATAAGATACTACAACACCTATATTCATGAAACCCAACCAACATCACGTTCCCAATGATTGAGGGGTTCATAGAGTTGATGTCTACATTATGTGAGAAGCTAACTTTGATTCCCCCTTCATCCAAAAAAAGCTGAAGGGCTTTATAAAACCAAAGAGGACCAATGTCCTTTCCTAGTCACTCACCCTCCTCTGTCTTAGTTGGTCACCAAGGAGATGCAGTCAAGGCATAGGAAAGGTCATCATTCTACACCTGCCAACATAAAGGGAAAAAACTGGATGGTCTGGGATGAAAGCCTATGCATCTGCAGCCCTCAACATAAAGATCACAAATTCCACAACTATAATGGGGGCTTACCAAATATTTTTTGAAATAAGATGGCAGCATATAATGACCTCCTTCTGGAAGACCAGAGAGTTCTCATTAAGGTAACCCAGCTCTCCAAACAACAGATCAATGCTGGAAGAAACACAGCTGACTCATCTACCAGAGCCTCAGCTTCAGCTATAGTACTGAGGAGGCATGCATGGCACCAGTCCACTGCTTTACAGGATAAAAGTTCTACCATTTGAAGGCCAAATGTTATTATCAGCAAAAACAGACAAATAGTTTTGCAAAAGAGGAAAGACCAACAGACTGTGAAATCCTATAGACTTTTGCCACCCTCCTAGCAATCAGAGCCTCAGCCCTTCTACAGACAAGAGCAACAACAGCAGCAGAGAGGTTGCTACTCCAGTTACCAGCCATACCAGCACCAGTATCCTCATAGCTGTTCAACACCTACCAGTCAGGGGCAGTATCAGAGGCATAAACCTCCTCATAAACCAAGACAAAGTGCCCCATCAGCTGAGGGCAAAGACCTGGGCCAAAGTCAAGAGACAATTCTGACTAGCCCAAGGGGAATTTGTTGTATTTAGCAACAGACTCACCCAATTTTATGCAGCAAGGGCATCCATCACCATAGATATTTGTTATTAGAAATAATAAAAAATGGTTATAAAATAGAGTTTAACAGTTCCCCATGTCTGAGTTTTCCTCATAAATTAACACAAGTTATCTTGCCTGAGCTGGTTAATGAGCTGTCACCACTGCTGGAAAAAGGATCAATGCAACAGGTAACTGCATCCAAATCTAGGCTGGGATTCTATTGAATGTTCTTGCTAGTCCAGAAGAAAGATGAGGGGTTTAGACCCATACTGGACCTGAGGAACTTAAAAAAATTGGTCATGGTATGCAAGTTCAGAATGGTAACCCTTAATATGGTGTTACAGCTACTGCTCCCAAACTTGTGGTGTGAGTCCTGGACCTTAAGGACACCTATTTTCATATTTCTATTCACCTGTCCCATAGGAGATTCGTTAGGTTCCAGTCTGGTAAGGCCATATAGCAATATCAGGTCCTACCATTTGGCGTAGCCACAGCCCCAAGGATGTTCACCAAGTGCATAGCAGTAATAGTGGTGCACTTGAGAACTATAGGATGCTCCATATACTCATACTTGGACAATTGGTTGATCTCTGCCTGTTCTAAAGAAGCCTTGCAGGAGCAAGTAGACATGACCTTAGAGGCTTGTGAATGCTTGGGACTAGTGGTTAATTTCAAAAAGTCTAATCTTACTCCCTCTAGAAAGGTGCAATTTATCAGCGCAATACTAGATTCTTCCCTAAACAAGGCCATTAATTTTTAATAGATTTATTTTGTAATTATTGTCTTTCTTAAAGGCTGTCCAGTTTGGGTAAAGTAAACATCAAAAGCACATTGCTGGTACATAACAATATGTGTCACTCAATGTATTGTCGAAGGCTTTCACGGCCGGAGAACGATGGTTGTTGGGGGTTTTCCGGGCTGTATTGCCGTGGTCTTGGCATTGTAGTTCCTGACGTTTCGCCAGCAGCTGTGGCTGGCATCTTCAGAGGTGTAGCACCAAAAGACAGAGATCTCTCAGTGTCACAGTGTGGAAAAGATGTAGGTCATTTGTATCTACTCAGGAGGGGTGGGGTTGAGCTGAGTCATTCTGTAAGAGTTTCCCAGGGTGTGGAATGCTAATGGCGGGAGGCTTCACTGTATCCTGAGGAGGTTCTTTTGCATATCAAGCACCAATCCATATGCAAAAGAACCTCCTCAGGATACAGTGAAGCCTCCCGCCATTAGCATTCCACACCCTGGGAAACTCTTACAGAATGACTCAGCTCAACCCCACCCCTCCTGAGTAGATACAAATGACCTACATCTTTTCCACACTGTGACACTGAGAGATCTCTGTCTTTTGGTGCTACACCTCTGAAGATGCCAGCCACAGCTGCTGGCGAAACGTCAGGAACTACAATGCCAAGACCACGGCAATACAGCCCGGAAAACCCCCAACAACCATGTGTCACTCACTTAAGATGTGCAGAACAATGAGCCCTTGATAATAAGGCTGATGTTGCTGGGTCCAGAGACAGCATCACTTCATAGGTTAAAGGGAAATAATTGGCACAGGGATTTGTTGCATAGGGTAGTTGCTTGGTTTGTACCATCATTGGATGCTCCATTATTGCTAATGTGTACTTGCTTTAGTTGGGGAGATGTCTGTAAGCAAGAATTAGCCGATCCTTGAAGCCTGTGAGAGGGAAGGATCTGATGTGATCATAGAGAGGATTAAAATGGTGGAAAGTACATGGAATTTGTGTCTCTCTCTTTCTCACTGTTCTTTTTCTCTTCTTTTTTTCTGTTCCCAAGATTGAGTATAATCAGAGCTAATCAGAAAATTATGAGCTGTCTGATTGCTGATTAGATTCCTAATGTTAATATAGTCAAGAAGCCTCTCTCAGTGTTGTATTTTAACAGAAGTGTAAAAATAATATCTTGGAAGGTGAGTGGAGAAAACTATTGCAGTAGCAAGGGGGTGTATAGACTTGAAAAAACAGGGTCAAGGAAAGGACCAAATATCTCTGATTTCGGCATGGAAAAACAGGTGGCATGAGCATGTGATAAGATTACGAATGTTTGTGGGACAATAGTGCTTAGTTAGCAAAAGGAGAAAGTGGGTCTCTCTCAAGGAATGTTATAGACAATACGGTGACTGTGATACCATGAGACAGTAACAAATGAAAGTGAAAGAGGAGCCTGTAGTATCTTCACTATGTGGAATGCAGTTTCTCATTCTAAATGGCAGCATCTGGTACTGGAGTAAGTAATATTAATTGCCTTAGTTCTAACTGGAGTTGGTAATAATAGCCTGAATATGTAGGGGCAAGAGGGCCACAGGATAAATGTATTTTATTGTTATGTAATATCAGAATTTTGTACTATTTTAGCTGTCAAGCAAGTATGTGTCAATTCTTTCATGTTGCTCACCCCATATGGGAGGCAATAAGAAGTGAAGTGACTGTACACTCTTTGAATTGGGTCCTGCTTGAAATGTAGTTTGCCCCTGTCACTAACCAACTCTCCCTGACACTTACTACCATATCCAACAACAACAAATACTCTTGCCTTGGAAGGAGAATAACTGGTGATGTAGAAGACTTGCTAGGTAGAAATCCCATGCTGATTGGTATCTAAACTGGAATTGCTTATGATGAACATCATTTCGCAAAGGAGATCATGGGATCAATCATTTTCTCTGATTCTAAAATTAATCATGCCCCCTGGCAAGAAAATATGGAGCACAGTTTACCTTTGGTGGGGTAGGGGTTGAGTTTTCCTGTAAATTTTTTTCCGGTGAGGGGGGATTGCAACATAACTACTACATATAGAGATTGTAACAACTCAAAAGCCTGTCTCTAGGTGGAGAGCAAGTTTCTAGGACAAAAATGTACATTTTTGATGGTATCAGCGAGGCACTAGTGCATGGCTTTCAAGCAATATTTCTGTATATATTTGCTGTATGGAAATGTTTCCCAGCAGTTTCCCATACAGACATGCAGTATGAAAATTATCCATGAGTGTTGTCCCAATCAGAAATCTATAAGCTTTTGCGCAAACTGGTAAAGGATCATAAGTAAACTTCTTTCTTTCTTTCTTTCTTTCTTTCTTTCTTTCTTTCTTTCTTTCTTTCTTTCTTTCTTTCTTTCTTTCTTTCTTTCTTTCTTTCTTTCTTTCTTTCTTTCTTTCTTTCTTTCTTTCTTTCTTTCTTTCTTTCTTTCTTTCTTGTAAATTCACAGATTTTGTATCTGTTAATTATGACATGTTTGTACTATAAGCCTCTTTCAGGGGGAGAGATGACCACAATTCTTACATCAGGAACAATCAAAGGTAATCTTGCTGAATAAGACCTGTCACTGACAGAGCATTCTTTTAGTACTCAGCTAAAATAGGGTGTATGGTTTGAAAAATTTCCACAAGTATGTCCTCCATACACAAACATGTAAGCACCACATGGAAGGTGATATTCCTCTTCCTCCAACAGCTCTCTGCTGAGTGTTGTGGTTCACTCCTAAATGAAATGTTATGTGGGCAGAGGGGGGCTGAAGTAAGAAGGGTGAATTGGGCAAAATCACCCCCTAGCAGAAGATTGCCTGTTGGTGTTCAGAGAGAGTGAGGGGTTACATGCACAGTCTTTCTCCCTGTCTCTTGGTTTTTGAAGGATTTTGCCCACTTCGGAGGGAGAGAAACAAGTATTGTATGTGTACCTAATGATTTCCCAGGTATACATAAGTCTTCCCCTAGATTGTAAGTGCCCCCATTTTGCTGATCAAATGATTGGTATAGGCCCTGTCTATGATAAGATACTTCCAATGATTGTAAGTGCTTTAATTCGCTGTTGTAGCTATTCATAGCTGTTTGTAGGTTTGTCTAATCTTTTTTACAGCCTGTGGCCACAATCACATAGGGTTGCCAGGTCCCTATACCCTCCCTCTGGGGGGTGGGGCTGGCACTTACCTCATGCTGGCAGCGAGGTCTTCTTTGCTTGTGAGCCAAGCGTGTGTGCGCTCCGGTGCCTGCGCAATGACATCACCGGTAGAAGTGATGTCATGGTGCCGGCCACGGGAGCGCTCCCACACTCCGTGTGGGGCCTATTCAGCCCCTTTGGGGCCCAAATTGGCCCCAAATGAAGCACAGGAATGTTTCATTTGGTGTGACAACATCATCTCCAGAAGTGACATTGCTGTGCCTGTTGGGTCCGTGCGCACAGTGCACATTCCTGAGGTGCCTGCCAGTGGTGGGCGACCTCTGGGAGCTTGTCATCTCCCACCAACCACTGGCAGATTGGCAGGCAAGATGGCAAACCCCCAGGAGTTTGCCCGTCACTGGTGAGCACCTGGGAACCCTAGCCACTGAACCCAGTAAGTTATGAATAGGTAAGCTTGAACCCATGTCAATTCACTTCATGTCCTACTTGCTGATCACAGGAAACTGATTGCTCTGAATGAAGTCAGATGTGTCTGTTTGCCTGATTGCACCACGTTTTCACAAGATTAGATGGGAGACTGCCACCATCTCCCTTCCCACCTGTCTACCACTGCCACCATCATCAATTTTTAAAAGGGCAGATAATAGTATGAAAGCAAAAATCAGTTTGAGATTTTTTTAGTTGAGTTTTTATTTAGTCTTTCAGTGTCTGCTCACCTATCTAGCTAACCTTCCACTCAGTTCTTGCAACCATTTCTTGAATGGATGCCACTAACTGCACAGGCACAAAAACACAATGCAGTATATCTGATGTGAGTCAGACTTATTTATATATTTAAATAGTACATTTTTATCTTAGCCTTCCTCCAAGGATCTTAGAGCAACATGCATAATTGTCCCCTCCTCCATGTTAGTTGGTTAGATTCATTGGATTGCACAGGTGCAAAGAGAGACATATTCTAAGCAATTTTCTGCTTTTCATTTAATAACCTGAGCAACCATGGCTGTGTGGTTCTCCAATAAATGAGATTTCAGTACAGGAGTCCCTAACATGGTACCCAAGGGTGCCAGAGTGCCCACTGACACCTACCATGTATTTTAGAAAATCAATGGGACCAGTTGTGGGCTTTTGTCCGCCAAGGCTTCTGATTGGCCATTGGAAATTTGATTGGCTATGGAGATTTTTTTTAAAAAAAACATTGTTTTGGCAGCAACTTCCACCACTGTACAAAGATCTTCATTGTGTGGCTGAAGGTAAGCTGCAGGAACTATTTTGTGCCTGGCTCTACCTCCTGTGGTAGCCATTTTGTGGCTACACCACCATGCTGTGTCAGAATTCCAAAGGCATCCACAGGTTCAAAAAGTTTGGGGACCCTCTATTTAGTACTTGAACTTGGCTATTCCAACTGACTACTGCACAGTTACAAAGCTGATCAGCACAGTACTGTCCCATTGACAAATTTTGACAAACATTGAGGGGTTCTGATCAGGATCTTACCTCATCCATAATCACAAAAATTCAAACAAAGCACATTCACCTGGTAATAGTATGTGTCACAAAATTCTCTGCATGTGTGGATTGTGTGAAGAATTCATCTGTTCTGAATCCACTGCCAGTGAGTATCACTGGGTGAATCTGAGTGAAGTAGAAAAATCTCTATTATTGTATCCCTATCATTCATACACTTATAAATGTATATCATGCCCCCCTTTGTTATGTTTTTTTAAAAAAAATATTTAAAAGCTCCTTTTCTCATGAGGAAGGTGCTTCATCACTAATCATTTCGGTTGCCCTTCTCTGCATCTTTTCCAACTCTATGGTACTCGTTATCAGCCCAGAAGACCAAAGCAGTTTATAGTTTTCCAAATTCAGCTTGCACAACAGATGAATAAGTGTTTATTTATTTATATATTTATTCTATTTTCAGTCTGCCCACTTCACAAGCAGGCTCTGAGCAGATGAAAACAATATAAAATTTAAAACATGGTAGCATAAAAGTAAAATCACAATAAATATCATTAAGACAGCAGTGCACAAATAATGCAACAACCCTCCAACATTGACATTATTATATTGTATATATTTTATAGACTTTTATCAATTAATCAGTGCAGTTCATTAGTTAAAAACTTAGTTGCAAATGAAAACTTCTCTTCTGATTAATCTGTGAGGCTGACAACAGGGGAAGGCTTCAGGACTCTTGAAGAGCATACATCTGTGCAGACCGTACAGATGTGTTGCCTCTTTGAGCTAAATTAAATGAAAAAGAAACTTAAAGACCATTTTTTCCTTCCCGTCTGAATCCAAAGCAAGCAGAGAACTATGCTGGGGGGAGGGGTAGAAGTACTCTGGCTTTCTTTTTAGTTCTAAGAAGCTCAGCTGAAATCAGCATCTTCTCAGTATGGGTCTTTCACAGCAATGATGATCCTTGATTTGTTTGCTTTAAACCCATTTTAGTGAAGTCATATAGTACTGAATACTTCATATACCCAACCTGATGCCAACTTCTCAGAAAATGCAGAACTTGTCAGATAACGTAGTTCAGCTCTTAATGATGGGTAAACCCCTGCCCTCCAACTTAATTTGGAATTGGGATCAATAAACAGCTATTTTATTTCTGAGTCCTGTCATAACTTCAGAAACTTCAAAAACCTTGGGGGCAGGTTTCAGATTTCTTCCTCTTACCTTCCTGGATGCCCTCAACCACTTACCTGGTTTGGGGAAATTATTACTGTTCTGGCAGAGGCAAGTAGCTGGAGGAGAAAACAGTATTTGTCTCCCCCCACACACTTTACCCTCCATGTTAGAATTGTTTCATCAGTTTCTGAAGTGCCAGAAGTTCTGGAAAATATAATCCCTAAGACACCTAACATCCTAACATCAGGCACCTTGGGGTGTCTGGAGTATTTCCCAGGATTCCTGGCACCTCAGATGCTGCCTGAACAGCATACAAGGAGCTAGTGGGAGAGTAAGGGACAGGGAATAAGAGAGTTAACCTACCTGCATGCCACTGCCATCATAGCTAGGTAAGGGAGGGGGGAGAGAGGGAGGGAGGGGGAGAAGGGTACATGGTGAATTTCTTTGGTTTAAATTGTAATTTGAGTAACTCTCAAGTTGTATCTCACCATGGACTGGGGGTATGCATAATTGGTGTTCGGAGTTGCATTCATGATTTAGGAGTTCCTTCCTTCAGGACTATGTTAAAAACTGCACACTGTAGCTGGGATAGATATCTGAAGTAATAATTTTTAAGAATTACCTACCCATACATGGCAAAATGTGTCCTAATTTTTAAAAAAGAAAATACAAAGAAGCTGTATTTTATCATGTGGCATTTGCTCAATAGATGCATTTGAGAATATGTCCACAAACTCAGTAAGAGAAGCATTTTATCAAGGGCATGTCTTGTACTGGTTCACATTATGTGACATTATAATGTAAGCTTGGAGATGTGTTTCACTAACAAATGGTTGCAGCTGAGCCAGCAGGGGGAGCCTTCATTCACATACACACTATATTCAATATACTGAGATGTATGAAACCAGAAAATGAAAGAGTTTGCCATTTCGCTTTGTTTACAATCCATTTAATTAGCTGCTCAGCGCAAACAGAAAACTCTTGCAATTATTTTGAAAATGTCTCAAAATATTCCCCAGCACAGCTTAAACAGATGTAAGATGTCAACAGGCTGACTAGAGCGGCAAAAAGTTTGTTGACTGTGCTTTTACATCACACACATCAGAACAAACATTGTGCCTGTTCCCTATATAATTTGGCTTTATGAGTCAGGGTCCCATCTGTTGAAGCCAGAGAACTGAATCAAAACCGTCTCTGGTTCAGAGCAGCTTCCTTAGAAGATGAGTGGAACTATGTATTCTTAAATCAAAGAGCACCTGTATGGATTTGCCTGCTACTTGTAAGGCAAAAGAAGGTCCCTGCAAATGGTACTTATTTCTGCCCTTCCTCTTTGCCGCACACACAGCTGCTGCATTGATATTTTTCTGGCTTGGGGATCTACATGCACATGGGACCACAAAGCATGTGCACATACAATCAGTTATCTAACCACAAACATGTAGCTCCTGACAAACAATGGTTAGGTCAGTATTTGAAGAAAGGCCGCAATTTATTAATTTAATAATATTATTGTTAATAATATTTCTAGATTCAAATACTCTTAAGAAGCACAGCCCTATTGTGGGAGTTTCTTTTACATAGGTTTAAAAAACATTTAAAAGCCTGCAACAATGTTGCTGCCAGTCCTTAAACATTACAAACACCTGGAAATGATGTCATCACACAGGCCCAGGAGTGCACACGCACTTTGTGTGCAGAAAGAAAAAACAAGTGCCGCCCCCCCCCTCCCGCTGATAACTAGATTTTGCCTGCCAAATTTCAGATGTAGCAAAAAGTTTCCCAGTCAATTTAAAGCAAACACAAAAATCACCTATAACTCCTCTTCCATCCATTTGCTCATCATACCCATGGGACCATGGAGGAAAATTTGAAAATATATACTAAATACGAAAAGACCGATGAACTGCAACCCCCCCAAAAGATTTCAAAAGCAGCTGAACATTTTAAATATATTTCCCTACATGCTATTAAAACAGAAATGTAACAGAAATTAAAATATGCCTTGGTATTCCTGCATTAGCAGGTCATGAAAATAACCATAGAATGAAGACAATAAACAGAAAAGCTCACTTTTTTTCCATAGTGCGTCATCATTCCCCCCTTCCCACACACTTCAAGTTCTAGCCTTCAGTCTCTCCAGTTGACTGTGGAGCACAAAGATAAATACCCAGTATGAATGGCAGGTATTATTCTCTGTTACATTAATGTTCTGATTAATGAGTTCTTTCCACTCATTGTGTGTTTTCACTTTGATTCATACTGATGGCTGTACTGTATAATAGACCATCTACTGTAATTCTGCCCTATTGTTGCCGCTTATTAACTTGGTATGATATTATCAGTATAATTTTTAACTAACATCAGTGAATTATATTTGGTTATAATTCAATTATAAAAAGACATTTTTTTTTAAAGGCAAGTCTTCTTTACTTACTCATCATTCATTTTGTAAATCTGGTACATTTTTTTTCTTTAAAGGTGCTTTTAAAATACCCAGAGAAGCTAGCCTCTGATTAAAAATATCACATACTTTGCATTTAATGTTAGCATTTCAAAAACGCTTTAAAAAAAGCTCTTCTAAATGTAGAGATGTGTTGCAGCTGTTGAAAACATTAAACTTAACATAATAAAATTAATTCTAATGTTTATTATCCCAAAGACAAGTGAAGGTAGGAAGAAACAAACCTTTTTTTTATTTTTAGGAGGGGGCTATATTTGTGTGCTACTGTGTTGGGTAACCAGCTGACAGCCCCATATAGAATGTATTGCAGTTTTTTTGTCTCAAGGTTACTGTAGCATGGACTAGCCTGGTTAGGTCAACCAAGTTTTAAAAAGCAGGGTAATTGTTCCATATTAATTTGGTAAATGTTTTTTGCCACATTTACTTGCTTTTCCAGAAGAAGGTCTGGATTAGAGAAGGGCACGAACCAGAAAAAAACCAAACCATGTGGTTCATGAAATTTGACGGACCACAATCTTTCACGAACCTGCCCCTGGTTCGTGAACCAGTTCGTTTGGTTCATGAAAATATCACATCCAGGTCAGAAAATCATCACTTCCGAGTCAGCAGAAAGTCACTTCCGGGCCAGCAGAAGTTCACTTCTGAGTCAACAGAAGGTCTGCAGGAAGTCCATTCCCTGTTGCCTAGGAAACTGACTGATTGGCACCAGGCTGTCTGCAGTGACAAACCAAAAAATGAACCAAAAGAACCGGCCTAAAGTTTGTGGCGGTTCGTCAGAAATGGGATCTGATGAACCGCTGGTTCACGAACCATGAACCGACCTGGTTCATGCTTAATTTTGGTTCGTATTTAGGTTCGTGCCCATCTCTAGTCTGGATTCAGCAGAACTCCCAAACTTTTAAACAAGTCCATCAGTGACAAAGCCATACTATCCAAAGTGGGTAGCATAACCGTATCTAGAATCTCAGCATTCCCAATCGTCAATCATATATGTCTTATCCACATGATTAAGCTTTAACTTCAGGCTGTACAGTTCCTAGAAGCCTTTAAAATCAGTTTTAGGAATTTATTTTTAGCTACTTCTGGAGCTCAGGGGATGGATGAAAATTAGACAAAAATCTGAACAACGCACAAAAATAAGAGCATTCTTTCATAATAACAAAACTGAAACAATAGATTGTTTCAGCTCAGCTTAGGGTTGCCAGTCACCAGATGGTGGCTGGAGATCTCCTGGAATTACAACTGATCTCCAGGCCACAGAGATCAGTTCACCTGGAGAAAATGGCTGCTTTGGAGGGTGGAATATATGAAATTATACCATGTTGAGGTCCTGTCCCTCCCCAAACTCTGCTATCTCCAGGCTTCACCCCCCCCCCCCAAATCTCCAGGAATTTTCCAACTTGGAGATGGCAACCCTAGCTCAGCTTTAGTAATCACCCAAATATTCCGAACGTTGAAAGACTTCTTTTCCACTTTAATGAATTTTGGAGGCAGCAGTTCTTGGTGGATTATGATCTTTTTCCTCACTGAGAATGGCTGTTAGAACTATTTCCATGGATGTATATCCACAAAAATATTTGTCAGAACTGTTTTACTTATTACGGATGTTTCTGTTAATTCCATAAGCAGGATCCATTAATAACTCAATATTGTACTTGTAGATTTTTCCTGAAATAAACTATGTGAATGAGCAATTCTGGACACATACATATCCATACAATTTATTCCAGAGAGACAATGCAATGTGAAAACTGATCATGCTGAGCCAAAATGGGTGGGGCATATTTTGGGAACTTTTTTCCTTCCATAAAACTTGTTCTGAAGAAGAAAGTCCTATATCACAAACCTCTTGGAGTTCTTGGAATGTTAATATTACCCTGTAATGGTTTGCTCAGTTTGATAACCTTTTAAAACATTTTTACGCCTTTACCTTTAGACGTTTAATCCATCTCTTTATTACTTAAACTTAGACCTCAGGAGAGCTCTGGTCACAACTGACACTCTTTTTATTTCCACTCGCACAGAGCTCCAGGTGTTCTCAACTTTACTGAAACTTTTACCTGAGAACACCTTCCCTTTTGTGTTTGTGTGACCCTTATATTGCTGCCTCCTGACTCCCTCCAAAGATTTTCAATGATACCAAAGGTTTTTGCCTTAGATCTTCTTATTGTAACTTGTAATATAGGAAGGCTTTGTTATAGCTGGTAGTGTGGCAGAATGGTCAGAACATGAAGGTGGTTGTGAGGGGGGAAAGGATATTTTTTCTTCTTAAAAGTAGAATTTATTTATAGGTATACATAAGCGTGATGGGTGCAGTTATGATAAGCATATTGGTTTCAGAACCGTTCTTAATAATGGCAGTTTCAAGTATAATTATAATTTCTTACTGGTATTTTCACAGACTCAGTCACACAAAGTAATTTTCCACACAGGTCTTCATTAACAGAATAAACTCCATACAGACATAGATTCACTCAGGCCTTTCTCCACAGCTTGTCTGAACTGGGTAGATCAATCTCCCACTCAGAGGCTCTCTAAACAAGACTTCTTACACAGACTCTTTGGGGAGGCAAAGATGAAATTAACAAACCCTCTGAGGAAGGATCTCTGCAGGCTCTGTGTAGAGAGATGAAATTTACAGAGCCTTTGGCTCTGTCTTTTTGAACTATGCTTCCCGGCTAACATTGTGTCTTCTTACACTTGAGCATCCTTATGTAAGATGTCTCATGTTCAGAGAGTCTCAGATATACACAGAATGTAGGCACGCACACAGTTTGAGGTCTGCATTTAAACTCACAGCAACAACTTTAAGAACTCCCCATTAGCAAGCAGAACTAAAATACTCAACTATTTAAATGCAAAACATTACAAGCATGTAGAGGATAACTTGGACTTGATCATCCAAAAGGCTTTTGTGAACAGACCCATCTAGCAACTCCTGAGTAAACTTAATACTTCTGTAGAAAGTGGACAGCCCTCTTGTGAGAAAGTAACTGGTAAAATAGTAACAAGAGATGAGAATAAATTTGCATTTTACATAATGGGGAGATTAAATAGTGCTTTCCCCCAGTTATTAGGACTTGTGCTGTGCATAAATTGCCTAGAATCAGGGGAAGCAGTGAATTGGCTAGGTTTGCAGGTGGCACTAAAATATTCAGGTGGGAGAAAATTAAAGCAGATTGTGAGGAGCAATTTGGGTGAGTGGGCGACAAAACAGTAAGTAGGGATCAGGGAAAGTGTAAAGTCATGCATATTAAGGGAAAATTTTACATGTACATGGAGAAGATCTGAACTGACCATATCCAAGAAGGAGAGTGACCTTGGATTGTGGTGTATCCACAATTTAATGAACTTGTTGACTTACTGTACAAAGGCTGTGCCTTTGTCAATACCTTGTAACTCTCCAGCATTCATTGTTCATTGCTCCTTTATGTTTGCCAGCTACATTTCACTAGTTATGAGTAGACATGGGCACGAACAAGAAAAAAATGACCATGCTGTTCGTGGTTCGTTGCCGTCCACGAACAATGAACAATGAACATTGACGAACATGATGCTGTCACAAACATGTTGGTTGTTCATGGGGACCTGCATCCCCCACCGCCCCACGTAGCCACCTCCCCTCTAATCCACTTACCTGGCCCTTTAAAGATCCCTTTAAACTATCAGCTGGCAGGCGGCAGGGGGGATTCCCTCCGCCGCCTGCCAGCTGATAGCTTAAAGGGCCCTGTCCTGCAACTTGCAAGCGGCAGGGCCCTTTAAACACCCCCAGCCCCTGCCTCACCCCAGCACTGCCAGGCTTCTATTTCCCAGTGCGAGCGGGACGGGGAGATTCTCCCTGTCCCTCTTTCACCAGGCAGAGACAGCACCGCCGGGCTGCCCGGTACTTCTTGCAGTGGCCAGAGCCAGCACCGTGGGGCTGCTTCTGCCCGGTGCCCATGGGGTGGGGAGATTCTCCCCATCCCAATCACACCCGGCAGAGCTGGCACCGCAGGGCTGCTTCTACCCCATGCGAGAGCTGCGGGGAGATTCTCCCCAACCCACTCACACCCAGCAGAGCCAGCACCATGGGGCTGCTTCTGCCCCGTGGCGGGGAAGCCCCCGATGAGCAACTGATTCAGGGGTTTAAATGCCCCTTTCCGTGCAGCTGAGCAGTGGCATGGAAACGCGCACTTAAACTCCGAAGCTTCCCAAAGCTATACAAATAGCTTCAGGAATCTTTGATTCGCGGTTTCCAGGGCAACAGCAGGAGTTCAGACAATCCCTGCCTGAGTTGCCATGGGAATTGATTGCAGGTACCAGACTGTCTGGCTTGACGAACAGCAATGAACGAGGCTTGCAACGACCACCTGTTCGTTTAGAATGGGGCCTCACGAACAGCTTGTTCATGAACAGCCAAAGAGGCTGTTCGTGGGGTTTTTGTGTTCGTAATGCTGTTCGTGCCCATGTCTAGTTATGAGATGCTCAACAGCATTCATCTGCTACCTCTGAGTGATTATTCCTAGTTATTTAATCACCATTTGGCTGGTGAAAAAAACCTAACTTGTTCAAGCACAGAGCACTCTGGAAGCAAACTAGCAAAAATCAATGACTCCAACTCACAGGCTGCAAAAAGGTCCCTTGGGTAGGAGGGAGGAGGAGAACAGTACTTCTGCATTTGAGAGGCAGAAGGTAGAAACCTAAATGAGATTTCCTCAGTAACACATGTCCTGACCTTTTTAAAAAACTGAAATCTATTTTATTAATTTTTTCTTTTTATCAAATTCACTGGTGAAACATTAAAGATATGGCTGTGGAAAAGGTCAGGGAATGTGTAGTTGTAGAAATCTTGTTTCAGTTGATGAATTTTCCCTGAGGGTTTACCCTTCCCCCCCCCTCCATACCCACTATGTTACCCCTCCTTTGAAAATAGAAAGCAATTGCTACTTTTTAATTTTTTTCACATTTTAATGTTGAAACACGCTTTGAAGAGTTAGAAAGGAAAAGAAACTGGAAGACTCCATTCCTGTACCAGTAAACTGATTCCTGGATTTTTGTTTGTTTGTTTGTGCAAGGTGATGTATTGTATTTGCAAATGATTAACAGAATAATTTTTCTTTAATGAGACTGGTGTCTTGACTGATTGACTTTTAAGCCAGGTAGCTGTGTTAGTCTGCTGTAGCAGTAGAAGAGAAGTAGAGTCCAGTTGCTATATCTGAAGAAATGAGCTATGACTCATGAAAGCTCCTACCCTACCACAAATTTTGTTAGCCGTATAGGTGCTGCTGGACTCTTGCTCTTTTCGATTGACTTTTAAGCCTTTACCTCTTTGGGCATATATATTTGTATATGGTTAGGTTCTTTAAAAACCTGATTCTCATTTCCTTGATGAAAAATATTTATTTTTGACCAGGCAGAGGGAATATCCATATATTGCTGAGATTCCTGGCAGTGATGTCTGGATAAGTATCCTCTATTTGTCCCAGGTTGCAGCAGCATTTATTTTGTCCTGTAAATCAAACCATCTTTTTCACTGATCCCTACAAGTGTGATTGGGGTTTGGGGGTCCTTAGGAATGGACTGAGACATGGTGTGGGGGCTGCAGCCAGAATTAGGAATCGGAGAAATCACCACCCATCTCTTGCACCCCACCTCCTCATCATGCTGCAACCCCTCCATGCTTCATTCCATGCTGTCCAGCCAATGTTGCTTTGGGCACAGAATCCAAATTTTCAGGATTTGCTGAAAATTCAGGTTGAAAATCATTTTCCTAAGACTCTAGTGACTATTTTAACTCCCCAAGTTCTAGAGGGTACAAAGAACCAAACAGGGCCCAACTAGTTGGAGGAAGTCAGCAGAACTAGGGGTTGAGGTCCCAGTCATTCAGGCCACCCCTGAGCACAGTGGAGGTGCTGGGGAGGTAGTAGATTGCTACCATTTTCCCTAACTAAGCCCTGGCACAGGGGCTGGGGACAAACAAGCCCCTGGCTTTACCAGACTTTATCTGAGAATCAGCAGTGCTGAATTTCTAGGTTACAAGGTAACTGAGCCAAAATATGGCCTGAACACTGAATTAGGTTGAAACCAAGGATCAAAGAACCACCACACATATATGAATATTTTATTCATTTATATTTGTGCATAAAATATTATATCTGGGAAGTGTGCAAAAGCAATAGATAAAACAATAAAGGTATAACTAAGTAGGGTTGCCAGTCCCCCACTGGGGGCGAGGAATACCCCACTCCCACCCTACACCCCCCCCACCCTGCTTACCTGGCCAGCAGAGGAGGCATGGGACTCAAGTGGCATGGTGCACTCCCAGGTGGTACCATGCACTCCCGTGGGCCAAAACGGGTCCAAAATGGCCAGGATCAGGATGCTGCTGGGTTGGGGAGTGTTCTGGCCAATTTGTGCCCGATCCTAGCTGTTTGGGGCCCATTTCAGCCATTTTCAGCACATTTAGGTCCAATTCAGGCATGAAACAGCCAGGATCAAGCCACTGCCGGGTGAGGAGTGCTCCTCTGTGTGGCAGTGGCCCATTCCAGGCCATTTTGGGCCCAATTTGGCCTGGATCAGATGCCCCCGCAGAACATAAGAGTGCTCCCTGGGTGACCACGGCCTGTGCGATGGCGTCACTTCCTGGAAGTGACATCATCACACAGGCCTGGGAGCATGTGTGCAAAGAGGAAGAAGACAAGGTAGATGCTGGGCCTCCAATCTCCTGCTGGGGAGGTCGGGGGACCTGGCAACCCTATAACTAAGCCATGATGTGCACCGTATGATCTGAGCTATGGGTGTCCTGGCTTGGGTTTATACAATGCTTTGGAGGCCTGTGATTAGCTACAGGTTTAGACAGCAACTAACGCTGTGCCAGTGCTTGTTGACTGTATTTCCTCCTTGGTTTTCCTCCTTGCATGGGCCTTTATGGCATTTCTGAGGCACACCAGGATTTTCAGTGGTGCTTTCAAGAGCATGCTTTGGGCTAGAGGGGCTGAGATAACTAACTAAGTCCCCATCCACACATGGCATGTCCCTGATGCCTTCCAGCTACCATAGGAGTTCATCTGGTGTGGTGCTTGTGGTATTTACTACTGGTGTATCCTCAAGATACTCCAGTGTAGGGCTTAGTTTCCACCATAAATCTTTTCAAGCCTTTCACCTGGGGTTTAGGATAGGCTGTCCGATGGCTTCTTCTCTAGAAATGGAGCTTCCATTTTAGGATGCACCACTTGCTCCTGATTCTAGGCCAAGTTTAAGACAGCCCTGGAGTCATTTAAGGAGTTTGTCTTGGAAAGATTTTCACAATAGAATTTGTAAATGGAAACTACACATGCTAATCAGTGACAAGATGGAAAGTTCATTTCCTTTGGCTTCAGAATGTGAGTCAATCATGTTTGCAAAAGAAGGGGGAGGAGGATGTGAATTCTCATTATAGGCTGCTGTATGACTGTCAGAGCCTTTTCAGCACTGTGTCTTCAGGGTAGGAATTATTCCTTAAACGAGCATTGCTGAATTCTTAACAGAGCAGGAATATTATCTTGATCGTACATTCAAAAACTATAGGGCAAGAACTATATGAAGGGAACAGTAAGTATCTGAATTAGCTGGAAAAAATCCAGGTGGCTATATTCTATAGCTGTATGAGCCAAGCATTTTCTGAGTTATCCGAATCGAGAGATTGTTATATTTCAACCACAGGGTTCCTGCTTTGTCCAAAGCATTGAATTCAATATACCATGTACAATCCCTGAGCTAGATTATCTCTCCTACATTAATTTTATATAGCAAATGTGAATACTGTCTTTGCAGAATTTTTATAATTCATATTTTAAAAGGTTTATGGGAGGGGGCTGTGGGAGGGAGAGAATTATGTCAGACTATATGTGATAAAAACCTACAGACTCTCATATTCCATGTACTAATAACTATAGCAATTATTTCACTATTTTGGGTGGTTTGAGTGGTTAATGAAATGCAGTACGTTGTGGCTTGAGTGTTAATGAAATGCAGTACATTTACTTCTATTGCTCTGCCATTTTGAACATAAAAACAATCACATTTTGTATCTCAGAAACAAAAGATTATGTGGATACTCATAAAATTAAGATAGGCTGTGCATGTGTCCCTCTCATTTATATTACTAGTATTCTGATATACTAAATAGCAAAGAGAAAGCATGAAAACCATGTAAACAGAAGTATAGTAAAGTTGCCTTTTCTCCTGCTATTACAAAATGAGTATTCAACTTGCAGGACTAAAAGCAACTCAAAAAACGACATTGACAGTTCCTGCATTTTCCTGAACATGATGGAGATCTTGGAATGCCCCTGTGACCAAATCTTGCCTGGTCTTTCACATTGTCTTCACATTTCTTTTCTGCGGATCATGTTCTGTCCATATTTCATCTTTATTACACTTGTGCATTTCTTTCTTTGGGAATTACAATTAATTTGGAATTTGTCTGTCTTGTATTACTATGACAGCGTGTCCCAAATGTAACCCAAGCACAACATTGTAATTATACTTATATATTTTTCACAAACAATCCAGTAATAAAATTACATACGTTTCATACCCACATTACAATATATCTAGCATCTGTGCATAAACACAATGCATCATGACTGGCAAGGGAACTTCTTGCTCTGGTGGAAAGAATATGCAGCATGGCGGGGACAGATCTGGCAGAGAAAGAGGAAGGGGTGATTTTGAAAAACCAGCAGCAGCCTTACAGTAGTAACAGTCTACATGGCACTGAAAGTTCCCCCTGCAAGCACATGGTACTGTTCTTCAAACTAAGTGGCTGCAGTGTCAGTTCCTCATGTTACTGTTTTCTATCAATTTTCTCATAGACTTTAATGTTAAACATGGGTGTATTTCATCCCCTCAAAAAGGGGGACCACTTTATTCTGTCTGATATTTTGTGAGCCACAGCTCATGTCTTCAGAGGCTCATGATAGCTCCTACACTACCACAAATTTTGTTAGTCTTATAGGTGCTACTCAGGGCTGGCGTGCCCATTGAGGCAGGTAGGCCCCAGCCTCGAGCACGGGGGGCCGGGGGGGCATCAGGGGCAGAGGCGCATGCTGCGGAGATGGCGGCTAAGTGGGAGGGATGGAAAGCCACAGCTGCTGCAGCCTCCCAGCCCTCCCACCCTGTGCTGCTGCTGCCGCCAGCACATGCCCCCAGCCAGGCACAGCAGCCACGGCGCAGGGCACCTGCGCGCTGTCCCAGCCGCCTGCCGCACCAGTGGGGCTGGCCCACAGTGGCCACTGCGTGATGACATCACATGTGATGTCATCATGCAGTTCAGGTGCACGTGTGCATGTGTGCACACGTGCAAGCCTGGCCTCGGGTGCCAGAAACCCTGGCGCTGTCCATGGTGCTACTGAACTCTTGCTGTTTTCTACTGCTACAGACAGACTAACATGGCTATCCATCTTGATCTGTCTGATATTTGACAGTGTAGGTCTCCTACAGAAGTTTTGCAATCCCCCTGAGGTTTGACTAATTCAGATAGAAAACCAGGATGGTACAGACCCAAGAAAGGGGGAATACTTACATTGCAACAAATGGTAAATAATAATGAAATAGAATTTATGAAGATGAGACAACAGCAACAAAAGAAAAAATGAAACAAAACCATATGAAACAACCCCATAATGACACAATCCCTTGGGGAATTAATGATACAAATGAAAGAAATGAAACAAACTCCCACGTACAGGTTTAGTCTAGATATTTCCTGTTCACAGCCTAATGTTATCTCTCTTCTCAGGGTGGCAAAATCACCCAGAGGTAACTTCATAATATGGTTTTGGAGCAACTCTCCTCTCCTCTTCTCTTCCCTCATCCTTGGAAGTACATTGTGTCAGTTTCATGCATTGAATCCTGTTTAAAAGAGTTCTAACTCCAGAGCTCACCTCGGTTTTTAACGGTTTCTTTTGTCTTTTTAAGTACCACTTGGTGGAAAGGACATTCTCTCCCAATCCCACATTTTAGTTATGAGAAAGGCCATTTTGTGAGGATCTCAGAAATCTAGTTTACTACCTAGGGCTAGGCACATATGTGCCCCCAAAGTCTGAGACAGTATACCCATCCTGAGAAGGCGTGAGATAGCGATAGCTACTGGTACACCATTAATAAATAGTTGTTAGGAATTAACAGACGAAGTTAACAATGAATTAATTGTGTCATTTCTCTGTAGTTTACACTTTTGGTACACATAGCCCTGCAATAATGGAAGCCTTTAGCAGATTACCCCAAAATTATAGGGTTCATTTGTCTGGACTTTTGGGGCAGGACTGCTTTCTGTCTGATCACCTACTGAACCTCTAAATAGTGGTTGGAAGGAAGGGGCTTTTGTCAGCATTCATCCTCAGATCTTTGGAAGACTGGCTCGCCTTGCTGCTAGAAATTATAATTACTTATCTTTTTTTTAAAGTTCTATATTCCTTTACCTCAGCATCCCTTCATTCACCTATTTCTGTTTTGTTTTTTTTTAAAAAAATGGGCTCCAAGTAATGATTCTGTCTGTCAGCTGTCCATGCTGCTAAACAGTTCAACACACCACTGCTCAGAAGGTAAGGAGTGAGAGGCTGTTGCCTTTCAAAGACAAAGAATGTGTCCCCATTCCCTCCTAGGCCATGAGAGCTTCTACTGCTCTATTTATATCCTCTTGTTGCAGCCACCCACAAAGATTTAACCCCCAGATGGTGCAAACTTTACAAGGGTGTAGAGGATCTGAGGAGCTGTGTATTGTGTAGAAGAGTAATCAAGCCTCACCATGTGTATGCATCCAGCAGAAGAGCTCAAATGTCCTTACACCAGCTTTCGCAACGTGCATGTATTTTCAGAAAAAATGTTGTATTAGTGTGGCAGAATTGTTGTATTTATAGCTTGGAGGGAAAATAAAAATTAGGCATGATCATAGATCTACCAGGGGAAATTATGGCAAAAACTATGTAGATGGTCTAAGATGCATTGTTGTGTATGTTCATAATAATGGACTTTCATGAACAAAACTTATAATTTACTTGATAGGTTGTCTGAGCATTTTTATGTACTATTAATTGAGATTTGTAAAGATGGTCAGAGATCAGGCAGGTCAAACAGTCTATGCCTTCAAGTTATTGTGAGGCTATTTCTAGGGATAGGATGCTGTCCACTTTGTCCAGTATATTTTTCAATATCTCAATTGATGGGGGCATTGGGGCTTCCCCCAGGGGACAGTTCCCCTGATCTCATTTTTGCTGTGTGTTCTCTGAAATGTATATATGCCGTGTTGGCTTGGATAATGTTCTTTCTCCAGCATTCTTCCATTAGCTATGATGCCTGACAATCCTGCTAAGCTGTTCCGTGGCATAATACTATATTGAACCTGGTGCAGTATAACATCATCAGCACACAATTTAACATACCTATCCTAGTAAGGGTTATGGTTTTGTTCTTTGTATAAGAACATTTGTATATGTATGTGCAGGCATGCATGTGTGCAGTGGTGTTTCTGGCTGATTCTGTTAATACTGAACTTGCCATGTTGACCATCGTGAAACCATAGTCTTGTTTCTGGGAAAGGGTTATGCATGTGTCTGGAATACACACACTTTCTTTACCATTTCCCAGCTACAAAGTGGTTATGAATTTGACCTCAATAAGAGCACTGTTGCTGTGTACACTAGAAGCAAAATTTTGTTGCCTTTCTTTCACTTGCAGTCAGTAAGCTGATTTTGCTCTCCATCAGAAGTTAAGATTGGGGGTGATGTTAGCTGCTTGGGGCTTTTTGTTGTTGCTCTTCTACAGTCTACTTCCATTTAACTGCTTCTATAGGTGCAGTGATGGGAAATGTATAAAGCATCCCAGCTGGGTCTCCCAAATGCATTCTGTAAAGAGCAATTAGACCAAGTCTGTCTATGTGTATGTGACACAGAACATGGTTAGCAATTCTATATTTAAGACTGCTTTGTGATTTGTAGAACTCAACTCCTACTGTTCAACATTGTAGTGGGTGAATTTTGTTTCTGAATTTAGTGTGATAACCCTTCAGGAGACAATTGATTATCCGTCCTCCCTTACTCCACATGTGATTTTTCAAAAACAAATATTTGCTAACTTAGGTCAAATCCACAATACTCATTCTAAGTCGCATGTTCCCTGCATTCCCCACGCAATCCCAAGTGCCGGTCACATTACCTCATTAAACAGACGCATTTCATTCACATTTCTCCCAAATATGTGGTCACAGGTTTTCAATGAGAGTTTCACGGTGGCCGTGAATGGGCCAATGCGCAATTTACACGGTTTTTTTTAAACCACCCCCCTTCCTGTCTCTCCAGCCGTTCCGAGAGTTCCTATTGGCTGATTCAACTTGCAAGTGCTCCGTAGTCTGCAAAAGACTGTTTTTGACTTCATAGCATTGGATTTATTGATTATGCTGTTTCTGAATCAAATCTGGTAGTTTGAAAAATCATTTTGGGGTGAATCCACCCTCAGAACGGACTCGCGAAACTTCCTTTTTAACTGTTTTTTTTTAATTTTATTTTATATTACTGTAATATCGAAATTATGAAATATCGAAATAATGACACTCCAAGGAAGTGAAACTTCAGTAAAATTCAGGCACTGAACTGTCCTGCATAGGAAATGCCCACGAAAGCTTCCCACATGCTTCCAAATTTCCAAAAAAGAAATGGGAGAGAGCCATCAGGGCTGTCAGTGGGGGAAAGAGAGGTATCATTATCTTCAATGATGTTTCTTTATAAGGCAAGATCGAAATAACGGAAAAGTGCGCTAAAAAAAATTTTAAAAAATGGGCGGGAAAAAAAGGTCCCGCCCAAAAAAGCGGTTTTCGAGCGGCCGTGTGACTGGAGGGATGCGTGAGAAAGATGGATTGGAAGCAGGAATGTGAACGAAGAGGAAAAAATCGCGGATTGGAGGCAAACAGAAGATATCCGATAAACATGCGGGTAATGGGTGAATGTGGATTCGACCTTCTATAGGAATGTTTCAATAAACTTCTCTCTGGAGCCCACCATTCAGCACTTGGGACCAGTTTATTTAGGGACAAATATGCACAGTTTTTGTAGACACACTTTCTTCTCACACAGGACACAATCCACTGACAACTTCTCCTGTGCATGCCCTTAGCAAATGGGAGTTCCACACATGGGCTGCCATCACTGCAAATGGACCGTGCCCATAAAGAGGTATATGCACTCTGTTGCCATGCCTAATACATGCTAGAAGCTCACTAACATTTGTTTTGTTTTTGATATAATGAGCAGTATGGGTTTATTAAGATTTTGTTTTAATCTTGAGGCTCAAAAGTAGCCTATTGCCATCAAGAGAATCTTTCATACATGAGAATGATTGTGAGTATTTTTGCCTTTCAGGTAGCTAGAGCTGAACATGGCATGTTGCATGGCATACTACTATATAAAAGGCCAACTGTGTTCCAGACAACTCACTTCCTACCCTGGTGGGCCTCTAGAGGGTGCAATCATGGAGGGAAGCCCAGAAGAGGCAGCCCGTCCTTCCAAGAGTGCACTGTGGTGGGAAGCCTAGGCTGGGATCAGGCACAGAGCAGGCAGCAATGCCTGCTCCCTGCCTTCACCCAGCTGGGATCAGGAGCAAAGCAGGTGGCAAAGTCCCCACCTTCACCCAGCTGGGATCAGGAGTGGAGCAGATGGCAATGCCTGCCCCCCGCCTTCACTCAGCTGGGATTAGGAGTGGAGCAGGTGGCAATGCCCGCCCTCCCCTTCACCCAGCCTGGATCATGAGTGGAGCAGGTGGCAATACCAGCTTCCCCTTCAACTCACCGGAATCAGGCACAGCAGGTGGGAATGACCACCCCACCCCTTCTCCCCATTAGGATCAGATGCGGAACAGGACAGGAGGCAATGCCCGCCCCCCTTCACCCAGCTGGGATCAGTAGTGGAGAACGTAGCAACGCCTGCCTCCCTTCACCTGGCCAGCATCAGTCACGGAGGAGGAGGCAATGCTCACCTGCCCGCCCTCCCCTTTCTAGAGCACGTTGTTTTTTCTCACAACAGATGTCTCAAGCCCGGAGGCAGCTGGGTGGCCTGAGAGACCATTGAAGGTCCTTAAAGGTTGTTGGAGTTCCCTGGCTGGCCAACCGAACTAAAAATCAGGCTGACTCACTGTACTAGATGGCCTAGAGCCATAACTGTGGGTCACTCCTTTGGATTTGATGGAGGGGTTGTGGATTTGCTGAGATTTGGGGGGGGGGGGTTATTTGAAATTTTATTGGGTTCTTATGACTAGGTTCTTATGTTTGATAAATTGGGGGCATGGGGTAATGTTATATAATGCTATAAGTGTATTGGGATTAAGATTCACTGACCATCTTCGCAAGCCTCACCAACGATCTCCACAGGCAGCTGGATTGTAGCAGATCGGCACTGCTAATATTATTAGACTTGTCAGCAGCGTTCAACATAGTCGATTACAATATACTGACCCACTGCCTCGTCGATGTGGGGATACGAGGGACTGCCTTACAGTGGTTCGTCTCTTTTCTCCACAGTTGGGGACAGAGGGTGGTGCTTGGGGAGAAATTGTCATCCTGCCACCCATTGGTGTGCGGTGTCCCTCAGGGAGCAATACTCTCCCCGTTACTGTTAAATATTTATATATGTTCCCTCGCCCAGTTGGTGCAGAGTTTTGGACTTGGGTGTCATCAATATGCTGATGATACCCAATTATATCTGATGATGGACAGCTGGCCTGACTGTGCCTCAGATGTCTTAGAGCGTGCCTTTGAAGCTGTGACTGGGTAGTTGAAGCAGAGTCAGTTGAAACTAAATCCCACAGAGATGGAGGTCCTGCATGTGGGTCGGGGGTCCAAGGGCACAGGACTCCGGCTCCTCGCTCTTGGTGGAGTGCCACTTGCGCCGGTTTCTAGAGTTAGGAGCCTGGGGGTGATCCTGGATGCCTCCCTGACCATGGAGGCACAGGTCGCAGCGGTTGCCTGGTCTTCATTTTTCTATCTAATTCAAGCCTGACAGCTTGTTCCCTACCTGTTGACCCATGAACTAACAGCAGTGATCCAAGCAAAGGTCACCTCTAGATTAGACTACTGCAACTTGATCTATGCAAGGCTTCCTCTGGACCTGATCCGGAGGCTACAGCTGGTTCAAAATGCAGCTGCATGAGTGATTGCAAGAGTCCTGATTGGGGAACATATAACACCTATATTTTATCAGCTGCATTGGTTACCACTTGAGTACCAGGTCCAGTTCAAGATTTTGGTGTTGACCTATAAAGCCCTATGCAGACTGGGCCCAGCATATCTGCAGGACTGCCTCCCCCTATATGTACCCCAGAGGATACTTCATTCTACAAATAAACAACTTTTGGTAGTCCCTGGCCCAAGGGAGGCTTGCCTGGCCTCAACCAGAGCCCGGGCCTTTTCGGTCCTGGCACAAGCCTGATGGAACTCTCTGTCTGATGAAACAAGGGCCTGGCAGGATTTATTATCTTTCCACTGTGCCTTTAAGACAGAGATGTTCCGGGGGGCATGGCATCGACTGTGTCTAAGATGTTTAAAAAATTTTTATTGGATTAGACATCACTATAATCAATACAGTCAGTTTCCTTTACCTATCCTTATTCTAACCCCTCCCTTTCCCCCCCCTTTTTGTTGACTTCCAACAGTTTTCCAACCCCTTGTCTATTTTCCCCCTACTCATATCAAACTTATTTTATCCATTGTATATATACTTTCACTCTCTTCTAGGCTTCACTATATCAACTAAGTATTTCATTTCTGGCATGTCATCTTTACTGATAATAACCCTTTATCTAATTTTAATACTCTGTACTCTATCTTACTCCTACTAATCTCTTCTTCCACAAACAGTTTATCCCATACATTCCATATATATCAATCAATTTAACTTATACTCTATGTTGATTATATATTCCTCCATTGTATAGCTGTCTATCAATAATAATTAGTCAATTTAACCCACATTTCTTAATATAACTATAGACACAATATATCTTCGGCATAAGTTAATCAATTTAACTTATCTTCTATATACTTATATTCCTCCTATTTTGGTTATATATTTTCTCCATTATACAATTATCTGTCAGAAATAAAATTAATTAATTTCCATCCTTATAATCTTATAATATCTCTATCACTTGCTACTTAATATAATAATCAACTAAAATAATTGCCTAGAAATTCTCATTTAACTCCCCAATCCCCGGTAAAGTCACCCCCCTCTTGTTTTCTTGCATTTCAGTAATTTTCAAACTGCCACAGTTCTCTTCCCACTTCCCATTTTTTCAGCAAATATTGTTTCAGCTTCTCCCAATCCGTGTTAAACTGTCCTGGATCAAGGTCTCTCAGTTTCCTTGTCATTTTGTCCATTTCCGCCATGTACAGCAATTTGTAAATCCATTCCTCAATAGTTGGCACTTCTTGCACTTTCCATTTTTGCGCATACAAAAGTCTAGCCGCTGCTGTCATGTAAAATAACAATGTCCTACATTGTGCTGGAATACCCTCCATTCCCAAGTTCAGCAGCAGGAGTTCTGGGTTCTTATTTATTTGAAATTGTAAAATCTCACTTATCTCTTTTATTATTTCCCCCCAGTACTGCCTAGCTACCTCACAAGTCCACCACATGTGGTACAAAGATCCTTCATGTTTTTTGCATTTCCAGCATTTGTTAAACATATTCAAATTCCCTAGCGCAATTTTCTTTGGTGTCAGATACCAACGATAGATCATTTTATAAACATTCTCTTTGATATTAGTACACGTCGTGATCTTCAACGTATTTTTCCACAAGTATTCCCACGCCTCCATTGTTATTTCTTTATTAAAATTAATAGCCCACTTCACCATTTGCACTTTAACTATCTCATCTTCAGTGTACCATTTCAACAACACTTTGTATACCTTAGAGATTTCCTTTTTGTCCTCTTGTAAAATTACCTGCTCTAATTCCGAATTCTCCATTCTTATCCCTCCCTTCACACAGTCCGAATTATAAAGATCTCTAATCTGTCTGTACTGGAACCAATCGTAACTTGGAGACAACTCATCTTGCGTCTTTATTTTTAGTTTAGAAAGTTCTGTTCGTGTTATCTCCTTGTACGTTAGGCACTGTTGTTCATTATCAACAGTTCTTGGATCTATTACTTCATATGGAACCACCCAGGAGGGAATTCCATCTTGTAGATAATTTCTGTACTTCTTCCAAATTGTGAAGAGGCTTCTCCGAATATAGTGGTGTAAGAACATAGAGTCGACTGTGTCTAAGATGGATGCCTAAAGAGCCAGCTCTGTCCTGGCCTAGCCCCCAAACTCACAAAATATCGCTATTTAAGCACTCCTGGCAAGAGACTATGAAGAGCAAACAAGAGTTGAACCATAAAAAACAAAATTCAAAAGCGGCAAAGAGCTTACAAGAATTTTTCCTGTCAGCAGAGTAGCTGGCTGTGGAGATGGAGCTAACTGAGGCAGCAGGTAAAATGGAGGCCGCTAAAAGCGTGGTAGATTCTATTGAAACTGACATAGACCCAGCACTTCAAAAAATGTTTAAATTTCTAGAAAAGAGTTTGATGGCCCAATATTCTGCCTTACTGTCTCCTTTAATGGAGCAAATGTCTGAGATGAAATCAGCTCTCAACACTGTAGTGGAGAAAACTAATGAAGCAGCAGCTGTCAATGAGGCTATGCAAGCCGAAATAAAAACGCGGCAGGCAGATAAAGAGCTTCTACAAAACAGAATATTGGCACTAGAAATAAATGCCTGGAGCCAGACTTTAAAGTTCAGGGGTTTTGAGGAATCCTTAACAAGCAAAAGAGACCTAGCATACTTCCTCACTGAATGGTTGTCTTCTATGGTACAAATGGACGATGGTGTAGATCCCCTGATTCTCTCAAAACATATAGAGTTGGTTCATTACAGCCTGAGAAGAACAAAAAACCTAGGGACATTGTGGCAACCTTCTTTGACTGGAAAATAAGGAAAAGAATATTGAAGTTGGCGAGATCCAAGAAAGTATCGCTTTACAATGGATCACCAATTTCTGTGTATACGGACTTGCCAAAAGAGGTTCTTGATAAGAGACAACAGTTAAAGCAAACCACTGAAGAACTGCGGAAGGTGAAGGTGAACTATTGTTGCGTAAACCTGTGCAAGCTACAAGTTTCCTTCGAGGGCAAAAAACTGTATGCCACAGATCAGGACTCAGGATTGCTTTTATTATAGCAAATGGGAATAGCCTTACCAATGGAGACTGAATTTACCTCACAAAAGAGAAAGAGAACTCAGCCTTTAACGCCACAGAAAGGCAGCAAAATTCCCATCCGTGAAAGTCAGCAGTGAAGAATTCTCTAATCTTATTCTTTCAGGAGTGTGATTCTCTCAATGTTTAAATGTTCAGATTTAAATATCATAATTGTGGGTTTGGGGGGAGGGGCTGGGAGGTTTTAGTTGGACAAATAGCCTTCAGAGGAGACTTAATATCAGTTGTATTAATACAATAACCCTGTTGAGGATATTGTCTCCAGGGTTATAAAGGACAGTTTAGTGTTTTGTTTATAAAGGGTTTCCCCCCTAGATATATGTAGCAGTACTTTTTAAATCAATTGATAGCAAGGGAAATAGTTCATTGGTTTAAGGGGCCATAAGGAGCTTATCTGCAATATTTAACCTGTTATAATTAAGCATATAAAAGTATAAAACATTGGAATTTAATAGAACGACTTCATAAAAGGTAGGGAGAGAAGCAGTCAGCAAAGTTTTAAAAAATTTGGAACTTTGATCATTATATTTTACTATAGTGTGTTTGCTCCTTTGTATACTATTGTTGGATAGTGATACTCCTTTCTAGACAAGGGTAGATTTGGGGAGGGGAATCAAGAACAATTATATAAGATGTTTCTTCATTACAAAGCTTAAGAAGGGGGGATTGGGGTGGGACTGGGGAACCATTATAAAATGATTTGGTTTGTTTAATTATCGTTGTTGATAATATAGATCAAATTAAAAAAACTTAATAATACTAATAATAATTTAATAAAAATCTTGGGACTAAGGGAGGGATTATAAAATATTGGGGTAGAGACATACAATATTTTTAGGTTTGAATTTAATTGTTATATTACATAAGCATTTTTCTTAGTGACATAAATCAATTTTTAATATATTTGTTCAGAGGAATTGAGCTAAAATCTTAGATTAACTCATATATATTGATCGACAGTTACTGTTTATCAGGTAGAAAAAGGGGAGTGGAGAATTCTTAGAAATAAGATTAATTAATTTTTAATAACTTAAACTTGATATATTTGTTGTTCCTAGTATTTCCATTTTCCACTTGAAGTAGAATCTGAATCAAAGAGGAATATAGAGTGGTTGGACAGGAAGGTCTTTAGCTATTCTAGAAGCTGTAATTTGTTAACGTTGTTATTCTTCTGATTTAGATATTTACAGAAGCTGTTTTCGAAAACCTGACTCTAAATTTTACGTAGTGGGTTTGAAAGAGATCTTAGAAGTATACTGCGAAAGTCTCCATTTAATGGAGGTATTTTACTTCGATAGCACAAAACGATATATATATCCTAGAAAGTACCAACCTGTAGGTGAGTGATGACACCTATTTCTCACATAAATATAATTTCACAAAACACCAGAGGATTAAACAACCCAGTCAAAAGAAAGAGATTCTTGACCAATTTAGCTAAGCTTAATTCAGATGTAGTTTTCTTACAGGAAACACACCTCCATTTCTCGACTGCAGAGGAACTGAAAGCTTCATGGATCCAAAGTCAGTTTCATGCTAAGGGATCCTCGATAGGTAGGGGAGTGGCAGTGATTATATCCAAAAACATCCAATTTTCTCTTAAAGCTGTCATGAGGGATGCTAGAAGCAGCTACATATTCATCAAAGGACATATAGAATGGCAACTTTATACTTTGGCGTCAATGTATGCGCCTAATTCAAACCAACTTACATTCATTGCAGAAACTTTGAATAAACTAGAGCAATTTCAGTAAGGCCCCTCAATTATTGGCGGAGACTTCAATTACATTATGAACTACAAGTTGGACAGGTCTCATTTTAAAAATAAAAAAGTGAAGAAACAAAATCAAGACTCACAAATGGCAACTTTACTACAGCAATTCCAGCCAGTTGATATTTGGAGAGTAATGAATGGTTCTGAAAGGGATTGCACTTTCAGTATGAAAGATATCATGATATGAAAGATATCATGTAATAAAAGCATTTGTACTACCGAAACTAATATTTTTGTTCAGGACCATTCCTATAATAATCCTATAATAATCACCTAAATTGCTGAACCAATGGCAAACTTTACTGAATCAATTTCTTTGGCTGTATAAGCGCCCTAGGGTAGCTTTTAAGGTACTCAGAAAGAAAGAAAAAACCACGGGGGCTTTAACTATCCAGATCTAGCACTGTATAACTCTGCTGCCAGGATAACAAATATTATCTATATATTGCATGAGGAAAGACAATCTGACTGGATCACTCTCTTAGATCAACTGTGTAACTCTTAAGACAATACAGGATATACTTTGGCTGGATAAAAAGTGTCGGCCATCGGAGATTGCGCACAATATATTCCTTAAGGCCATTCTAAACAGCTGGGACAAGTATAAGGGTAAAATAATCCCACAATTATCACGACATACCACTTTAAGCTCTCAAAAAGTTACCTGGTGATATTGCATTATATTTGCTAAACTTGCTAGGATTAAACATATACACTTTCTAGATATTGCCTCTAAAGAAGGCCTTTTAGAAAAAACTAAGCTAGAAGCAAAATATTCTTGTTCCATTCCTTGGTATCTATATTTACAACTTTCACGTTTTTGTAAAGATATCAAATTAGGATACATAATGAAAATACTCAAGATGGAACTGGAACTATTGCTAGAAATTCCTGAATTTACCCGAAAGGGGCTGCTTTCTAAAATATATAACATATTGGTGCAGAATGTAACACAGAAAACTGACGCTACTCACTTAAAATGGCAACAGGATTGCGAGATAAGCATTTCTGATGAAGAATGTCAACAGGTTTGGAAATCAAGCATAGTAAACTCTGTCTCCAGTCATAAAGACTTCAATCATATAAAATTATAAATCATTGCTATCTCACTCCACATGGGCTATCTAAAATATATTCCACCAGCTCCCCCTTATGCTGGAAAGAATGCGGACAGATTGGTACCTTCTTACATTGCTGGTGGCAATGTCCACGTATGGCAGACTTTTGGGACACAATCCAGCAATTGTTCTCATTACATCATATAATATACCATTACAGCCAGAATTAATATTCTTAGATATTTGGAAAGATCGAGAACTATTAGGCAACAGTTAATTTCATCGTTGCTGGTTGCGGGAAAAACCTCTATAGCCCTTAACTGGAAGTCTCATAAGTCTCCTAGTTTGAATACTTGGTATAACAAAATCTGGGAGCAACTAATTATGGAGAAAATAACCAATAGATTGCAACAAAGGGAAAAGTCACACTGCACAACAAATTTCTATGCAAAATGGAAACAGTTTCTGGACTTTCTGTCGAATAATGACCTGTTATTAACAAAGCTTCCATACCAAACGATAATTAATCTGGATTTATAATTCTTCTTGGTCAAGATTTATTTAAATAATTCATAGGAACCACTCTGAATACCTACTTTATGGACCTTAATCTACCCTTTCCTGAGAAAACAGTTATTAGATGTATGGTTGTTAATGGCTTTTGCACATCACCTTAATTGTTCTTGATCTTATCATGTTGTGAATGTATTATTGTATTAATAAAATCTTATTTTAAAAAAATGACAGAAATGTTCTGCCAGGCATATGGTGGAGACTAGGTTGGGCCTCCGCCAGCCATACTGAAAAGATCTGTCCACCACCTTATATATATATGAGCCATGCCTGAAATGCAGTATTTTAACGTCGTCATCTTGAGAAGTTTTATTGTATATAGTTGTTTTAATTTTACTGTAATGTTTTATCTGTTTTAAAGTGTATATATGTAAACTGGAATGTTGTACTCTACCCTGAGCCTGCCTGCGGGGAGGGCAGACTAAAAATCTAACATAATAAATAAATAATATTGATGTTAATTGAGGGCAGCTGAGTTTCTGTTGTACTGTATTGCTGAGGGTGATGTTATGGGATGGAGATTGTGGGAGGGCTGTGAGGGGGGAGACCAGGATGGAGCTGGGGATCCCAGTACTCTGGGGGCAAGGGAGGTATGTTGGTGGGATGGGGTTTTGGAGTGGAAGGCCTCGGAGACGGGATAGAACTCAGTGTCCTTCCAACCTGTGTCCCATCCCAAGGCATGCTGGTTGTGAGACTAGGGGGAGAAACAGCCTCCCTCCGGCACTGTTGCTGTGTAACGCCAGGTCCATTAATAATGACCAAAATGCTGCAGGACTTTTTTGCTGCAGAAAATGTGGCCCTGGTGTGCATGATTGAGACCTGGGTGAGGAATGGCGAAACGGTTGCCCTGAAAGAACTGCCCCCCCCCCTCAGGTTCTCGGTCCTTCACTAGTCCTGGACGGATGGTCAGCGGGGTGGGGTGGCTATACTAATTTGAGAGTCTTTCTCCTTCAGGCCACTCCCTGTACCAAAGATCACTGGCATTGATTAAGTTGGCCTGACGCGGGATGCTGAGGAGAGTTTGGCTATCTATCTGGTGTACTGACCGCCTAGCGCACTAGCAGCTACCCTTTCGAACCTGTTGGAGGTGGTAGCGGAGTGGGCCTTGGAGCACCCTAGGCTGTTAGTAAATCAAACAACAACAACAACAACAACAACAATTGTTACTAGTGAATTATAATATAAAATACTATCTAATGATGGTTTAAAGGATGATTTTTTCAACTGCTAAACATATCTGGAATTATTCGCATTTTGAAAGAAAGGTACAAATAATCTGTACATGATCAGTTGAAACTAAGATAAGTTTGTGTGATTGGTTAGGGGATTTGTAAACTTTGAAATAGCCTTGATTCCTATTTAATTCTGTACAAGAGACAGACAGACAATTGTAAAATGGCATATGATGTATAGATATATAACGGTTATAATATGATATCATGAAGTGCGTAAATGACTATAAGTCTTATTTTATAGGGACTGTGTGTCTGCGCACAGGATCTATAAAGCTGAAGTCTAACTGACAGCAACTTAAAATAAGAAGGTCAAATATATGAATGAATGAGTTCTGTGCAAGTCAAAGTAAAATTTCCCATTGTGACTAACATTAGGTACTGTTAATTTTTTCATGCTTCAAGTGAAGCTCACTGTTCCAGTATTAATTAAAAATTGTAAAAGACTAGAAGTATTGTCCAGGTACTTTAAAAATATCTAGTCATTATAGCTGCAGAGGCCATGATGACCTGGATGGCCTATGCTAGCCTGATCTTGTCAGATATTGGAAGGTAACCAGGGTTGGTCCTGATTACTACCTGGATGGAGTTGCTGACAGAAGCAGACAATGGCAAACCACCTCTGAATGTCTCTTGCTTTGAAAACCCTGTGGGTCACCATAAACTGGCTGCAGCTTTATGGCACTTTCTACCACCACCATAATTGAAGAAATTTCTTAACAATGATGTTATAACCTTGTCATTTTTGTGCCAAATTATTTGCTTGCTCTTGAATTCTTGCTTCTGTGAATTCTGTGATGCAGAGATTATCAGTCCTTTGATAAGCTATAAGCAAAACCTTTTGTGATAAAGCATAAACCTAGTGCAGGGGAAAGGGATTGCACCTACAGGCAGATACGTTCAGATGCATCTGATCCATTTAGCAGGCTATCTTCCACTATCTTCTGCTGGAATTAGTACTGTATCTTGGTCTAACCTCATTACTAATTGCTCAGAAGGCATCATTGATACTCACACTGATGTAAGGCCACTCCTCTAACTGTTGTTTGTTAATGCTGTCCTCTGAAGCCTGATAGTAATAATAGGCTGTCATCTCAAAGGATCATTTTCAGATTTCAGAGAAGATAGAGGACAATTGCCAGGTAACCAAGAACTGCTAGTTTGAAATACACGAGAACTACATGCAAATGTCAGCTTCTCCATGTAAATTCCAGCCAGGATCAATCAGAGATCAGTGCCTAGGTAGTTTGGTTTGAACTTCAAGGCACGTAATGACATTCATCTTATTTATGTGTTTTTTAGGTTCTTGTTACTTGAAATATTTATTATTTTTCAGAAAAAGGAGAGGGAAACAATTTGTTTCATATGAGTTTGTCTTAATCTAGCACAATGTGTTTTAGTTCAATAAGAGCCAACCAAATGTATTCCTTGTTCACTTACCCAAAATACAGACTCTATATATCACTTTTCAAAGAACTGTTCTCTTGAGAATTAAGTAAAATTGATTTTTAAGTGAAACTCTTATAATTGCAGTTGAAATGTCTTGTGGTTAGTGTAATGGATTTTGAACTGTGACAAGTCCTGCTATATGATCCCAACTGGACCACTACAGATTATTTTAATGTGATTTAGGAAGTATTGTTGAATTGCATGGTTTGGTCTTATCTTTGTATTTTCCTTCTGAATAAGGAGATAAGACTGGAGAAATGTCCCAGAATGCTGACTAGCTCAATCTTTACCAGTTTCCCTGAACCTGTTCCAGATGCTGACTGCTCTACAGGCCTAGGACTCCAAGTTCTTTACTTCTTCTAGATGAACTCTATTAACCTCACACAGATGAACTGAGCTTTTCTCTCCCACATCTTAATTCATGATATTTCAGAAGTTGATCTGATGTCTGGTGTCTTGCCAAGTAGCACAGCCTTTGCAACAAGAGAAAGAACAAGCCTGGGGAAAAAGTGGTGCGTGTGGCTTACTGTGATTATGTCCAATGTCCAGTTTTTATGAGGATAGAAAGAAGTTTTCAGACTTGATGACAGGACTTGTATGTACATTTTTAAATAGATGTATTTATTTATAGCCCATCCTCAAGATTTCTATCAAAAGGGTAAAGATAATATACAAATATGTAACTATTGCTCCCTCCTTATAGAAACAATTGTAGAGCAATTGAACAATAAATATGGAAAGAGAAAATCTTGACTAGGTTTGTAATATACTAAAAAGTATTTTAATATTTTAGAAATGTCTGTCAAACATTTATCTCTTTCTAAGCAGCCAAACAGCTAGCTCACAGAGGTGTTATTAAGATTTGTTACAGCGTTCTTAAATGTCCAGTTCCTCAAATGAGTTACCATATATCAAAAATAATCATATATATCAAATTCTGAATCTGGCTTCAGAGTATGAATAAAAAAATTACACAATGGCACCAGGTACAAAAAGTAAAGGTACTTCTTAGGGAAACCAGAGGGTTGGCACACACAAAAATTCCCAAAAGTCAAAAAATGGGGGTCAACCCTCCCAGTGAAGTTATGAGTACACTTGCACACATATCATAACTTCAAAAAATGCTAAGATCTCACAAGATCTCTGTAGGCATTATGGGATTGGTTAGCAATCCCACATAACCAGGATTTCTTAAAAGCAAAAAACAGCTATGGGGAAGGGGGGGAAAGAGGGCAGGAAGTACAGCTAGCAGCAGATAAGATTTCTGCTCTCCCATGAGTCCTCTTAGGTCCCCTCCTCTTGTATTTATCTAACAGCCACTGTAGCTAGTTAATGAAATGTAAAAGTTAGAAATTGGGGGACTTTCAGGATCACACAGTCCTGGATCTAGCCTTTAATCAACATTTGTAGCATAGATTTTAGGAACTTTTTTGGAGAGCACTAGGGACATGCATTACAAAATTCTCAATCAAAAAATGTACACAAAATCACTGTTTCAGGTCATTACAGTGATTTCCCAGAACAATAACACAAAATGTTTAGGTATTATGAAACCCCATTCCCTGAAAAATCTCTGTTGTTTTTTGTGCTTGAGACTTTACCATCGGCAATGCAGTATGCATCTTGTTTTTCTTTGATTGTACTGATTTCTTAGGCAACAGCATTTCTCTCTTAGAACTGGATACCTGCAAGGGAAGAGCACAGAGCAGTCCTAGCCATTCACTGTTGGAGACAAGCCATAGAGGGTCTCAGTTCTCCTTGCTTCCTCCTTTGTGGAGGTGGAGCTCTTTTTTCATTGCAAGGGGACATGTTGTTCAGAAACACATAGAAGGTTAATGAACTCAAGTTCAGCAACCTTACATCATAATCTGCCTTTAAGGTTATCCAGGAGGAAGCAACTCGACTTTCCCGCCACCAAATTAACTCAAGTCGCAATGTGGCTGATACCTACACTAGGAGTCTCCTTTCTGCGGTTGTCCTTCAATGCCATGTGTGGCTCTGTGCTACAGTGTTACCCACTGAAACTAGAAATAAGGTGGAAGATCTCCCTTTCGAGGGGAAGACACTGTTCTCTGAGAAAGATGAATACCTGTCACAAAAGAGGAAGGATAGGCTTACTGACAAGTCTTATGGGGTCTTTCTGCAACAGCAGCAGTCTTATGGGAAACAACCTTATAGTTTCTACTTGCGGAGCCGTTATTACCCTTTCCAGCCTTACCAGAGGTGTGCCCAACAGTCGCAACGCCCTTTTCAAAGCCCACAACCTTCCTTCCCCAGGAGGAGGCAGGGGCACAGGAGTAAGCAGGGCTCACAACAACCACCCCCTAGGGATCAACAAGCTGTTCAGAAGCAGTTCTTCTGACTATTACAGGGTTCAGCCCCCATATTTGGAGACAGGCTGAGTTCCTTTTATTCTAATTGGTGTAGAAACACCTCTGATGCTTGGGTATTAAATATACGTTTTGGTTATTAAGTTGAGTTTTTGGCCTTACCTAGTCTCAGGCTCCCTCCTTCCTCTTAGTCTGTGTCTCATTTGGGGATTCAAACGGAGTTGGATGCCCTTTTGGCTAAAGGGGCTATTGAAGAGGTTAAGGAACCTAAATCAAAATGTGGGTTCTATTCCACTTTGTTTGTGGTTGAAAAGAAGGATGGTGGCTTACGTCCTATCCTAGACCTATGTGGTCTGAATAAGTTTGTGTTGACACGTAAATTTGGGATGACCACGCTGCAAACTGTAATGACACTCATTCCCCCTCAGTCGTGGTTTGCAGTTATAGACCTCAAAGGTGCTTATTTTCATATCTCAGTTTTTCCACAACACAGGAGATATCTGAGTTTTACCCATAATGGTCAAATTTTCAGTGCCACGTCCTCCCCTTCAGCCTGTCTACAAGAGTGTTCACAAAGTGCATAGCAGTAGTGGTGGCATATCTGAGGACAAAAACTGTATTTACCCGTATTTAGATGACTGGTTTATCACTGGCCACTCAGCAGAAGATGTATCCAGACAGGTATCCTTAACTCTCTCTACCTGTCTGGACTTGGGCCTATTTGTGAATCCCACCAAATCGATACAGTTTATTGGTGCAGTACTAGATGTTACCCTAGATAGGGATTTCTTGTCCCGGGACAGGGCACAAAAGATAAAAGGGCTGGTCACTCACTTCAGGCGATATAGGTTTCAGTCGGCCAAGTGTTTGCAAACGCTTTTAGGGTATATGGCTTCTACTACTATGTTCTATCTGAACAAGCAGGGGAGCACCACTTCAGAGATGCTGTAGAGAGAGGCCATAAAGATATGGACGTGGGCCCTAGAGCATTCCATTGGCTGCAAAGCAGTTCACATCCTGGCATGAACAACACCCTGGCAGATCAGCTAAGCAGAATGGGGGGAGACAATCATGAGTGGTCTATAAAAGACTCTTATTTAGACCCTATCTTTGTAAAGTGGTGTCTTCTGGACAGAGATTTATTTGCCTCCGTGGACAATCGAAACTAGACCAATTCTGCTCCAGAGGTGGTTCAGATCGAGAATCATTAGGAGATGCCTTCCAATTCCAATGGTCCAATCATCTGTACTACATCTTCCCACCCATCCCTCTCCTAACGAGGGTGGTCAGCAAGATCCAAGTGGACAAGACCTCAGCCATAATAATAGCCCCCTTTTGGCCGAGACAACCATGGTTTCATGGGCATCTACAGACCCAATTTCTACACCTACCGGGCAATCCAGACCTTCTGTTATGGAAGGGAGTGTATCACCACAGCATAGACACACTCAAACTGACTGCATGGCCGATCCTCTAGGAGGCTCCTTCTCAGAGGGTGTGACTACTGACTACTGTCCTCCAGAATGCACGTAGGCTGTCCACCCGTCAATCCTACGGTATAAAATGGGATTGGTTTAGCAGGTGGGCCCAGGATAAGGGTTTGGACCCAATAGATTGCCCCCTTTCGGAAGTTTTGAATTCCGTTTGGGCCTCAAATATAGTGGACACTCTAACTCATCAGTTAAAGTTTACTTGTCTGCTATCTCAGCCTTTCATTCTCACATTGATAGGAAGACAGTCTTCTCTCACCCAGTGTCAAAACTTTTTCTGAAAGGTTTGAATAACCTATTTCCTCCAGTGACCTCTATAGTACCACAATGGTCCCTACCTTTGGTCCTGGCTAAGCTGATGTCTAAACCTTTTGAATCTTTGGCCACGTGCCACCTACGCTATTTGTTCATGAAGGTGGCTTTTATAGTTGCGGTTACATCTGCAAGGAGGGTGGGAGAATTGGCCGTCCTTTGTGCGGATCCCCCTTATTTGAAGGTCCACTCTGAAAAGGTGGTACTCAGACCTAAAGTTGGTTTCTTGCCCAAAGTGGTATCAAGGTTTCATTTGGCTCAAGAGATTGTGTTGCCCGTTTTTTTCTGGGGTCCCTCGACGGAGGCTGAGAAAGCTCTTCATACCTTAGATGTGAGAAGGGCAGTTTTGTTCTACTTAGACAGAGTTAAACCCTTTCATTCAGATTCCCAGGTCTTTGTTTGTTTTTCCGGCCCCAAAAAGGGGCGTAAGGCCTCAAACCCTGGCTAGGTGGGTAGTTCAGGCAATATTATTGTGTTACAAAGCAGCTGACTTACCGTGTCCTTTGGAGATTAACAAGTTTATAACACTTTTCTTATTTCTCTTGATAGATAAACATAAGGATGGCAGGCTAAAAAGGAGGGTGCGTCTTGCTGCTGCTTGAAATTTACTATGCATTAGCAGTGATTGTTGATGGCAAGGTCTGTTTGACCTCTGATGAAGTTACACCACAGAAACAAGCATCTCTGATGACTGGTTCCTTGTCAGGTCTATGGGTTAGGGTTAGGGTTGCCAGTCCCCTGGTGGGGGCGAGGAATCCCCTGCTCCCAGCCTCTGCCCTCCTTCCACTACTCACCTGGCTGGTGGGGGGGAAGACAGAGTAACAAGTCTCCTGGGGCATGCTCCCAGCACAATACAATGATGTCATTCCTAGGCGAAGTCTTCAGGAATATGAATGCTGGGTCATTCCCTTCTGCCAGAAGAGTAAGGGGACCTGGCAACCCTAAGATGGTGGCCACAACTACAAAATAGCTACTGCAGGAGATAGAATCAACCAAAAATGTCAACAAGTGAGGTTATGCATAGATCTAATAGTAATTCTTGAACATTTCAGGAAGATGCTCTGCTTAACAGACCTTTGAAAATGAATATGTGGTTATACACAGCTTACCTACAATCACACAGCAGAGCTCCTTGAGCTCCACTGGCAAACAATCTTTTTTTTAAATCTGCGCAGTCAGATCTCTAATGGCCAACCAGAAGCTCCAAATGGGCGAAAGGCTGAGCTGGCTCCATCCACTTTCTAAAAACGTTTGGTGGGTGCCAGGAATGGTGTTGACCAACTCTGTGGCACCCATGGGTGCCACAATGAGGACTCCTGGTATAGCTTATCTTAATATTTACATGATCTAGCCAAAGTAAAGCACAATTAATTTCTCTCTACTACCCTCATCTCTGCTACTAAAATAATCAGTGCTTAAACCACTGCTGCCAACTCTGGATTGGGAAATCCCTGGAGATTTGTGGGCAGTGCCTGGGGAGGGCAGAGCTTGGGGAGTGGAGCTCAGCAAGGATGTGATGCCTTAGATGCCAACTTCCAAAGCTGCCATTTTCCAGAAGAACTAATCTCTGTAGTCTGGAGATCAGATGTAATTCTGGGAGAATTCCAGGCCCCACCTAGAGACTGGCAATCCTAGCTTTAAAGCACTAAACTTTGGCTAGGTCACACGCATTGTGTGGAATAAAAAACTACTGATTTCAGTAACATTTACATTCATATAATGACGTACTGAAGGGATATGCCATTTTATAATGCTTAAACTTTCCTCCTCATTAGCCCATAAAAATTAGGCACAATGACTCTTATTCCTTGCCTTGCTGAAAGGGCACTTCCTTAACAGAAATTATTTTTGCTCTGTAGAAGATAGCTTGTACAGGCCATGGAGCTAAACTGTGTTGTATTTTAATAATCAGCTTTTTATGGCACTGATATGAAATTTTTACAAGGCTTTATAACGGAAATGTAAACTCAGCAAAAGTGAAGCACTATACTATTTGAATGTGTTCACCCCTAATTTAGGGAGAACAAATGGCTAAGTAACGCCTTTATTATTTATTTATTTATTTATTTATTTATTTATTTATTTATTTATTTATAGATTGACTTCATTTATACTCTGCATTTCATTTTATCCTCATAACAACCCTGTGAGGTGGGTTAGGCTAAAAATATATGACTGACTCAGGGTCACCCGGTAAGCTTCCATGGTACAGGGGGGATTCAACTCTGGGTCTCCCAGATCTTAGTCCAACGTTTTAGCCATTAAACTACACTAGTAGTGAGTGACCGATGGCAGAAGTGCTGATGGATGCATCTTTCTTGTCTCCAGAATGAACTTTGCAGAAAAGGCAGGACACGGGGTTTTTTGGTTAGGCTATGTCAGTTTAAAAATCTCTCTAGCAAACTACTTCCAAAAAAGAGAGTAATTTGTGAAAAATTGCTCACAAATAGCAAAAAAGGTAATGAAAACCTTTTGCAACGCCTGCCCGCCCGTGACAAAGGATATGTGCCAGGAGTAGGTTGAGGAACAATTGGTAGGGAAAGGGAAGGAGGGGAGAGCCCGAAACATGCAGGGTGTGGCTGACATATAAATGGCAGCAGCACATATGCACTAACTCCCCTAAAGCAAAAGTAATAACTGTAATAAACAAAGGAGTAAGTGTGACCAGAAGGAGCAGGGAGTTAGATTGGCACTTGCCAACAAGAAAAGCTGCCACTCAGCAACAGAGCATGAATAAAGGGCTCCTCTGGACATCTGCTCTGCAGGACATTACAGCCCAACGGTTAGAAGCAGTGCGCCACAGGTCAAAGAGCATTCATCACCTTTAAGTACTTTGTAATGAGAGCTCAGGCACAGGAGCCATCCCTAAGCTTTTAGCTCACAGCCAGCTCCCATGTACACCTTTGGCAGGGCTCTCATTAGAAGGTAGGATTCCAGCCACAGGGCAATGGAGTGGGATGGGGTAGGAAAAGTGTTATATTTTATTAGCACCATTCTGCATGCCCTTTGCTAAATAAACTTTGTCCTTCTAAATCACTTGTTCTCCAAGTTAGACATAAAGCTGCATAGGGGTTTGGATAGTTAACTGGGGAAGCAAGCTTGTATCCTGTTATGCCCTTTGACTGGGCGAGGGGGCCTGAAGCCAATCCATATTTCTTTCAGTATAACAATGCAGGCAACATGCCCTATCCCTTGTATTGATTTTCTGCGCTGGAGGTCAAAGGAATAAGTACCTGTCTTTGTGTCATGCTTAAAACCTTGTCAGGAGCTTCATTTAAGATTTTAGTGTGAGTGGATGGGAGAGGAGGAATGTAGATTCAGGAAGAACAAAAGGTCTTAGATATACTGAAGAATAAATTGCAGGGGCCTGTAACCAACAAAACAGCATTTCTGTTTCTGGAGAAGGGGAGGGAGTTTCCACAGATTCTGCCCTCTCATTGCAAACTCCCACTTTGCCGCCATGCTGCTCATGAGGGTCCACTAACACCCAAGAATAAAAAGTCAGGCTCAGTGGGAAGTGGGAAAGTTAGAGTTGCCAGAACATGGCTAGCAACTGGGGGTGGATGCATTCACTGGATACATAATGATTTCACTGTGGTGTGCTGATGTCACTTCCAGTGTGATCAGAAGTAATGTCAGCACATCACTGGGGATGCTCTAGCATTTGGGCAAACTCTGTGGTTTAACCATAGATCTTTGCTCCAATGCTAAAGTGTTCCCAGCAATGCACTGATATCACTTCCAGGTGGACAGGGAGTGACATCAGGGCACTGTCTATCACTGCCCTTATTTTCTTCCCACTTGCCAGCTGAGCAGTGGCAGGAAGGGCCCACTAGCAGGAGGGAATCCTCCATCACCATCAGGAACTTGATCAGCCTAGGAAAAGTCCTATTCTGCATAATCCATGGATACATGCCATTGTATTTTATAAACATTTGTTTTCTATCTCACTATAACTATAGCAGTGTCAATGACATGGGACACTATGGAAACAAAGTGATTTGTGCCTCTAATATGCCACCTTAATAAATAGGCCTGTGGAACTCCTCCTGTCCCTGGTCCATGGTTTGCCTAACAATAATGACCACTTCGGCCACTAGAAGGCCCACTAGGCCTCAGTGAGGAGGGGGAAGGGGGTTACAACACCAGGGCTTCCCTCCTCTCCATTCACCTCTGCTCCCCAACACTCTGAGCAGGATCTGCTACAACATTGCTGACCTGCTTCTGAGCATTCTTTCAAAAAAACAACAACAATGGGATGCCATACCTGCTCAGACATTTCCAGTCCACCCATGTTACCCTCTGTAACATTTTCACTTATCTTTTGATTAAGGTTGCCAGGTGCTTAGTGGGGAGAAGCAGGGCATGAGGGGGTTCTGCAGGAGGGCACTTATCTTGCATGTGAGCACAGCACATGCACGCTCTGGTTGCCAATGCATCATGCCAGGAATGACATCATTACAGAATCACAGAATCACAGAGTTGGAAGGGGCCATACAGACCTTCTAGTCCAACCCCCTGCCCAGTGCAGGATCAGCCTAAAGCATCCCTGACAAATATGCATCCAGCCTTGTCTTGAAAACTGCCAGTGAAGGGGAGCTCACCACCTCCCTAGGCAGCTGATTCCACCTTTGAACTACTCTGACGGTGAAAAAGTTTTTCCTAATATCCAGCTGGTACCTTTGTGCATGTAATTTAAGCCCATTGCTTCGGGCCCTACCCTCTGCTGCCAACTGGAACAGCTCCTTGCCCGCCTCCAAATGACGGCCTTTCAAATATTTAAAGACAGCAATCATGTCCCCCCTCAATCTCCTCTTCTCCAAACTAAACATTCCCAAGGCCCTCAGCCTTTCCTCGTAGGGCTCAGTCTCCAGACCCCTCATCATCCTCATCACTCTCTTCTGCACCCTCTTGATTTTGTCCGCATCCTTTTTGAAGTGGGGCCTCCAGACCTGCACAAAGTACTCCAGGTGCGGCCTAACCAAGGCAGTACAGAGAGGGACTATGACCTCCTGTGATTTCGATGCAATGGCCAATTTGATATAACCCAAAACTGAGTTTGTGTCAGACTATGGAATCGAGTTCGTCTCCCCGCTTCTGCAAGAAGCACAAGGTCTCTTGGTTTCAAAAGGTTTATTGGAAGATTATGCTCAGGATACAGGGGTCCATGATCTAAGGACTTGAGGCCCTTAGCTGAACCAAAGCTTTGTTGAGAATGACACATAAAATGAAAGTAACAACACTTCACACATCCCTTCCCAGCCTCCCCCCTTAGTCCTGTCTAGAAGGCCTGGGACGGCAAGGACATCAAGGTCGGCCGGGCTGATAAGAGTTCTTCGTTCCCATGGATAAAGGCGGCCTGGGCAGCACCTGGGCCTGGAGGGAGAGAACTAAATAACTACAGATTATAACAGGAGAACATGGAGTAGCTGTGGCTTGAGAACTGACATTCTGACATTCTGCCTCCCTTAAGACCCCTCTCCTCAACCTTCTGCCCCTGCTTTTCTGGGTACTTTTTATGGAATTTTGTAATCAGTTTAGGAGCATTTACATGAGAAGCTTCCACCCACTCACGATACCCCTCAAAGTCTTTCCACCTAATTAGGTAAAAGAGCTTATTGTATCTGCATTTGGAATCCAAGATTTCCTCAACTTCATAGTGAACTTGGTTGTCTATCATGGTTGGGTTTGGCACCAATTTGCTGGAATGCCATTCATCCGGAGGAGGTGCTTTCTTGAATAGGCTGATGTGGAAAGTTGGGTGGACCTGGTGTAGATTTTTTGGTAAATCTAGTTCTACAGTCACATCATTGATCACTTTCTTTATTGGGAAGGGTCCCAAGTATTTCAGGCCCAACTTTTTACTAGGTTGTTCTGTTCTGAAGTTTTTTGTGGAGACACACACTTTATCTCCTGAGTGTAATTTCCATTGTGCCACACGATGGCGATCTGCATACTTTTTGTAGTCATCTTTGACTTTGTTCAAAGTTTTTTGGATTTCTGCCCATTGTTTTGCCAGGGCGGTACACCATTCACTCAAGTCTCCCGAACGGTTGCTGGGAGGTTGTTCTTCGAAGCGGAACGCTACTCCGTCATAGCCATGGACGATTTTAAAGGGAGTTTCTCCTGTTGAGCTGTGTACCGCATTGTTATACGCGTACTCGGCAAGATGCAAGAGCTGGGTCTAGTTATCTTGTTGAAAATTAATATAGCATCAAAGGAACTGTTCTAGTACTTGATTAGTTCTTTCGGACTGCCCATCGCTCTGGGGATGGTGGGCGGAGCTTATTCCTTGTTCGATGCCCGCCACTTGTAAAAGCTCCTGCCAGAAGTTGGCAACAAATTGAACTCCGCGATCCGAAATTACCTTGGAAGGAAAAGAATGCAGTCTTACAATATGTTTCATGAATAGACTGGCCAACTTTTTTGCTGAAGGAATACTGGAGCATGGGATGAAGTGGGCTTGTTTGGAGAACAGATCTACCATGACTAGAATACAGGTGCAACCCTTGGATGGGGGAAGATCAGTAATAAAGTCCATAAAAATCACTTCCCAGGGTCTATTGGGGGTCTCTAAAGGTTGTAGTAGTCCCAGGGGCTTCCCCCTTCTGGGTTTTGCCATGACACACGTAGGGCAGGAGGCTACATATTGAGACACATCCCTTCGGATACTGGGCCACCAAAACTGTCTTTGTATTAAATGTAAAGTTTTTAGGTATCCGAAGTGGCCAGCGGTCCGAGCATCATGATATTGCTGTAGCACTAGCCTTCCCAAACTAGCAGGGGTATGCAGCCGATTTCGCTTAAACCATTCTCCAGCCGCCGTTTGTGTCATTTTTCCTGTGGGCGCTTGTTCCCCCTCCTTTTCCACTTCGCTTTTCACTTTAGCTCTCCACCCCTTTTGGTCGTCGGACTGTTTGGTTGCCTGGCTACGAGTAGTAACCACTCCCCCTAATTGAGTGGGGGGAAATACTGTGTCAATAGTCTCCTCCTTCTTGCTTTGGTGTTGGGGCATGCACGAAAGGGCATCTGCCAGGAAGTTAGATTTGCCCGGTAAGAAATTCAGAGTGAAATCAAATTTAGAAAAGAATTCCGCCCAGCGGAGTTGCTTAGCATTAAGGCATTGGGGCGTTCTGAGCGCTTCTAAGGTTTTATGATCAGTCCAGACCTGAAAGGGATGTCGTGCCCCCTCCAACCAATGGCGCCAAGAATCAAGGGCAATTTTAATTGCAAATGCTTCTTTTCCCCACACACTCCAATTCTTTTCTGCTTCTGTAAATTTTCTGGACAAATATGCACAGGGCCGTACCTGACCACTTTCCCCTTTTTGCATGAGGACGGCTCCAATGGCAGAGTCACTGGCATCCACTTGTACTATGAACATTTTATTCTCATCGGGGTGTTGTAGAACTGGCTCGGTAGTAAACCGATCCTTCAGCGTTTCGAACGCTAGCTGACAGCTTGGGGTCCAAAGGAGTTGTGCCATGGGTTTGGCTGTTTGCTCCCCCCTCCCTTTTGTCTTAAGTAATTCCGTAAGGGGGAGAGCTATCTGGGCAAAGCCTTCAATGAATTGTCTGTAAAAATTAGCAAAGCCCAGGAACGATTGTAATTGTTTGTGTGTGGTGGGCGCCTGCCACTCTTGCACAGCTTTGACCTTTGCTGGATCCATTTTTAGTCCTTGTCCTGATATGCGGTAGCCTAAATAGTACAATTCTGTTTTGTGAAATTCACATTTGGACAGCATGATTGGCAGCTTGTGGCGGCTCAGGGTGGCAAGGACTTTCCGGACTAATTTTACATGTGCTTCTTTATTTTCTAAATAAATAAGCACGTCATCAAGGTAAACAACAACTCCTTTGTACAAAAATTCATGTAGGACCTCATTTATAATTGACATGTAAACCGAAGGGGCCCCAGATAAGCCAAATGGCATGACCAAATATTCATATTGTCCTAAGGGGGTATTGAACACGGTTTTCCATTCATCCCCCTCCCTTATTCTAACATGAAAATACGCATCTTTGAGATCCAATTTTGAGAAAATCTTACCCTGCGCCACTTCACTTAGCAGGTCACGGATTAGCGGGATCAGATAGGCGTTGGTCATAGACACAGCATTGATGCCTTGAAAGTCTGTACACAGTCGGAGCCCCCCATCCTTTTTCTTCACGAACAACACTGGAGCTGCATGCGGGGAGCTAGCCGGACGAATGAATCCTCTCTCCAGATTTTTGTCTATGAATTTTCTGAATTCTTGTCTTTCTGCCGGACTCATGGAATATAACTTTCATTTGGGGAGCTTCTCTCCTGGGATTAATTCAATAGCACAGTCCGTGTTCCAGTGCAGCGGCAGGCTATCCGCCTCCTCCTCACTAAATTCTTGAGCCAGGTCTTGATACTCTGGAGGGATTAAACTTAGCTCTTCAGCTGTTAACAGAGAGACCTCTGAACTCGGGGGGGGGGGCTACTGCATCCCATTCTGCCTTCCACCGGTGCTTTTGGCAGTATTCCGGGTCAAATACTATCATTCCTTTGGCCCAGTTGATGTAGGGATTGTGATCCCACAACCACCTACTACCCAAGATGAGTGGGTATTTGGCTGCTTGGCTTACAATAAATGGACGCACTTCCCAATGTTTGCCCATGCCTGTGGGCACTTGTTCCATTTCTAGAACCGCTGGGTTCATATTAGATCCGTCCATTTGTTCAAAGATAATTGGGACTTTCAGTTCATGCGTTTCTAGCCTCAGTCCGTTTACTAGCGCAGGTGCTATAATATCCCGGGATCATCCTGAGTCAATTAAGGCTTGGACTCGGATATGGGTCCCCCTCTTAGGATTTATTAGCATAACGGGAACGAATAATATCGCCCCTCTTTCTCTCACCTCCTCTAGGGTGGTCTTCTCGATCTGTCATTGGGACCTCTTCATGACAGATCCATCTCGTTTCCCGATGGCAGGCTGAGTTCATCGGCCTCCGAGATCTGGGCTTCCAACTCCATGCACACTTCTTCCACCTCCAAGCTGGTTTCTGAGCGCCCCTTCTTAGGTAAACCCCAGCCTCTGCTGGTTCATGGGGCTGGAGTGGGACACGCCGGGGGTGCCGGCGCTTGCCTCCAAAGAGGGCATTGGGCTGCAAAATGCCCGCTGTTTCTGCATTGGAGGCATAGTCCTTGTCTCCATCTCGTCTCACGGGCTCCTCTCGCAGCAGGAGCACCCCATCCTCCCCACTGACTTGGCAGGGCTCTTCGGGTCCCCGTGGCCTGTTGCTGTTCCACCATTTGAACCACTTGGGTGCGATTCTCCACTTTGCAAGCCAGTTGTATCCACCCCAGAAGTGTTGGTGGATCATCCTGCATTAGCGCCCTGTCCAGTAACCTAGGGTTCATCCCATTCCGAAAGAGTACAATTTTGGTTCCTTCCTCTTGATGTGGGCACTTGGCAGCTAGCTGACGGAACTTGGCTGCATTATCTCTCACTGACTGGGACCCTTGCCGCAAGGTTTGCAGTTCCGTGCGGGCCCGTTCCCCTTCTAGAGGGTCTTCATATTGGGCTCTGAACGCAGCAATAAAGGCTTGCAGACTTCCCAGTTCTGGGGCCCACGTATAGTAGAGGGTTACATACCACTCAGCTGCTATGCCTTCCAGGCGGGCTGCGAGGTGCATCACTCGGCTTTCTTCATTGGGGAATAGGTAACCCCATTGATTGGAGAATTGTAGGGCTTGAACGACAAAGAATCCCAGTTTGCGAGGATCACCATCGAAGGTAGCTTCCAGCTTAATCCATCCCATCGGTAGTTTGCCCTCACTGTCTCCTCCCAAGTCAACCGGTTGTGCAGGTGGTTGTCGTGGCGCAGGAGGTATACCTTGGGGACGCAGCTGAGGCGGAGGTGGAACAGGGAGTCTCCCTGGTGGCCCTGCTGGCCCGGTTGTGGCGGTGGCACCAGCCCTCGAGGTTGAGGTACTGCTGCCACAGGAATGGCAGGCCCTGGTCCCATAGGGGCCGCTCCTCCGGCGATAGGAGCCGGAGGGACTCCTGCTGCTGGTCCCTGGTGCGCTACCCCTCCCTGCGCACCATTTGCGGCAGGTGCAACTCCTCCTGGTGGCGGTGGCAACAGGAGTGGTGGGCCTTGCACGGGCGGGGCAGCCAGTCTTGCGTTGCCCCTGGCCGCCACTACTTCAAGCAACTGATGTAGTCCTGCTGGGGCATGGACACCGGTGCGTCCCGCACCTTTCTGTCATGGGCCAACCTGGCCCAGCGGAGCAGAGAGACTCAGAGGACTCTTCTGAGGAAGAGGCAGCTGGTGAACCTGACCCAGATCCACAGCCAGTGGCAGAGGCACTGCAGGAGGAGGCAGGCTCTGAAGGCTCAGATACTGATCCACAGCCAGGTCCCAGCACATTGGTTCTTCAGCTTCCCAGCCCTGGGCTGGCAACAGAAAGCCAGGTGCAGGCCAGCTCTCCCCCTTCATCACCAGAGCCTCGGGAGCGCTGCCAGAGGAGGGCTAGAAGAGCCCTCCAAGCCAGAAGGTGCAGTGCCAGGCTAGCAGCACAGCACCGGCCCAGCATCATTAGTGATGATGAGTGCTCGCAGGAGCAGGACTGAGACAGCCGGCAGGTGCTTGCTATAGCACAAGCAGCTGAGCACTGTGAGGCTTAAAAGCAGCCAAAGAGGGAGTGGCTGCGTGGGAGCAATGAGTCTGCTTACTACTGACCTTGCTGCTGTGTTTTGAACTGATTCTCTTGTCCCTGACCTTGGCCTGTTCCTGTGGATGTGTTTTTGGAAGCCCCCTTTGGACTTGAAGCCGTGAGTGTGCCCAATTGGTGCCTGAACTTTGGAACTGGGTGCTGCCCTGCTTGGACAACTTGGGAGTTATCCCTTGCCTGCTGCCAGTGTGAGTCTGCATTGGGACACTTCCTCCCCTTGGACTAGCAACGCAATCAAATAGGTGGCTTGTGCTAAATCTGCTCGCATCGCCTCCATTTGTGCTTCTAACGCTTGGCAGCGGTTCTCCTCCTCTACGTTGAGGTCTGGCTGCATCTCTTCCTCTCCGGGCTGCTGGAGCATGCTCTTCTTCCAAGCTCTCTGCTGGCGGTCGGCTCTCTCCAACGCTTCCTCCGTGGCTTGGGCTCTTTGCAACTGGGCTTCGGGACCAGACGTCGCAGTTGCCGCCGAAGGGAGTTGGTCTGACATCTCAGTCGTGCTAGCCACCCAACCCTTTGCAATTCCAGTCACTGCTAGTACTCCGTACAGTAGCACTTGGGCCTGTCCCTGCAGAGCGGCCAAATGCCCCTGTCTTTCAGGAACATCCACATCACTCTCCCAAGTTCCAACCGAACCGACATCCGCATAGTCCCAGCTCAAAGGCTCCATGCGCGGCGTAGTCCAGTCTGGGAGGCTGGTCATTGCTTCCAGCGGGTTCACTTCCACTAGGCATTGTGCTGCCTTGTCCCAACAATACCACAGTTGAGTACTGGCCTGGGCTTCTTTCGCAGAGAGAGTGGACCTCCTGTCGGTTTCCCAAACCGGGCTGCCTGTTGCTCCTAGGTCCTCTGACACCGGAGCTAGGTCCATCAAGGAGCGAGAAAACATAGTGCCGGCACGTCTCTCCCTGGTATTCCGGGGCTGCAGGCCCCACTGCCGGGGTGTAGGCACCAACGTTATAGGGGTATATCCTCGTCCCACGCTGGTATTCCGGGGCCGCGGGGCCCCCTGCAGGGGCATAGGCCCGGACGTCTGAGGGGTATCACCTCGTCCCACGCTGGTTCGGGGCCTTGCTCCTTCCCTGCTCGCTCGCACCTGGTCGGTCCCACCGTCAGGCTGTGTAAACGGCCCCTCACCCTCTGCGCCTGGATCAGACGGGTCTGTCGGAGATAATCCGATATCCATCTCTCTCAGTTGAGGGGTCGGGGGAGTAAAAAGGGGATTCTCAACAAAATGTCAGACTATGGAATCCCAGTTATCTAGAGTTCATCTCCCCGCTTCTGCAAGAAGCACAAGGTCTCTTGGTTTCAAAAGGTTTATTGGAAGATTATGCTCAGGATACAGGGGTCCATGATCTAAGGACTTGAGGCCCTTAGCTGAACCAAAGCTTTGTTGAGAATGACACATAAAATGAAAGTAACAACACTTCACACATCCCTTCCCAGCCTCCCCCCTTAGTCCTGTCTAGAAGGCCTGGGAAGGCGAGGACATCAAGGTCGGCTGGGCTGATAAGAGTTCTTCGATCCCATGGATAAAGGCGGCCTGGGCAGCACCTGGGCCTGGAGGGAGAGAACTAAATAACTACAGATTATAACAGGAGAACATGGAGTAGCTGTGGCTTGAGAACTGACATTCTGACAGTTTGCCTTTTTTTGCCACTGCAGCACACTGACTGCTCATATTTAGTTTACAGTCTACTCTTACCCCAAGATCTCTTTTGCATACACTACTACCCAGAAGTGTATCCCCCATCCAGTATTTGTGCTTCCCATCTTTGTGGCCCAGATGTAATACTGTGCACTTATCTATGTTGAATTGCATCCTGTTCACAACCACCCACTTCTCCAGAGTATTCAGGTCTTGTTGAATTTTAACTCTATCTTCTTGGGTGTTTGCCACTCCTCCCAATTTGGTATCATCAGCAAATGTAATGAGTAGCCCATTTTCCCCCTTCATCCAGATCATTGATAAAAATATAGAAAAGTACTGGGCCCCAAACCAAGCCCTGCGGCACCCCACTGGACACTTCTCTCCAATCTGATGAAAGGCCATTGACCACCAATCTTTGGGTGCGGTCCTCTAACCAGTTCCCTATCCACCAAACTGTCCTATAGTCCAGTCTGCAGTCTTCCAGTTTACCCATTAGAATGTCATGGGGAAACTTATCAAAAGCTTTACTGAAATCCAAGTAAATCACATCAACAGAGTTCCTACGATCCAGTAAGCTCGTCACTCAATCAAAGAAGGAAACCAGGCTGGTCTGACAAGATCTGTTAGGAACAAAACCATGTTGACTTCCCCAGATCAATAAGCAGTCCTTCAGATGCTTACAGATCAATCCCTTTAAAATCTGCTCTAATATCTTCCCAGCAACAGAAGTCAGATTGACCGCCCTGTAGTTTCCCAGGTCATCCTTATTCCCTTCCTTAAAGATTGGGATAACATCTGCTCTTCTTCAATCTTGTGGCACATACTCAGTCCTCCAGGAGGCCTTGAAGATGATGGACAGAGGCTCTGCAAGTTCTCTAGAAAGTTCTTTGAGCACCCTTGAGTGCACATCATCTGGCCCAGGGGATGTCTATTCGTCCAGTGCAGCCAGGTGCCTCTCCATAACCTCTCTGTCAATGTCAACTAGCCACCCAGGTGTCCTCTCATGTCTTCTACCATCTCTAGATGGGCTTGAGTTCTTCAGAGAGAAAACAGAGGCAAAAAGTTATTAAGCCTGCCTTTTTTTCCCTCTGTCCTCCATCAGAGTTTCTCCTTCTACTCCCAACAGCGGTCCAATTGCCTCTTTTACCTTGTGTTTGCTTCTCACATATCTGTAGAAGTTTTTCTAATTGTAGTGAGGCCCCCTGGCCAGACCCAGCTCATACTGAACTTTGGCTTCTCTGATGGCTGGTCTGCAGTACCTAGTAACCCTCATATATTCCTCTTCAGAGGTCTGTCCTTCTCTCCATTTCCTGAACATTTCCTTTTTCTCCCTTAGCTTATTCTGGAGCTCTCTGTTCATCCACATCGGTGTCAGTTTATGGAATTCAAGTTACTCTGATTTCATCTCCCACCCCCTTGCTGCAAGAAATCCAAGGTCTCTTGGTTCAAAGGTTATTTATTGAAAGATTATATTCAGAGTACAGGTGTCCATAAGTAATCCAAAGGCACGAAAGCTTCTGGCTGACAGTGAAGCTTTGTTGAGAATGACGTGTTAGTTACAAAAAGCAATTTATCAAAACCTCCCTCTATCCCCCCCCCCCATTGCCCGGTTACAGTCAACATTTGGGAAGGCGAGGGATGCTCCTCCAAGGTCGATGTCTAGTCCTAGTAGATAAGGCCTTCCTGCCTCCCTGGGAACACAGCTGTGAATCTGTGGACAGAAAACACTGAAAAACTACAGCATGAGAGAGCATCTGAAAAACAACATGGAGTTACTGTGGATAGCAGGCCTGACAATCGGTTTCTTGGAGTCCTTAAAATGTTTCCATCTTGCTGGACTAGTGAGGACTTGAGCTTGCAAAAGCTCATGTTTGAGAAGAGCCCACCCTTCACTCGCTCCTTTCCCTTCCAGCACACTCCCCCATGGAATGACTCTCATCAAGCCTCTGAGTTCATTGAAGTTGGCCCTACGAAAATCTAACCTACAAGTCTGGCTACGAAATTCCTTGGCCTCCCACAGCAACTGGAATTCAAGGAGGACATGGGCGCTTCCCCCTACGGTACCCACCACCTTCACCCCATCTATCAATTCTTCCCTGTTGGTTAATATTAAGTCTGGTATGGCCGAGCCCCTTGTAGCTTCCTCCACCATTTGAAAAAGGAAGTTATCGGCCAAGCAGGTCAGGAAGTTGCGTGATTCTTGTCGCTTTGCTGAGTTTGTCTCCCAGCACACATCAGGGAAGTTGAAGTCACCCATAATTATAAGCTTCTGATGTCTGGATACTCTACCAATCTGTTCAAGGAGGGCAGCATCCATTTCCTCTCCCGGGTCAGGCGATTTGTAGCAGACTCCAACAACAATCCCCTTTGTCCTTCCTCCCTTTATTTCCACTGGGCTGTCAACCACATTCTCCAGAACTTCCTGACAATCAAGCCCTCTCCTCACATACAATACCACTCTGCCTCCTCTTCTACCCTTCTGGTTTTTCTTGAACATCTTGTACCCATCCACTACCACATTCCAGTCATGGGAATCATTCCACCAAGTCTCTGTAGTTCCTACTATATTGTAGTCCTCTGTTTGAAAGAGCTCAAGCTCTTCCTTCTTATTACTTATACTTCGGGCATTGGTATATAGGCACTTGTAGCCTTGTACCTTTGTTTGATCTGTCCTACCCAGGGCCCCCCCTCCGCTGTTATCACTTCTTCATTGAAATCCCCATGTTGATTGTCCCCTTCCCCTTGTGGCATCAGTTTAAAGCTCTCCTGATGAAGCTCTCCAGGTTCTTTCTAAATATTTTCTTCCCTGACCTTGAGAGGTGAAGCCCATCATGTGCCAGAAGGCCTTTTCTAAGAAAACTTATCCCATGGTCCCAGAACCTCGAGTATGGTCTGCTCCCTTCGCATTCCTCTTCCTTTGACAGGAAGGATAGAAGAGAATGCCACCTGTGCCTCCAATGTCTTTAACTGCCTTCCAAGAGCTTCATAGTCCTCTTTAATTCTTGCGATGGTATTCATGGCCATGTCATTTGTTCCCACATGGACCAGCACAATGTGGAAGTAATGGGTTGTGCCAGGAGCGATTGAGTAAAAATCAGCCCCCAGTACAATGCATTACTACTGCATCACACCAGGAATGATGTCATGATATGGGGGTGCTCTGTAGAGCACACAACCATGTTTTCCCCCCCATACACGTTCCCCCCCACCTTTCCCCTCCACCAGCCAGGTGAGAGGCGGCAGAGCATGGAGGCTGGGAGTGGAGGATGCCCTCCCCCACTGGTGTACTGCCAATCCTAGTTTTGATACCACCCAATAGTGGTTTGTTTTTTAAAAACCTTTTTTAAAAGGTTTGCCTTTGAACCTTAAATTCAGCTCCTCCTCACTTTACCTTAAACGTTTACCTTAGGAAGGTTCTGGTCCTAATAAACACTCCTTATATTTCTATTCCCATAGAACTCTGGTGTTCTCCACTTTATCCCAAGCTGTTACCTCAAAAACTCCTTCCCTTTTGAGTATGTGTACACTTTATATTGCTGCCTCCCTGATTCCTACAAAAGGTTTTCACTGCTACCAAAGGCTTTTCGCCTTAGACCTCATTGTTGTAACTTGTAAGATAGGAAGGCTTTGTTATAGCTAGTAGTGTGACAGAATGGTCAGCACGAGGGCAATTGTGAGGAAAATAAAAGATCTTTCTTAAGCAAAAGTATGTTTTATTTATAGGTACATAAGCTTGATGGTTGAAGACTTTTGATAAGCAAATTGGTTTCAGAATATTTCTTAAGCTTGGTGGCTAAAACAGAGTTATCTCTTCGTAATGTACATATTTATGCAGACCTAGTCACATGAAGTAATTTTCCACCAAGGTATTCCTTAAAAGAATAAACTCCATACAGACTTAGATTCACTCAGTCCTTTCCATACAGCTTGCCTGATTTAAATAGATTAACCTCTCACTCAGATATACAGACTTTCTCTCGCAGGCATACACACAGTTTGCCTGTTTTAGCCAGTATAATTTTTCTTACTGCCCCAGGTGCACAAATAGCTTGCCTGACTTAAACAGACTTTCTTTGAATACCACACAGATACAGACTGTCTCAGAAACATGCAGTTTCATTGAATTTGGCAGAATAAATTACTCTTAAAAACACTGATACTTTCAGGCTGCTCACAGCTTGCCTGTTTTTACCAGAAATACACAATTCAGTCTTCACACAGATTGCCTGACTAAACTAAAATAAAACTTTTGAGGCTTCCACATAGGTGGCCTGCTTTGTCCAGACTCAATATTTTATCTTAAACACACAGACACTCTCAGGCTGCACTCAGCTTCCCTGTCTAGACCAGAATGAAAACTTCAGCCATTTCCACACAGCCAGTCATTCCTATCCTTTCCCCATGTTAAATGTGTGCTTTGCTGAGTCACTCTGAAAACTCATCCTCCACACACTCCCCACAAGTCCTTACCTCTGCTGTGAGGTCACAGGACAGCCTCCAAACAGTCCCTAACTAAAGCGTTTTTAAAGAGGAGGTCAAGCACTTTTGTCATAGCCTCAAATTGCCCACCTCCCTTTCAATTTTTTTTTTAACTTGGCACATGCACATTTGCATCCAGCTCGTTTTGCAAGGAGGCTTCCACAGCTGAACAGAAATGGAAAGTGCTTTGGGGGAGGAACTGGGCAGAGAGAGGACAATTCTTCAGAGCACTTTAACTGTTCAGATGCCAAAGAATGCTAAAAATGGCACTGTCAACACACTTCAAAAGAAAACACCAGTGAAAGTGCGGTCCCAGAAAAGACATCCAAAAACCCAATTACAAAACGGTATGCAAATATAGACGTGAAGAAGCCTGAGGAAAAGCCACCAGAGTTCTGAGGGTGGACCCAGGCCCGGCGCACCCATTGAGGCCAGGTAGGCGGTGGCCTCGGGTGCGAGGGCACTGGAGAGGCGCCGGAGGGGGTGTTGGGGGCGGAGGCGCGCGCAGCGGAGCTGGTGTGACTGGGCTGCAACTTCTGCTGCAGCCAGCCAGCCCCGTGCTGCTGCCGCCGCCACACGCCCCAGCTGGGCGCAGAAGCCGTGAGCCGCGGCTGGGGCGGCATGCGGAGCACAGAGCAGCCTCCGCGTGCCACTCCAGCAGTGGCTCGCGGCTTCTGCACCCAGCTGGGGCGTGTGGCAGCGGTGGTGACACAGGGCTGGATGGCTGCAGCAGCAGCTGCAGCCAGCCATGGCAGCTCCGCTGCACGCTCCTCTGCCCCCACACACCCCAGCCAGGCACAGAAGCCGTCAGGCTGCTGCTGGGGAGGCATGTGGAGCACGGAGCAGCTTCCGCGCGCTGCCCCAACTATCCTGCGCTGCGTGATGACGTCATCGCACGATGACATCATCACGCAGTCCGTGGCAAGTGGCCACAGGCGCCAGAAACTCTGGCGCTGGCCCTGGGTGGACCATGCCTATAAGGGCATGTAGAAACAGCCTTTTTCTCAAAACTCCATTTCATTCTGCCCTGTAGGGTACTTCTGCTGGCCGATTAGATTTCACTTCACTCACCCATCCAGCCCCCCTTCTTCTTTCCTCAGAGTCCTGCATTTTAACTCATAGCAACAACTTTTAAAAACCCACATTAGCAAGCAGAAAGCAAACCTAAACTATACAAATGCAAAACATTACACTCCATCTTCTGAATTAGTGCATGTCTTGGAGCTATGAATGGCACAGAGTCTCTCTTAAATGGCAAATCCTATTCAATCATATATAATAAACTTGCATTTACAACACCTCTAGCACAATGGCTAGTATATAACAAGGATGAACAATTCCAAAAAAGTAGACAAGTTAGTCTGTTCCAGGAAAAATAAACATGATTAGTGACTCCTTATAGACTAACATGTTTTTATTCTAGCACAAACTTTTGTAAATTAGAGCCTTCTTTGTCAGATACTTTGTCAGCCCTCACTAGGCAGGCATATACTTATGATGCTATAAAAAAAAAAGTTCTAAACAGCGGGGTCAAATGGCCATGAAATGCAGGAGGTACAAGGCAAGACATGATTATGTAAAATTCAAGGCGTACAGTGTAGTCCCCTGTTCAACAATTCTCTGATCTGATAGAGCCCTAAGGGCATTCTGTCCCATAGAGGTGAACTCTGCATATACAGGTTTCCTGTATGGGACAAAGAGTTAGGAACACTGTGGGAAGGGGGGCGGGGGAAATAAACATACGAACCCAATCCGAATTTGGCTTCCTTTTTTTCTTCTTCCCCTTTTTGGAGCATCCCCATGACCTCATCTCTTATTTATCCATTTTCCAGGTTTTCCCTGCAATCTTTCCAAAACCTAGTTTGATATGATGTTTTTGGAAAGACCACAGTGAAAGTGCCTTGGCACACTGTGTAGATGAGAAACTGTACATTTTAGAAGGCCCCATTTACATGGATACCTTCTGTACCTTCAGTGGCCCACATGGCCACTGTTTTCCCCATGTCACCAGAGGGCTTTTTTGGCTTTTAATAATGCTATAATGTTATAATGATCCATTGTCACAATCTAGCTTCCCTGAACTTCCAGCTTTCATTTAAAAATTACCAAATCACTATTTTGATTTACTGAGATAGAAGGGGAAAGGTGCAACCCTTATATCTCCACGACAAAAGCTGCAACAGACTCACTTGTGAAAAATAAATGGAAGCTGGAAATTCTGAGAAAGTAATTGATCATAGCAATAGATCATTCTAATGCTATGGTGATCTAGTAATTGCCAAGTTTTTAAAAATTCTGCAAAAGCCCTACTGTGGAATAAGGGAAATAGCAGCCATGGGAGGCTGAGGTAAGGGGACTGCTGCATGGACACACTGTTGCTGCTGTGAAAGCTTCTGTAGTCATGGTGGCAAAAAAAAGCTATGCAAAGAGTCATTGCCATGAAGAAGCAGCCAAAGATAAACAAATTGTTGACTACTAAGGACTACATATCATGAGAGAGAAGCACCTGATGTGGATTTTGCTTATTTCATAGAATCATAGAATCATAGAGTTGGAAGGGGCCATACAGACCATCTAGTCCAACCCCCTGCCCAGTGCAGGATCAGCCTAAAGCATCTCTGACAAGTATTCATCCAGCCTCTTCTTGAAAACTGCCAGTGAGGGGGAGCTCACCACCTCCCTAGGCAGCTGATTCCACTTTTGAACTACTCTGACCGTGAAAAAGTATTCCTAATATCCAGCTGGTACCTTTCTGCACGTAATTTAAGCCCATTGCTTCGGGTCCTACTCTCTGCTGCCAACTGGAACAGCTCCTTGCCCTCCTCCAAATGACAGCCTTTCAAATATTTAAAGAGAGCAATCATGTCCCCCCTCAACCTCCTCTTCTCCAAACTAAACATTCCCAAGGCCCTCAGCCTTTCCTTGTAGGGCTCAGTCTCCAGACCCCTGATCATCCTCGTCGCTCTCCTCTGCACCCTCTTGATTTTGTCCACATCCTTTTTGAAGTGAGGCCTCCAGAACTGCACACAATACTCCAGGTGCAGCCTGACCAAGGCAGTATAGAGAGGGGCTATGACCTCCTGCGATTTCGACACTATGGCCCCTTTGATACAACCCAAGATTGAATTAGCCTTTTTTGCCACCGCATCACACTGACTGCTCATATTTAGTTTACAGTCCACTCTTACCCCAAGATCTCTTTCACATAGACTACTGCCCAGAAGTGTATCCCCCATCCAGTATTTGTGCTTCTCATTTTTGTGGCCCAGATGTAATACTGTGCACTGGTCTTTGTTGAATTACATCCTATTCACAGCTGCCCACTTCTCCAGAGTATTCAGGTCTTGTTGAATTTTAATTCTATCTTCTTGGGTGTTTGCTACTCCTCCCAATTTGGTATCATCAGCAAATTTAATGAGCAGCCCTTCCACTCCTTCATCCAGATCATTGATAAAAATATTGAAAAGTACCGGGCCCAAAACCGAGCCCTGCGGCACCCCACTGGACACCTCCCTCCAATCTGATGAAACGCCGTTGACAACCACTCTTTGAGTGCAGTCTTCTAACCAGTTCCCGATCCACCAAACTGTCCTATAGTCCAGTCCACAGTCTTCCAGTTTGCCCATCAGAATGTCATGGGGGACCTTATCAAAAGCTTTACTGAAATCCAGATAAATCACGTCAACAGAGTAAGCTGGTCACTCGATCGAAAAAGGAAACCAGGTTGGTCTTGCAAGATCTGTTAGGAACAAAACCATGCTGACTTCCCCGGATCACTGAGCGGTCCTTCAGATGCTTACCGATTGATCCCTTTAAAATCTGTTCTAATATCTTCCCAGCAACAGAAGTCAGACTGACCGGCCTGTAGTTTCCTGGGTCATCCTTCTTCCCTTTCTTAAAGATTGGGATAACATTCGCTCTTCTCCCATCTTGTGGCACATCCCCAGTCCTCCAGGAGGCCTTGAAGATGATGGACAGGGGTTCTGAAAGTTCTCTAGAAAGTTCTTTCATTTGCATATGACTTGATTTGCAAAATTGCCTGATCTAATTTGATAGGGTTGCTAGCCTCCAGGTCATAGCTGGAGATCTCCTGGAATTACAACTTATCTCCAGGCTATAGAGATCAGTTCCCCTAGAGAAAATGGCTGCTTTGGAAGATGGACTCTATGTTATTATACCCTGCTAGGGTCAATCCCTTCCCCAAACCCTGCCTCTCCAGGCTCCACCTCCAAAATCTCCAGGAGTTTTTCTACTAGGGTGGCCAGTCCCCTTGTGGAGGCGGGTGATAACCCACTCCCACCCTCAGCCCCCCCCTCCCACTCACCTGGTCAGCGGGAGAGGAAGGGAGGGGGACGGGCCTCCTGGAGTGCATTCCCAGCATGGTGCAACGATGTCACTTCCAGGAGTGACATTATTGCACAGGCTGTGGGAGGTCCAATTCTCAAAGCACAGGAGCATTCCCATGGCCTGCATGATGACATCCCTTTCAGAAGTGACACCATCCCACTGCACCAGGAGTGCATGCGTGCTTTGTGCATGCATGAAGACCTACAAAAGGTGAATGCCAGGTTTCCCACCCCTTTTGCCAGTAGGGTAAGGGGACCTAGCAACCCTAGTTCCTACCCAGAGTTGGCAACCATAAGTATAATCAGAGAATGCAAAGCTACATTAAGGGGACAACTCCATTCTATGATGTACTCATATGCAAATAAAAATAAGTCAGGCACTTTTGTAGTACATCAGATTCAGATTCATATGTGTTCTGAAAAATCTTCTCTTGTTTCAAGTTCTTTACAGTTCAGCCTGAAGCAAACTCATTTAAGTCATTGGTCTTAGAAGGGTGTGACTGTGCTTAGGATTGCACTGTATCCAGCAGAGGTACAGTTAGCCATCATTCTCATCTATCTGATCCAAGAAATTACTGCAAGAATCTTAGAAACATAGAACTGGAAGGGTGCACAAGGGTCATCTAGTCCAGCCCCCTGCACAGTGTAGGAAATTCACAGCTATCCCTCCCTGCAACTCCCCCAGTGACCCCTGCTCTATGCCCAGAGGAAGGCAAAAAACCTCCAGGATTCCTGGCCAATCTGGCCTTGGCTTGGTGGCTTCTGAAACTGCAGCCTAAGCTGGGAAACAGGATGCAATGTTGGTGATGGCCAACTGTAAGAATTAGATATTTGATCTCAGCCCATTCTTTCTTTAGCCTATTGACTTTTCAAAAACTCCTATCCATATTGATTCTGATGGTCTTTCTTGCACATCTCCCCCAGTGATAGGATACTACATTTATGTCTAGCCCTAGCAGATTTCATACTTTAACATGGAGACACTATGACTGACAGAAAATCTATTTTAGAAATGTCTTGAAAGGATGAGTTATTATTATCTTCTCTGGGATCTTATACTTCAGTCATGGTGACGTTTTACATAGATATACATTTTGATTATGCTTTCTAAAATACTGACAGGTACCTACATCTATATCTCAGTGTTTGCCCCACTTCATGTTGCCATACATACTTCCTCCTGTATAGTCGGATGGTCAGTATTATATGCACTATAAATACTATGTAATCAACAGATAGGGAAATGTATATGGAATTTGTGGTGATAAGGCAGCTGTAAAGAATGCATTCCAGTGATCTACATATACTGTAAAGGGGATGAAATGAAAACACTTTGAGATTGTGTTCTTTAAATTTATCATACACAAGGTACCATTTGAAAATCTATTAAAAGTCTGCCACCAGTATTAAAGATATGCCAAAATGCTTCATGCAGCTGAAGAAAGGTGAAAGAATGGGCGGGGGAAACCTAATTAAGAGAGAACTATAGTTCTGTATTACAAATACATACACTTAAGAGCAATTGTTTGTTTACTTATGAGTCTCTCTACACAAGACATCTTACAAGAGTAGGATCAAGTGAAAGATCTTAAACTTGTTCTCCCATTGTGGATACACATGCACTGCTAGAGAGACAGAGTACACTTGAAGATAAGACCACACAGAAAGTAAGTCACTTAAGTGTCTCCATGTAAGATGTCTTGTGTAGAGAGACTCTATATTGTGTCCTTTTGTTGACAAGTTTTAAAGAGCTATATCCTTCTGAAGCTTGGTTCAGATGTGGTTTGGTGCTGAGAATGACCCTAAAAGAAGCTTTGGGTTTGCTTGCATGCTCCAAGAGTTAATTATTTACTTCTATAATTTGTTTGTACTCGAATTGGCAAACTGTAATTTTCACTTGTCCTACAATCCAAGATGAGAAACTGGGAAGAAATCACAGTTTGCAATCCTTGTTGGAGGACAAGTGTAAAACCATATAGTTTGCTGCAAGCGAGGCATTAACTAATTATTAGCTCAAAATGTGCAAGGGGAGAGGGGGGAAGATTACACAAATGAAGGTGAAGCTCATTCCAGTTTCATTTTTGCAGTATTATGTCTGAATCAAAGGTGAGACTCTGGTATCAAAGCTCCACTCTGTTCCTAAGGATACAAGTCAATGAAATGCAAGAGATCTGTGATTGGATGACTCAACATCTTAAATTTTATTTAAAAGCAGCCAATTACAATCAATCAATTTTAGTCAATTTCAATCAATCAGCTGCACCGTGTCAAGGACAATTAATCTTCTTCCATTTACCAGATAGCACCCCCACCCCCAGCACAGCTAATATTAGTCCAGGTAGAAAACACAAGGAAGGTTGCCTGTTTTTTTCCTATCAGATTTTATAGCAGCTGGGAAGGCAACTTGTATTCAGGAAATGGTGCAGTACTAAGTCCCCTTGCCCTCAGTGCCATAGCTGTAATTCAAATTTCTCTCCATGGCTGAAATAAAACTGAACCTATCTTGTAAATCTCCGATATCTTATATACTTGTTCCCCACATTTCTAGTGAAGTAAGGGTATTTTTAAAATGACTTTCTTGTCCCTTTTAGATTTGTCCCCTTCTCACAAAGCTTGTGAGGTTGATGCACTTATGATGATGTAGCATTGCCTCCCTGTGGGCTGAAAGTGGCTGAATGGAGTTACAGTGGTTGAACAGCTAGCAAACAGAAACTGTGAGACGGAATTTGACATTGGCCAAGGGAATAAAAAAATACAAGGAAAAATACAAGAAAACCTTTTTGGCTTTCTCACCTGCTCTGTTAGCAAATGTTATTAACATTATATTCAGCATTCTGGGCCCCTGAGACAAATAGTGTGCTGTGTAGGATCACTGAAAAAGGCCCTGCCCTCTTTCATCGCCAGTGTCAAGTTTCAGTAGTGTCAGTAGTAGTGAAATCTTGTCTCCCCACTCTTGCTTAATCCTGGGCGTTTTTGTGATTGCAGCAGTGCAAATTGGCTTGGCATAATATCTGTTGATCCCTTGTACTAGGGTGCCAAAGATTTTTACTAATAAGTAGAAGCATACTTCACTTCCCTCATATCTACCCAGGAAATACAATTAAAGGACCCAGTGGGGTCAACTACACAATCTCTGGCTCTTGCAGCTGCTCATCCTCCAATGTGATATATGCCCTTATGTGCCAACAATGCCCTCTGCTCTGTACATAGGACAAACCAGCCAACCTCTGTAAAAAGAATAAATGGACACAAATAGGACATCAAAAATGGCAATATCCAGAAACCAGTAGGAAAACACTGCAATCTACCAGGACACTCCATCAAGAACTTAAAGGTCACCATAGTTCAACATTTCAAAAGCAGAATCCAACAGGAAGCTACTGAATTGGAATTCATATATAAATTTGACTCCATCAGATGGGTTGAATAGAGACTCTGGATGGTACCCTCACTTCTTCTTTTCCACCATGTAGACAAGTTCTAGCTCGCTTGCTCGAGAGATAAGTAGCTTGTTTTCTTTCTCTTCATTGCTCCAGGAGTTTGGGAAGATGTCTGAAAAGGCTCTTTTTAAGCACTGTGTCAAATACAATGAGAAGATGATCAAAACAAATGGTCATTCTCTCTGTTTGCTGTGCCTTGGGGAAGGCCACAATACACAGAGTTGTAAACTTTGCCAGAGCTTTACTCAAAAAGCCCATGCTGAGCGGTCCAGCCAACTTAAAGTGGCCCTATGGGCTAAGGACTGCTGCGGACTGTATCCGCAGCAAAAAAAATCAGCTTCAGCTGAGGAGACAGTGTTGTTGGATCTGAGGCCTCCCTCAACAATGAGACCTTCTTCGGCCCCGAGACCCATCCCATCAGGGTCCAAAATGCCACAGAGCTGAGCACCATCCGCCTTGCCCAATGTGGCTCGATCGGATTCGAATCAGCACTGTGCTTCAGCTTCAGATCTGAAATCTCTGATCCGACGAGGGACTCTTGTTTGAAGTCGAAGGAGTCAACGGTATCATTGGCTCCGGTTAAAGACCAGTCAGATCTGACTAATAAAGGGACCTTGGAGAACGAACCTCCCATAAAGCAGACCAAAAAGACAAAACATTAGACATCAGAGGCACCTAAGCAGGTCCTGCGCTGTGCTGCCCAAGAGGAGGAAGTGGTTCTGTTGGAGCATCCTCTTACTCCATCTCCATGAGTTGTGTTCCCTCTTGCTCAGTCCAGGTCCAGGTCCAGATCCATCCTATCTTCGGAAGAGGAACGTGAGCTTCCTCGTAAGAAACATCAATCTATAGTATTTTCTTTATTTAGACTATAAACTATAAACAATTGAAACATCAATCTAGACGGTCACCCACGAGACGTCGTTTGTGGAACAGGGAGGAATTGTACCTAGCTGATCCACCCAGGTATGACACTGATGACAAGTGCACGTACCACATTGATGTTTTTTCTCTATAATCGTCGCTCTCACCTCCGAGAAGACGACATTCCTTTTCTAACTCTCAGATGGCTTTCCATCTGTCAGAGTCGGACAAGGAGCCTGAACCATTACAAGACTGGCATTATCCTTCTCCATCGGATCCTTCCCCTGATGACACAGTGGGTGAAATGGGAGAGGTTTCACCTACAGATTACTTTTGCTCCTATACAGAACAGCTGATTAGGATAGTCAAGATGCTGGAGATAGACATTTCTTCATCAGAACTGAAACTGAAGGATAAGATTCTCCAGCACCTTTATTCTGGTTCCACATCAAATGTGGCCTTTCCAGTGATCGAAGGCTTTGTTGACATGATAACTATCTTATATCAGAAGCCTGCCTCTGCCATGGCTACGACCAAGAAGGCAGAAGGGCTGTATAAGACCAAGGAAGAGTCTTGCCCCTACTTGTCTATGCACCCCCCACTGTCTTCACTAGTTACCGAAGAGCTACAATCCAGGCAGAGACAAGGCCCCTTCTCGACTCCATCGGACAAAGAAGGGAAAAAACTTGATGCTCTGGGCCATAAGATATACTCATCAGCGGCTCTGAACATCAAGATCGCAAACTACACTGCGATGATGGGGGCATACCAGTTGTGTTTGTGGAACAAGGTGGCCACCTTCCTTGAAAAGCTTCCGGATGACCAGAGGTCATTGGTAAACGTGCTCCGAGCGGAAACCATACATCTAGCTAGGCACCAGATTAATGCCGGGCTAAACGCCACGGACACCTCGGCCAGAACGATGGCCTCGGCTATGGTGCTGAGACACCATGCATGGCTTAGGGCAACCACTTTGCCAACTGAAATGCGGAATAAGGTGGAGGATCTCCCATTTGAGGGGGAAACACTCTTCTCAGAGAAGACAGATGAGTATCTGTTGCAAAAGTGCAAGGACAGATTGACTGCACGTTCATATGGAGTTCTCCCTGCCAACCAGCAGGGAAGTTGCACACAGTACCAACAATCCCAATTCAGATCGCAGTCGTACTGGTGCCACCTGTACCAAGGATATTTCTATCCCAACAAACATCAATTTCAGAGTTCTCAAGGGGGCTTCCATAAGCGGAAGCAAAATCAGAGTCAGAGAAATGGCTCTCAATCGCAGCATCCTAAGGAACAGGCTCAGTCGTCTAAGCAATTCTGACTAGTCCAGGAGCCTGCCCCAGTTTTTGGGGAGAGGCTGTGAGGTTACTTTGCTTCTTGGCAGCATGTTACTACTGCTGTTTGGGGGTTGAAAATCGTTTTAAATGGTTATAAAATTGAGTTCAAATGTTTCCCGCATTTTACTCTTCCTAACCGATCTGATTCTCAGACTTGTCCTGCACTGAGCTTAAAGCCCTACTGGAGAAGGGTACAGTACAGGAGCTTCAGGAGGAACAGTCCGAACTGGGGTTTTATTCCAGTTTTTTTTCTGGTTGACACAAAGGATGGCAGATTTAAGGAATCTTAATAAATTTATTACCACCCGTAAGTTTCACATGACCACTTTGCATATGGTTATGATGCTCATTCCGCCTGGCTGCTGGTTTGCCGTATTGGACCTTAAAGATGTGTATTTTCATGTATTTTCACGTCTCCATCCATGAGTCAGAACTAACACAAACTCTGTTGGGTCTTATGGCCTTGACCACCACTGTGGTTCCTTACGCTAGGCTCAGAATGCGAGACCTTCAATTATGGTTCATTTCAGTATTTCATAATGAGAGGGATTCCCAGGAACAGAAATTTAACATCCCTAAGAAGGTCATTCGTTCTCTGACCTGGTGGCTGGAGGAATCCCATTTATCCAACAGGATCCCTTTTGGCCATTTGAAGTCAGACCTAGCTATTACCACTGATGCTTCCAGCTGGGGGGGGGGCATTGTGGGAAGCTTTATGCCCATGGGCTGTGGGATGAGACCGATAGACAGTCCCATATTAATCTCGAGTTGAAAGCTGTGTGTAATGCCTTATCGTCATTCTCAAATGTGGTACAGAACAAGGGCCAAGCTACAAGTGACGAATGACACTTGAACAGCAAGTGGATTGAGTGGAGCTCAAGTGAACAGGGAGAAATACACTTGCTATTCAAGTGTCATTCGTCACTTGTAGCTTCGCCCCAAGTCTGTCTTGGTTCTTACAGACAACTCCCTCACAGTGAGCTCCCCCTCACTGGCAATTTTCAAGAAGAGGCTGGATGAATACTTGTCAGAGATGCTTTAGACTGATCCTGCACTGGGCAGGGGGTTGGACTAGATGGTCTGTATGGCTCCTTCCAACTCTATGATTCTATGAACAATGTTTTACATCAACAAGCAACTTTGAATTGGATCCTTACTAATGCTATGTCTTTGTAAAATTGTGTTTATTTACCTTATGGCATTGTTTATGGAGATGTCCTTGAAATTGACTGTACTAATCTCACACTGTGTAATCCGCCTTGAGTCTCAATGAGAAAGGCGGACTATAAATGACATAAATAAATAAAATAAATAAATAAGTTTTTGAATTAAAAGGAATTTCAGGACTGCATTATGCAAACCACTATATATATTTACTGTAACAGTCAATATGGATTTTTAAAGATTTCGTTAGAACTAATAGTATCCTGAGCATTCAACAGAAAACTGTGAAAATTCCATATTTGAAGTGATTACAGTATTCTCTTTATTCTTACGTGCTAGAATAACATCAAGTGCTGTGTGAACAGCCCACGGCTTTAATGCCTTAGCTGTCCTCCTTTGGCCCGGAATCTGACGACCTCTAATCTCCTTCAACCATCATTATGTTTAGAGGAGAAATGTTAAGCTTTTGTCCACAGAGTGAGGAAAAGTCAAAAATGAAATATGTGCTTTGTTACAGCATCTGTGCCAGCGCTGTATATGACTTGCACATTAAGCCACTGCCATTCAGATTATGACATAGAATAGGTAAGAAACAGTGCTTTCTGTTACGCAGCAGACTGTTGACTGTGTGTTGTAAATGTGCAATTCAGATTTTGATCTCTGATATGGTCTAAATGCAAAAGAAAGCAAGATGTGCTGTTAAATTCTGGAAGGAGCAACAAACCATGTATAAGCGCCCCCTATTGGTTCTATATTGGTATATCCCTACTTTGTGACAATACTGTGATACTGTGTGATACTGTGGCCATTTCCACATGTCCTTTACTTACTTACTTACTTACTTACTTACTTACTTACTTACTTACTTACTTACTTACTTACTTACTTACTTACTTACTTACTTACTTACTTACTTACTTATGATTTCTATTCCACCCTCCCTGAACTGGCAGGCTCAGGGCAGATTACATTCTGCAAAACAACACACTAAAAAACTTCCATTTTACAGTTTTAAAACAGCCATATAAAACAGTGCAATATAAATATTTTAAAAGGTACAAGAAAGCAGTGCAGGAGTAGTCCTTAATGGGATGGCCTGCCAACAGAACTCTGACGGGTTATCTCACTCATTACGCACATCATCATTCCCCATGCACAAGCAGGTCATGATGATCCCGGTTTTTAAGTGTTTTTTGTGAGACCTGTTTTGGTCCATGTTTATTTTTGATGCAGGTTTTCCATACAATTATCTACTGTATCAATGCATGCAAAGGCTTTTTGTGCTTCAGAAGAGCCCTCACACAAATCTCCAACCCCTCCTCTTGTCATTATTCCTCCTTTAAACATCATACATCCATCTGGCTTGCACGCACAATAGTATAATTCCCCCCTTTTATAATTTTTAATGGTCCTTGCGCTATTACAATATCTACATATACATAGGGAATCATACTGCAGTGCTTGCTACATTGGATCACTCAGCAATCAGACTATCCGTCTAGAAACAACATTGAGAATAGAATGCCATTTCTAATTTTATTTTAAACTAGCAATAAGGCCCATTGTTTGGGAAAATACAACGGGCCCTAGCAGCACTTTCCCCTGTGTCCCCCCAGCAGCATCAGTCAAGGGGGGGATTGAGGAAGAGACTGGGGGCTCCCTCCTCCTCTGGCCCTTCAGCCGCCACTCGGCTTGTGTGCGGCCCTCCCAAGGCCTCGCTGCTGTGCCAAGCTTTCCTGCAGCCGTGCTGGGCCCTTCCGGGCCTCTGGAGGCAGCAGGGAGGCAAATTGTTTTGCCCCCCACTCACTTTTTATCCCTACATACTGTGCCTCTGCCTGGATAAGGAGAGAGTTGTAGAGTTTGCCTTTTATATATGGAATCGTGCAGTTGTGCTACTCTACTGTTCACATATTTATTAAACACTTTCATTTAAAACTTTGAGCAGGAAATCAACAGTAGAGAACAAAGTACTACACATGCCCAGAAGATGAAAGACAGGACAACAGTATAGCACAATTCTGCATGAGCTCAAAAAAAAGAAGGAAAGTTGGATGAGAATATGCCAACATCATTTTTGACGTGTAGATAAAGAATGTGTTTTCTATTTTGGGACTTTTTTTGTGACAAACACCCACAAAATACACATGAGGACGATGCATGTGAAAGGTGAGTTCTCGAAGCGGGTTGGGAAAGACACAGCTTTGTGACAGGCAAACCCCCAAAAAATTGGAACGTGTGGAAGCAGCCTGTGGTTGGTCTGCACTAGAATAGCACAATAGGAGTCCAGTGGCACTAGAGACCAAGATTTTCAGGGTATAAGCTTTTGAGAGCCAAGGAAGGGAGCTTTGACTCTCAATTATGCTAAAAATCTTGTTGGTTTCTAAGATCCACTGGACTCTCATCCTGAAAAACTACATATGCATTGTAAAGCAGATATGCATTGCAAATTAATTACCAAATGTCACATTCATGCTTTATTTTACTCCAAAAGTCCAGGGTTTAATGGGTACAACCAATGAGAGGAGAAATGTATTATTTGAAAATGATGGCCCTAGATAAGTTTCACAAGTATGAATTACATTGCTAGATCAAGATATCTTTTTTGACATTGGTATTTTCCCCAACAGTATAATGTAAAGTCCATACTGGAAGGCAGACATATTTAAAATACTGGAAATTCATGGGCAGATAGCACTGTTTGTCGTTTGTTTAAAGTCAGGCACCCTGGCGATTAACATAGCTATGTATGAGACAAATGCTTATATTTCAAATAACATACTATGTTCACTGAATGTTCATACATTCTTCTAGTTACATGAATTTCAGACATGAGACTCTTTCTACCCCCCACCCCCAACACACAGAGTTCATATTTCATAGAAGATAATTGGTACATACATATGATGTATGTTGTGGTTGTTGAATTGTAAATTTATTTTATTTTATGTACGTGGTTTGCTGTTGTAATTTTTTGGTTTGGAACAAATAAATTAATATAATATTTTCAAACCATCATATTTTCGCTGCACCCATATGAGTTAGAAGATTCCTTTTAATTTTTTTGAGAGCGGAGGTTCTTGATACTCTGTAAGAGCCCTTAGGCTTCCAGCACAGCTCCATGGCTTTTTTTTTTTTTTTGGTAGCATGATGACTGCATTTTTTCAAGCCAAGACATATGAGATTGCTGTATTTTTGCTTCCTGCTGTTCACCAAATGAAGTGCGTTTCCGGGTTTTTTTTTTTCTTTCTTCAGAAGAGGGTAATAGCATACTTTGCCAGTGTTCAGATGCCCAGAGGTGAGGCCATCTGTAATCTCTTTCAAACATTCTTTAACTGGCTGAGAGCCAAACTACAAGTGACGTCTTACACAGGTTGGACACTAGTCGGCTTCCCTCAAGTTTTGATGGGAAATGTAGGCATCCTGGTCTTGCAGCTGTAATGGAGAGCCAAGCTGTAAAACCAGGACACCTACATTTCCCATCAAAACTTGAGGGAAGCCGACTAGTGTCCAACCTGTGTAAGATGTCACTTGTAGTTTGGCTCTGAGAGCCAGTTTGGTGTAGTGGTTAAGAGCACGGGACTCTAATCTGGAGAGCTGGGTTTGATTCCCCACTCCTCCACTTGAAGCTAGCTGGGTGACCTTGGGCTAGTGACAGTTCTCTGGAGCTCTCTCAGCCCCACGCACCTCACAGGGTGTTTTGTTGTGGGGATAATAATGGCATACTTTGTAAACCACTCTGAGTGGGCATTAAGTCGTCCTGAAGAGCGGTATATAAATCGAATGTTGTTGTTGTTATTAACAGCCTCTTTCCTGCAGAATTAGGGAACCAGCAGTCTCAACTAACAGATAAGAAGCATGTTGAATTGTGTGAGCAATGCTTTCTGCTCACCAACATCCTTTTGTATTGATTCTAGTATTCAGCAAAAGACACTTTTGAAAGATTAGTTTTAGAGTGGTATGACCCAGCTTCACATTTTGAACATTTTTATCAGTGTATGGCCTAAAAAAACTTTTGGTGTCCTCTCAACAACTTCTCCAAGAATAGCTAAAATATTTTCTGTTTGCTAATGAAACAGTATATCCAACTGAAGCAAACATTGATTACACAGACAGAAGACCTTGTGTACTTATCCAGCATCCCATAATAGTTTTTCTGACAGGCTTGTCTAAGCTTTTGTATCACACTGACTCCAGCCAATTCAGGAGGACACTTGCCTTTAATATCAAATATCATCTGAACAGATGACAAAGAGATATGAATCCAAATCTACACTCTACTTCTTCCTCAGTAACTCAGCCCTCACCATGTAGACGAATTATTGACAAACAAGTTAGTGCCTTGCAAGAAAAATGCTGCAGCTTTTGTAAAACTGCCCTCTTGATCAATACTCAGCCATGGCTAAGCCTGCTGTCTGGTGGATTTCTGATGAGGGTTGCTCAGGTAATAAGAGCCCTGGGAATCAGCTGTCTCAGAGATTATTACAGGATGAGACTGCTGGCTGCTTTACAGTGTTTACTGAGGATTTATATTCCCTGCGTGTACATAAAAGGGTTGTCTCCTCTTATTGCTGGCTGATATTTTTTTAAAAATCCATAGTAGTTACTGTGTCATTATGGTTTGCTAGGAAGTGTGCATGTGTTTTCTTCCTTTCTTTTTAAAGAAGCACCTGGTCAGAGCACAGCAAATGCAGAAATCAAAGCCTTGCAGTTATGAAATGAAGAAAGTGTGCATTAAGCAGACAAAATTCAGCCAAGCAATCAACCAGTGGTAGATGGGATGATTCCAGAGGGAACAAAGATAAGGGTTGGAAGCAGCAGACTTACTAGGGCCACTAATCCAGTCCAAATTTAACTCAAATTTGTTGTCCAAATATTGTAATCTAAGGCTTCATCTCAGCATGTCTAAATAAAGTGTTGGAAGTATCCAGCAGCAGCCTCTACAAGAAAGATTTCTGAACTCTGTAATGTCACACTTCTATGAGAAAACACTTTGAAAGAGTTTTATTTTGTCTCATTTTGTCACTCCCAATTGTGCTGTTCTTTATTTGACTGTCACCTTAAGAAACTATTTTCCTACTCTGGCAAATTTGTGTGTGGGGAGATATTTGCATCATTTACTTTATGGATAGTGAATTATAACCACAAATTTTTATTTATTACTATCATCAACATAGATACTCAGTGAGTATATAATGTCTCAGTACCATTTCTCTTGCCAGTGTTGAAATTTATTGTAAAAATGTAGGTCTTTGCTCAGATAGTGTGGCCATTGACATCTGAAGTGCTGTACAAAATGTGACTACGTGGAAACATTATGATTACCTGGTGCTTGTAGGTTCATGGAAGATAATTGACACACCTCTCCCCCTTTGTGTGTATCATTTGTAAAGGCATTTTTTCTCTCTTAGCACATACTCCATTGTTTTCCATTGTATGATATTTTGTCATATACTGTAAAGCATGTTGTTTCCTGCAGCCTTTGAAGCCATTTAATTTAATACAGTTATCAAGACTTTCAAAATGCAATTTGGCAAGTAATGGTGTCCTTTCTGGAGAAGCATTCTGAGAGATTACTGGGCCTTTTGGCAAGGAATCCCAGGGTCTCCAGAGAAGCCTTAATGTGAGGATTGTGCACCAAAATGGTAAAAATTCAAAAGCATATTATTTGCAAAATTCCCCCATAACACTCTGTAATGACCTCTCTAGAGGATTGTCAGTATTGTGCCAGAGGTGTCCATAATCCAGCCATAATGTTCTGTTGCATGAGACTGATCAGCTTGGGTGTTTCATTAAAAAAAGGACTTGCCAAGAACACAAGGCTTTATCTCTCTTAAACAGAAATCAATTATTCAGCTATTTGTTTAATTAATTTTCTTACTTGCTACTTTCTAAAGAGAAGGAAGACATCCCTATCCCTTTTATTTTAGTAGTGATGAAGTGCACTTCAAAGCAATTGGGGTTAATATTTAATTTGTGGCCTTGCATTGCTCCTGTCCTGTCATAGAAAGTGTGGATAACCATAAGTTGGATAATAGTCTGATCCATAATCATATGCATATGTTTATATTTCCATTTGAATAGTGCTATTGTGGTATGTAACTTAATGCTGTGATAGGAACCTATGGTACTTTTCGCACTAGGGTTTTAAAGCATGTCCGTACCTGTTCCACATCCCATATTTGCAGGGGTTGCAAGCTAGTCATGCGACGCAGTGCCACTCTTTTTTGTCATTACCCCGATTTTTCTCCCTGCTGATATACCCCGATGTTAATTTTTAATCAGCTGCTCAGTCGGGGCAGACTTGATTAATGCCAATGTGAACGTTTTGCAGCACTCCCCCCTTCTTTTCCCTGGAAGCTGATTGGTTTGTGTGGAATTAACCACACTCACATAACTCAGCTCTCTGAACTCCTCTTTTCCGCCATTTTTTTGGCTGCACATTCCCAGTTTTTCCTACTTTATGACTCTGATATGTACCTTTCCTTTGGGTGGGACCTGCAAGGGAGGGAGGGTTGTTTTAACTTCACTCCCCTTTCTCCGCTTTATGTGCTGTCCCTGTGCCCTGGCACGTTTCATGCGAGCACTGCCTGTTTACTCTTTAAGCCGGGTTGAGTTATTTTTCCTCCCCTTCTCATCGGCGTGAATCCATTTCCTTTTCTCTCCCTCTCTCAAGAGCGTCTCTCAAAGCGCTGTCAGTCAGAGTGGTGGGGCTTCTCTTTCATCTCCACCCTCCACCCTTTCAAGCCAACAAGCGAGAGTGCGAGGTGGGGGAGGAGGAGTGGGTGGAGGGGATGTTAAAGTTACATTACTGGTGTGAGGGAGAGGGAAAGAGAGAGAGGCGTACATACACGCACACAGGCTCTCAACTGGCTCTCCACTTCACGCAGCCCGCGCACTAAGCTCAGCCAAACTGCGCTGGTGGTTCAAGAGCCGCCGCAGCCTCTCCTTTTTGGAGTGCACATGCACAATCCCCACAGAAGAGAGAATTTCGCAGCCCCTCAGAAGGCACGCCAACCTCCGGCTTGGTACGTCTCAGCAAAGCCAGGGGCAGGTATGAGTTTGCTTCCCCCTACCATGCCTAACCCCTGGGGAGGCAAGTCCTGCCTTGCTCCCGGGAAGAGTGAGGTGGGGGTGAGTGGCTGAAGGGGCGACATGGGGGGAGGCTTGTCTGTCTGAAGATGTAACGCAGGGTCGTTACCACGCATGCTCAAAGTTAAAAAAATAAAGCTGACGTGCACTGCAATGCCCTGAAAGTCCGAAACTGAACAGAGGCTTCCAGGCAGGTGTCTGAAGGAATCACAAGAGGCCAAATCGAAACTGCTGGGAAGTGTGAAAGGATCGGTGCCAAGCTGAAGCCACAGCAGCTGTTCAAAAATGGCGCTTTAAACTGTGAGTGCGAAAGGGGCCTATGTTTCTAGAACTTTACTGTACATTTAGGTTTTGAGCTGTGAAAGAGACAGCCCAAGTTTTTATCTTCAGAGATTCACCTTTGTGACAGTATCCGCTTTTTAAAAAATGTGAAATACGTGATAAAGTGAGCTGTCTTGTTTTGTAGCTCAATTCTTTAGAATTACACAGGCATAAACAACAGTAACTAGTAAGAACATAAGAAGAGCCTTGCTGGATCAGACCAATGGTCCATCTAGTTCTGCATCCTGTTTCCCACAGTGGCCAACCACTTGCCCGGGAAGATCTACAGAAAAGTGCACAGTATGGTACAGCAACAGGTGTTCACAGGCTTAGGTGTCCCATTCAGCCATGCTGGGCAATAGTTACTGATGTATCTATTGCTCATGAATTTGTCTAATCCCCTTTTAAAACTATCTATTCTAGCAGCTAAACCAGCTATTCTCCGCCCACTCAGCTGGGACCAATGGTTTCTCCTTTTCTGCTTTACCCTTTCCTCAGAGATGTCAAGCCATGCTTGGAACTGGAGCGGGAACTGCCTGTCTGCTAGCTCTACCACCTCCAGGACCTGTGACCTGCTGCTTCTCTGCAGCCGCCTTTTGGTTGTTTTTGGTCCAATTGTTCTGATGTTGTTTCCTGTTCGCCTGTATTTGAACAAACCACCCATGCTACAGATCCGTGTGCTGCCACATCTGACCATGGGATGCAGCATTCTCTTTCCGCTTTCCATACTATGCATAATTTTGTAAACCTCTTGGACAGGGTTGTCAGGTCTTCTTACCTTCCTGGCAGGAGGAGGGGGGAGACCTGGCACTCTCCTTAGTTGTCCTCTTCATGTGCGTGTGCTTTACTGAGGGCAATTTTGATCCCAAATGCCCCCCCCCACCTGACTTGGAGCACCAGCATTTGAAACATCTCTAGAAGCTGCTGAAGGAAGGAGAGGAATCCTCTGAAGAGATTCCTCTGAGTCCACTGCAGAGTACAATCCTGATTAAGAAGAATGAAGTCCAATTTTCTGTCCTATAAATGTGTTTAGGATTGTAGCCTTAGGCCTGAGTTACTGATAATCAAGAGAACGGGAGAGGGAGCAGAGGCTACAGGAGAAAAACCTGTTTACTCAAATATTTTCATTTATTCCTAAAGTGTCTTCCATTTGAAATACACCTCTCATTTGTTATAAATCTGGCAGAGATGGTTTATGGATCAAATCCTGAACCCCTTAGCAACAAAAAAAAAAGTGCCATGTAATGAACACTGGGCCAATAAATAAATGGCAAAGACAGAGTTTTGCATATATATTTATATGTAGGGGAGATTTTTGACACAAATGGATGTTTAGGAGACCATTTTAGGAATATCCTATGTAGAGGATAAGTGCTCCATTTCTAAGTAAGAATATTGTATTAGGTTTTAGTTAAGACACGTTAACTAAACAAACTGCATGCAGAAAGCTCTCATCCAAGTTCGAGAACCAATAACTGTTTATTTATCTAAAGAAATATATTTACACAAGTTTAGTGGAGAGAAAGAACTAGTAACTCATCTAACTAGCTAGGATGGCTTTAGATTGAAAGTAGGCCATCTCTCTCAGGAGGAGACACCATGCTGCCTCTCCTGGTACATGCAGGGGAAAAGAAAGAGAGAGAGGAGGAAGAGAGAAGGGAAAGAAGGAAGTTCTCCAGGCCGGAAGGAGACTGATAGCAGCCTATCTATCTAACTGACTTTATGGTTGTTGCCTTCCTTCTTCTCTGCTCGTGGTCCGAAAGGCCTGAGCAAGAGACATCGCCAATCCCTTCTAATATATTGGGCTTCATGAAAAAGGAAGAGAGCAAGCACTGGGGACTTTTTAATATTTGTTTTAGTTTCAATTGTACACGTAGTACAAAAGTGGAGGCAAAGGGGGACTCCAAAAGGACAGCAGATCTGCTACCCAACATCAGATCCCAGAAAGAGAGAGAAACTCTCTCTCTCTCTCTCTCTCTCTCTCTCTCTCTCTCTCTCACTCACTCACTCACTCACTCACTCAAGATACTGGTGTCTGTCTGCTTTTCTTTGCCCTTGCCAGAATTTAAATCTGCTATTTCTTCACACAGAGATACACACACCTGCCATTTCCCTCCAGGTGGGATGGGGTCACCTCCTCCAAGCCTTGATCAGTGATTGAAAATAGTATTTCCAAAGGCTGATTGAGGAGATACCTCCGATCCTTAAAAAACTCCCATTCTTTTCTCATAGGTACTGGCTCCAAGCCATACCATTTATGTCTAAGCCCAGAGGATAGACCAATTTGCAGTGACCAAATCCCAAGCTCACAACAATATCATATAAATATACCAGTGACAACTAGTGAAGTAGGGAAGACTAATATTAAAAAGCAAAGGGAAAGGGCTCAACATCTATACCAGCAAGTGTTGTTGCACAGCAGCTGATGCAGGAGGAGCTGAAGGGTTAGGCAATATTACCATTGGTCCCTAGTGAGATGTTGCTTGCCAATCAGTGTGCTTGCACAGAACTTCCTCAACCACCTATCCTCTGCTGCCACTGTTTGATACCTACTAGACAGGGACCTTCCCTTCTAGTCTCTGCTCAGTGACTGTGGTTTCCCACTATCTCGTGCTCTAACTCACTAACTGCCACTGATATTTTTACCAGAATTAAGGAACATTGAATGAATCAATAAAATGAGAATTACCATGAAGTTGTTGGGAATGTAGAACTTATTCTGGTTACTAAATGCATTACCTATTCAGTCAATTTCCCTTTAAGAACATAAGAACATAAGCAAAGCCATGTTGGATCAGGCCAGTGGCCCATCCAGTCCAACATTCTGTCACACACAGTGGCTAGAAATCCAGTGCCATCTAAAGGACTGTCAGTGAGGCCAGGACACCAGAAGTCCTCCCACTGCCTTCCTTCCAGCACCAAGACAACAGAGCACCACCTCCCCACAAAGAGAATACCATCTATCTCCTGTGGCTAATAGCCACTGATGGACCTCTGCTCCATATATTTGTCCAGTCCCCTCTTGAAGCTGGCAATGCTGGTAGCTGCCACCACCTCCTGTGGCAACGAATTCCATGTGTTTATCACCCTTTGTGTAAAGTAGTATTTTCTTCTATCTGTTCTAACCCGACTGCTCAATAATTTCATAGAGTGCCCACGAGTTCTTGTATTGTGAGAAAGGGAGAAAAACACATCTTTCTCTACCTTCTCTAACCCGTGCATTATCTTGTAAACCTCTATCATGTCTCCCCTCAGTCGTCTTTTCTCCAGGCTAAAGAGCCCCAAGCGCCTCAATCTTTCCTCATAGGGAAAGTGTTCCAACCCTTTAATCATTTTAGTTGCCCTTCTCTGTACTTTTTCCAGTGCTATGATATCTTTTTTAAGGTGTGGCGACCAGAACTGTACACAGTACTCCAAATGAGGCCTCACCATCGATTTATACAGAGGCATTATGATACCGGCTGATTTGTTTTCAATCCCTTTCCTAATAACCCCTAGCATAGCATTAGCTTTTTTTATGGCAGTCGCACACTGTGCTGACGTTTTTAGTGAGTTATCTATCATGTCTCCAAGATCTCTCTCTTGGTCAGTCTCCGCCAGTTCAGACCCCATCAACTTGTATTTATATTTTGGATTTTTGGTTCCAATGTGCATTAGTAATATTTAGTAATATATCATTGTAAACATTCAACATCATGATAATAATAACAGCAACAACAACATTTGATTTATATATCGCCCTTTAGGACAATGCCTGCTCAGAGCGGTTTACAAAGTATGTGATCATTATCCCCACAACAACAAACACCCTGTGAGGTAGGTGGGGCCGAGAGAGCTCCTAGAAGCTGTGACTAACCCAAGGTCACCTAGCTGGCTTCAAACAGAGGAGTGGGAATCAAACCCGGTTCTCCAGATTAGAGTCCTCCTGTTCTTAACCACTACACAAAACTAGCTAACATGCATTAGTGGAAGGCATCATACAATGAAGGGCTACCTTCTTGAATAGAACTTTATGTTCTTCAGCTGTTCTCTTTTCCTTCCTTACCATTTCTCTTAAAGGGCAAACATAATCACACAGGTTCTAGAAACTTGACTTCTTCCATTTGCCATTGCCTCTGAGTTCTGAATCAGTATTTACTTTAACGCTGTTTAATCCTGGACTTGGAACTCTGAATAGAAAGCTCAAACTGGATTTGCTTATGTGAGGAATGGAGTCAGGAAGGTGTGACAAGAATATTAAAGCAAGCAGACAGACACAATATAGCAACTAGCTGTCACCCATCACCCTCCTCAAAATCAGGAGCGTCCAAGTTGCCAACAGACTGAGGAACTGGGCGGGGGTGGGGGGGATCTATGAATTGCTTTTTCTGATCTGCGAGTTCATGTAAATTTAGTATTTTGAGTCACAGGAAAACCTTGACAAGGTGCGTTATTTATTTAATGTATTTATTTACTTTTATAGTCCATCTTTCTCATTGGGACTCAAGATGGATTACAAGCACTTGCTCCCCAGTTGGAAAAGTAGAAGCTTGCCTTCTGTGTTTGTGTCCTGAGGCAGAGAACCCGTGATGGATCTGAGCAAAAGAGTGTTAGCAATGTTCTGCAACAGTGTTTGTTCCCCTCCAGTGTGTGCTAAGTGCTATCTAGCTTTGCAGAGTGTGAGGTTCTCATCACCAAAGTTACCCTATGTGCATGCATGCATGTGCTGCACACACCCTGTCATCTGAGCAATGAGTTTCCTGGCTGGGGTTTATATATTGCTTAGGACTATGATTGGTTGCAGACTTAGTCAGTGTCCTAAGCTATGCTGGGGTTTAGGGCAGGGTCAGATATTTGAGGGGATTTCACTCTTCTTGTGTTCTTTGGGGATATCTAAGCTGTCCCAGGTTTCTTGCTGGTATAACACTGTACTAGTATCAGGGGCATGACCAGGGCTGAAGAGGCTGAGGGTACTAACTAAGCCCCCCTCCTCCTCTGACATGCCCTTGATACTGCCCCATTGTATGCTGGTTTAACAGTTACATCAGCTTAAGACTTCCACAGCTTGGCACGTGCCAGTATGTCTCTAGATATACCTGCATAGATATACCTATGGGATTTAGGATTGCGCTGTACTTCTCTTCTACTTAGTCCTCAGTGAAGCTCTTGAAAAGAATTCTACAGTGATGCATATATTGGGCATTAGCATGCTGTAGCTTTAGCCCTTTCATTTGGCTCAACTGGCAGATATTTCACTTGGGTGCTCTCTCTTCTTTGAAGTCTCTAATTGCCCTTTTGTTTTCATTTGATCATTGCAATCAAGAGATTTGCTATCAGAGGTCTGAACATGAAAACTTGCCAGTGTATGACCATGCAGATAATTAAAGAACCACACACAAACTGTTTTAAGATGCAGAAAAGGCAATGTGAGTGATTTCTACAGTGTGGTGGTGGTGATGACTTCTCAATGGCAGTTGTAAGAATGGATGGAGCAGTAATGATAACTCATTTCAATCTGTACCTCATTTCCTTTCCTTTATTAGCTGCAGTATCCTATTGACCCTAATATCCATTTCACACGTCCTGCTTAAAACCTCTCCTGTGGTTGGTATGTATTTGACGCATCCCCTCTGGAATGCCTTCCCTGAAACTGGTCACTTGACATGAAGTCTATTAATTTTAAGGACACAGATGAAAACTTTTCTTTTCCCTTACATTTTGGGTTATTTTTTTCTTTGTTTGTTTGTTAGTAACTGTGGATTTGCTGGTATTGGCTTTTAAGAAGGATGATTTTAAAGCTGCTTTGGCTTTGTGTTTATTTTATTGCCTAGAACTTTCTAGTTTCATTTGTTGGTAGTGGACATGCATGTTTTTAATTATGCCTCCTTTTTATGGCTATTGTTGCCGCTTTTATTTTATTAATTTATTTGGGAAGCAGCTTGGAAACTTGTGTGCTGAGAGTTGTGGTGTATAAATATCTTTGATTAAAAAATAAATTAAAATCCTACTTTCCTACTTGAAAAGGATAAGACCAGACTTTCCTAGCCTTAGCCTGTGGTTTCTAAATGGCTTGGATTCCATGTGTTATATTTCTTCACACTATGCTTGGAAAATGGTAGTATTTATCATGAATATCATGTGCCTGCAAATGTGTTGGCATCTGCATACAAATATTTTGTCAGTGTGTTTGCTTCCTCCTGGCACATGCTGGTTCTGTTTATATTCTGAGCCATATGGCTATTAGGGATGTATTTTTACAATGTGCCCCGAAGTAGGATACATTAACTTCTCCAAGAGAAGAAAACCTGCATTTCTGTGCCTCAGGAGTGGGTTGTGGCTGCAACGTGGGTGGGACAGAAATGTGTTTAAGGTAAAGTCTTCCACTCCAAGTGCATTTCCTCTCCTCCTGGTAGTATAACAATGAAGCATTTGTCTTCTCTATTCTGTGCAATGCTTAGCACTGCACAGTATAAATGTCAAGGAGAAAGAAACTGAGCCATGTGTCTCTTAAAATGTGCTCCAGTCTTGAAGAAGGGAGTGATGGGCCAGATTTCTGTATCGTCCATAGAAGCAGCTTTTTTTGTGTGAAGCTGGTACTGTCTTCTGGAATGAAGTGGGCAAATAGCTCCAAAGATGCTTCAGTTCAATTTTGCGGTCCCCTTTGTTTAGCCAGATTTTAGTGCCAGCCCTTTCTTTAGAATAACTGCATTAGGGCAGGAGGAGACCCTTCCCTCCATCAACCTGTTAGGAACACTTGAGAAGTCAGAGTGTGTTTCTTCTCTAGCAGAAGCTCTGCCACTTGGCTGCAGTCTGTTGTGCAGTCTGTGCACGTGGGGCACCTTGAGATGGACCAATTGATCTGCTGCACTTTTTAAAAGACAATTTAATCATTATTAGAGCTTAAAAGTAATCCTGTGGCTGTATTGATTGTGATAAAATTATTCATGATGAACTACTCTGGTATTAAGATTACATGGATGTTCTGAAATAGCCTACAGGCCGATGGATAGTCTTGTTTTTTTTTCATTAGAAGTCTTCTCCAGCTGAAAGAGAGAAAAAGAACCTATTGCAACCCCAGTCGGAATGAAGAGACAGACACAAGCTTAGTATTAAAGGGCCATTTATTAAAATGACCATTAACATAAACAAGGCAAGGGCCAACTAAGCGGTACAGGTCAAGCCACGGGATCAACTCCGGACCTCCGCCTTGACCTGCCTGGGCAAGCCCCAAAGCCCCGGGTGTAGGCCATCCCATGAATGGCTGCAACCCGGCCAGCCAGGCAAGGGATCCCCCCATCAAGCACCTAACGCCCCAGCCATCTAGCATGAAGGAAGGCCTTGTACTTGGGGATCCCCTGCAGGCATCTGCCTGTGCAATGGTAGCTGCCACAAGCATACCACTCTGATGGCAGACCCTGTTCCCCACCCATGGGGAAGCACCACTGGGTGCTCACTGGCCCGCACCCTATACCCAAAACTCTCCTGCCACCGCAAGGGTCTAGCCTCTGCTTAGACCCTCGCACCCTTTAATTTAATTTAATTTAATTTAATTTAATTTAATTTAATTTAATTTAAAAATGAAATTCTACCACTTGGTACAAACATATTGTAATGTTTTGTTGAAGAAAGAATCTTCACCACACCAAGAATTAAGTTTTACTACCACCAGTATGTAGTAGTTAGGGTGCTGGACGAGGAACTGGAAGACCAAGGTTCAAATCCCTTACTGACTGGCCTTAGGTTGGCCTCTTTCTCCATCTAACCTACCTCTCATACTGTTGTGAGCATAAAATGGAGTAGGGGAGAATCACATACAATGTGCCTTGAGATCCTTGGAGGAAGGGTAAGATAAGAATAGACTAAATAAAGAAGTATCATGACTGGAGTTTCAAATTTCAGATTAATGCTATGGAAGTGGAGTTTCGATGCAACACACAAATCTAGTGAAAATTAGTCAGGAATCAGGATTGCAGGCGCGAGGGATGAGGTTGGGATGATCCTTTCACTACAGCTGTAGTAGCTGGTTTGAACTCAGCAGCACTAGGTCTGTTATTTTCCCAATACCCAACATGGATATCCTGAACAAATAGCCCATGGTTGATCACTTTCTTACTGGGAGACCCAGGGTCAAACACCCGCTCTGCCATGGAAACTTGGTGGGTGACCCTGTGACCCAGGCCAGTCTCACACTCTCAGCCTAACCTACCTCACAGGGTTGTTCTGAAGAAAAAATGGAGGAGGGGAGAATGATATAAACCACTTTGGGTCCCCACTGAGGAGAAAGGCAGGGTATAAATAAAATGAAAAAAATGGAAAATAAGAGGGAGACACATGAAGAGTCTGGGAAAGGAAAAATCCTATTTCTCCATTAGCCCAGTTCCTCTCCTCTGGATCCGGCTCCTCTTCCCTATCACCACTCCACACACACCCTGACTTTGCTTCTCCTCATCATGCATTGGCTCAAACTCTGCTTTCCTCCTCCTTCACTCCCTTCTCTTCCTCCTGGTACTGTGCATGCTGCTGCAATTTTTGGGATTATTTTGGATGGCTACAGCAACCTGAAATGCCACTTGAACAAAGGGAATTATTTTTGCTCTTATCTTTTTGATGGATTTTAAACTCCTGCCCATACCATACAATTAATGCTTTTCTTTACAAAGCGGATTTTTCAGCAAACTTCAGAATTGTCCTAGGCTTGCGGGATCCTAAATTGCATCCAGTTTGGTGAGAGCCAGTTTGGTGTAGTGTAGTGGTTAAGCATGCGGGACTCTAATCTAGAGAACCAGGTTTGATTCTCCACTCCTCCAAGCCAGTTGGGTGACCTTGGGTCAGTCACAGCTTCTAGGAGGTCTCTCAGCCCCTCTCACCTCATAAGGTGTTTGTTGTGGGGATAATAATAACATACTTTGTAAACCACTTTGAGCGGGCATTAAATTGTCCTGAAGGGTGGTATATAAATTGAATGTTATTATTATTATTCATGGCTGGCCCTCTTTTGCAGACTTTTAAAAAATCTGCATGAGGGCTGCCTCATGGCTAATAGATATAAGGATTTCTGTCAGATAAACACATACTCAAGCATAATCAATACATTTACATAGTGATATAATCTGAATAAAACATTCTTTTCCTAAGCAGTAACTCATGTTTTCACAAACATGATGTGACAGTAAGACATACCACAGACACACCAAGTAAATACTGAAATGTTGAGATAGACTGAAAGCTAGAAAGAAAGACAGAAAAGTAGATAAAATATGTGTGGACAGAATAGCAAATTATTCTGTTCCTATGAGACGAGACATTAAGATACCCCATCAAAAGACAACCTCTCCCCATTACAATTCAACATCAAGTCTCTTCTATACCATTCCTGTTATCCAGAATATTCCTTCACTAACTTATTAGATCTCCTTTCTTATATTCAGGGTTAGCTGGTAAATTTCCACCAGTAACCCGTGGAAATACACTTTCCATCATTATAATCTCTTCTTAATGCCACTTAACTTTCCACCTCTCTCTTCTCAATCTCCTTGTGAAAAAATAGTATCTCACAGCACATTCCATCAGATTCTGGGAGCGTAGAAAAGGCCCTTGGCTGTCCTAGGTCTCCATCTGGCCAGGACACTTCTTGTCCTTATTCTGGGGGGGGGGGTACCAACTTCTCTTTGAGTAGTAACTGCTACCACCAAAAAATCTAAAAGAGTATCTTCTGCCAATCTATCTGTATCTGCATTGCCATTTAAAAGCTCTACCTGGTTGCTGTATCTCTTGCTTTACTCATAATAGCTAGCACAAGAACAATCTTTCTTGCTTTAGGGATGGCGTTAGGGCTCAATCACTACCCACTTGATCACTCTTTGGACAGTGAGACTGAATAAATGTAGTGTGGATACAGAGAGCAGGCTTCGGGTATTCGAAATATAAGAAATATAAGAAAGTTTAATAAAAAGAGTATGCATATTCTGTACAAATATAAGGCCAAACAAGCTTATAAAGAAAAGGCTAAACTTACAGTCTTTTGGCCCTAACTCTAGACGTAACCTAACAATATGGGGCGAGTATAGCCTATTAACTCTTGGGCTTACAGCAATTCAAAGTCCTTCATTACCTCTTTTCTTGTAGAGACTTCTCTCCATTGTCCCTCAATACATGGTCAAGAAGGAGACTTGATGTAAAAAATAGCCGTTCATGATTTGAGGATGTTCCCAGTAAGAAGCCAATAGAAAAGAAAGCTTCCCCTTGGGAGTCCTCCTCACTCTGGGATCTGTCCTGCTCTTCCTGGCCTATGAGGAAGAAATGCTGTATAAACTTTTGGCTTTCCTAGTCTCTGTTCTTTAGGTATAACATTCTAGCTACAGTGTTCTACTCTGTGTTCATTTGTTCCAGTCTGGCCAGGTGCATCTGCTTAACTATGCACTGAAGTGCTTTGTGTTTGGAAGAGAGATGACTCACTCCTGTAGTTTTCCTTTTGCCAGTCTTTCATCAGCATTCTGGAGCATGTGTGGAGTGCAGCCCCAGTTATTAAAATATCAAGGTGGATTTCAGGATGGAGGGCATTTCTCCACACTCCTACGCTGCAGACTTCTTCTAACCTCAGAGACCAACAAAGAGCTTCTAGGATATAAGCTTTTGAGAGTCAAGTTCCCTTCCACAGGTATCTGATGAAGGGAACTTAACTCTTGAAAGCTTATACTCTGGAAACTCCTTGTTGGTCTCTAAGGTGCTGCGAAACTTGAACCTTGCTCATCTACTGCAGACCAAAATGGTTACCCACCTGAAACTATCTTATGTAACCTCAGTTCTTGTTTATTATTTATTCCAAACCAGCTGCTCCTTTCCAACAAGAATCTCCAGTCCTGTGCAAAACCCTGCACTGTATATGCCAACCTTTTCTGATATAGATATGATCTAATATTCTGTCTTGGTCAGCAACACAAAGGGAGACTATGTTCAACTCTTTAGCAAGATAGAAAATAATACCATATTTTCTGAATAAGAGCATTCCTGGCTCAAAAAGCACCAGAATAATCATGTGTTCTTGTTCACATTGTTTATTTGAAGATTGGTGCAAGCTCCCCCACCCTCATTATTTTAACACTGCCACACTAGTACATACTCAAGAGAGGAGGACAGAATCTAGCCATAATGCTGTTTCTGCATTTCAAATTAATAGCCACCATCCTTACAAAAGAATGTTCCGTTCATCGCTTTTCTGAGGAAATCCTATACTTTATGCACTACCATTTTGATTGCACAGTTTGAGAGAGCTTGAACTAGGGTTGCCAACACTGGCTTGGGAAATTTCTGGAGATTTGAGGGTGGAGCTTTTGGAGGGTGGAGTTTAGGGAGGGGAGGGTGCTCAGCTGGGATGTTCTCTCTATAATATACTGTAAAATCTGTCCTCTGAAGCTGCCATTTCCTCCAGGTGAACTGATCCCTGTAGTCTGAGGTTCAGTTGTAATTCTAGGAGAACTTGAGGGCCCCCCTGGAGATTGGCAACTTTTGCTTGAACCTCAGTAGAGGGGTGCCTGTACATTCCAAAAGCTGGTCACAAAATTTGGTCACATGAGGCAGACAGCTTGAAAGCCATATGATAAGCCCTCCAGATATAAAGTATTATCTCCTTCCTCTTAAAGCAGCCAGAACATTTTCAGTATAAATTAATTTGTTTCACACCATTGGAAATAAAACAGTGTCTTCTTGGCTATATCTCAACGGAATTACTTAAAAACCCATCTGTTTGTTTTTAGTGTTTACTCTAGTTAATCAGAAGTGAATGTTTAAATAATTTCTGACCACCTGTAGCTTTAGTTCTTATTGGTTCACTACTTATAAGATTGAGGTCAGGAGGTTGGTAACTGAAGGGAACCAGATCAGCAAAGCATATTTCAGGTTCAATAGACTGATTGGATATTCAGAGCACCTACACTTCCTAGAAAAAGCTGTGGACTCTCAATAGCTCTGAAAATAGCTTATGCTCAAGGGGGGAGTCACATTGTGGCTACCACATGGAGACCATTTTACTTGACTCCACATGGCAACCATTGCCATATTCAGTGGCTCACGACACGGTAACAGCAAACCATTTTAAAGCTTGCCTCCATAATGTATAAATCAGTTCTGAGCTTCCACCCCCCCTCCTGTGTGTCCTGCAACTCATTCTTCTCTCTAGATTAGAAGCTAGACAAATCTGTGTTATGATGTTGTGCATATGTTACAAACCTCTCCAAGCAACAAATTGCAAGCAAGGCAGAGAAGATTTTCTCTACTATAGGTACCTTTGTGGTGGCTGAAATGCATTTAGGATTATGCATCACCCTTAGTCTGGCCTCAGATAAGACATCTTCTTTTCTGTTCTGGGATTTCAATATGTCAGCCTCTCTCTTTCTCTCTATTTGTAAATGTGTATGTATTTGTACATACTCGTATACATGGAATAAAGCTGAGGTATTACTGTGCCATTCTTAGTATGCCACCTCACACATGTTTTTTTCACATAGGTGTAAAGCAATGTAAGAAATTTTCAAGTGTATATTGAGAAGATAATAGCATATTCCCAATGTTTGTTTTTGTGTGTGCATCTCTTTGTGTGTAATATACGTATCTAAGAAAATGTATGAAGAGGCCCTTAGTTTTGTTCCCTAATCCCAGAATGTTCAGAAGTAGAGATGGGCATGAACTGAAATACGAACCAAAATTAAGCACGAACCAAGTCGGTTCGTGGTTCGCGAACCACAGTTCGTCAGATCCCATTTCTGACAAATCGCCACGAAATTTAGGCTGGTTCATTTGGTTTGTTTTTTGGTTCGTCACTGCAGACAGCCTGACGCCAATCAATCAGTTTCCTAGGCAACAGGGGATGGACTTCCTGCAGACCTTCTGCTGACCCGGAAGTGACATTCTGCTGACCCTGGAAGTGATGGTTTTCTGACCTGGATGTGATGTTTTCATGAACCAAACGAACCGGTTCACGAACCAGGGGCAGGTTCATGAAAGTTCATGGTTCATGAAATTTGACAAACCAAGAATCACATGGTTCGGTTTTTTTCCGGTTCGTGCCCATCTCTATTCAGAAGCAACAACAGTGATACCTGCTCTCAAAAGACTAGTATGCAACACTGAGAGAGGTCTAACATCTAACAACACTAGTGAAAGTGAAGTATTGGTCCACAGCTGTATTGCTAGGCACTGTACAACCTCTTCCCCTACCGTACCTATTGGGGAAAGGCATATTAATTTACCTGCACAGACCAGGAATGTATGAACATTGGTAGGTGTTTTGAGCTGCGTTCTGCAATCCCCTTATTTCAAAGTAGACATATGTATTTCCAGGAATTAATTGATTTTAGATATTTGAGCCCTAATTGTCATTTCAACTGCTGAAAATCTACTACTATGTCTTTATCCCAAGCGTTTAAGGTTAAGACATCAAACATCTTATACTGGCCAAATAATAAACAAAGACAGATTTCTTATCAGCTGTAGATAAATCTGTATTTCTTCCTGACAGCTTTGACTGAATGCTATTCTTATGTCTCCTATCCAAAAGTAAAAACATAGTACAAAGCATTCATTCTCGACTTGAGGCAATAACTTGATACACGAAAATAACAGCTTCAGGATTTGCATGGTAACCTGCTTATACAGGGTGGTGAAATATGAGCCTTCAAAAGTATACTGTGCTAAGTGAAGTGAGAAAGGGAGGAAGTATTGATCAAACCCACCCAAAGGTTTCTAAATACAAAATTATAGGAAATCAGTTAGGGTTGCCAGGCCATCTAAAGTTCCAACAAGAGGTGGCCACCGACCTGAAAACAGACCTAAATTTGACACAGTCCAGCCCAGTTCATGGTTTGTGAACACACGGTTCATGGGACCACATTTTTCATGAAATTTGGTTCGTTTGGGCCGGTCCGTGGGTCCATGAATCCAGACATCCTGGCACCGATCTATCAGTTCCCTAGGCAATGGAGGGGACATCCGCAGACCTTCTGCAGACCTTGGAACACACCAATTCTAGCCCTCGAAACCCTGATAGGCAGCTCTGCCTGCCAAGCAGAGAGCTCCCATTCTTCTCTATGTGAGCAAGGAGCAAGAATTAATTCCCTAGGCAACAGAGGGGATGGACGTTCTGCAGTCCTTAGAACACACCAATCCTGGCTCTTAAAAACTTGATAGGCAGCTCTGACCACCAACCAGAGAGCTCCCATTTTTCTCTATGCAAGCAAGGAGCAAGAATTAATTCCCTAGGCAATGACTCGGAAGGTGTCTGTGTGGGGAGTGAGGGGGCTCTTCCCCCACCCTTTTCTGTTTGACTTTGCTTCATTGCAACTTTTTGGCACTGCAAGCCAATGCAAGTCAATTGGTATTTGCGACTCCTAGTATCTACTGGATGTTTCCTGGGGGCGGCTGCTTTGGGGGGGTCTGTAACTCGGACCTCCGAAATGCAATCTTGGCCAAACTTGGAGGGTGGCTGGAGGAGAGCCTGCAGAAGCCTTGCTATGAATTTGGCATCTCTTAGTGTAAAGGGGGCAGTGCTAGGGTCCCTGGAAGTTATAGACCATGGACTAACGAAACGGTCCGTGAATGGGGCAGGTCCATGAATAGTTTGTGGTCCATGAAACATGATGGACCATGGGCCGACGGTCCGTGGGGTTTTTCCAGTCTGTGCCCACCTCTAGCTCCAACCATGAGACTAGGTTATGGGGCATGTTGTCACAGCCTGGGAGGTTAGATGTGGACAATTAAGTCAAGAGGGCAGGCCTTGACAGTACCTGGCTGCTTATTTAACTCATCCTCACTGAGAAGAATTATCTGAAATTAAGGGGAAATGCTGAGACCTCTTTATTTGTTTATGCCATTTTAGCCCCCCAAAATGGCTTCCAAAGCAGCTCACAGAATCAAAATCATATAGCCCTGTATGCTAGAGTCTTCTTGTTGGGCCTACTAGTACTGTCTTTTCTCTGAGGAATGACCCCCTCCACCATGTGCAGGGACACACACATTACTAAGGGAAGTTGCTCAACCAATGGACAGAATGTTGTGATAGCACACCCTACAGGCTGCAGAATCCATGTGGAGCAGAGTTGCCTTCATGCAGATTATCTGAAAGGAACAGGGAGGGGGGTCCAGGTGCTTCTCCCTTCCCCTAACAGTTCGGTGCTGCTACTGTCTTGGTACTTACATGTTGGAAGTGGATGTTGATTGATTTAAAAACTATCCTGGCCTTTTCATTCCTTGGAGAAACAGCTAGACCACTGAAAATCTGCGTAGGTGGTAGAAAAATTAGTCAAGTCTCCAACAGTCTCACTATTGGTAGAACTAGTATTTTATGAATATTTGTACCAATATCCAGCTAGACCCCCTGAATCTAAATGCATTTTACAGTTCCTTGTGTCCTGGGAAATCTGACTGAGAGCCAAGCTACAAGGAACGCCTGACACAGGTTGGACACTTGTCAGCTTCCCTCAAGTTTTGATGGGAAATGTAGGCGTCCTGGTCTTGCAGCTGTAATGGAGAGCCAAGCTGTAAAACCAGGACGTCTACATTTCCCATCAAAACTTGAGGGAAGCTGACAAGTGTCCAACCTGTGTCAGGCGTCACTTGTAGCTTGGCTCTAAGATCCTGACAGAGGTCATGAGTAGAGCCATACGTGTGAAACAAACAGGTCACAAACGCTATGCCCAAGGGTGTATTGGCAACATTGAGACAACTGTCATTTCTCCCATAGTTGTGTTGTAACATTTTTGTTGGTTCCTTGTTCCCCATTCTTTATTATGTAAAAAATTTAAAAGGTTATGAGGTGATTTGTTCTGTGCTACTGTGGTAGGAGACTCCCAGAGCTCATCCACATTAAAAATAAAACTTTCAGGTTATAAGGAACAGAGTGGCTGTTTTGTGTTTCAGTCCATCATGGACAGCCCAGTTTGCCTCAAAGAACAAGTTCTCAGAACACTTGCTAGAAGCTGCTTAAGGGAGAAATTATAGCAAAACACTGATGTGAGCAAGTATTCTTTCTTCAGGTATATATTTGTTCAGTGAAAAGTCCACTATAGATATGCACTAAGGAAAGTTGTGGTATCAAGAATGTTCATTGTGGAAACCTAGTAAGAATCCATTATTTTCATACTGCATTGTGATCTTCGGGAATAAGAAATGACAGTTGCCTTTTATTATTGTATTCTCTGTACAGGATAGAGGTACATTTTTAATGGGTTTTTTTATATATGCACGGACATTTCTTCACAAATAAGTGAATGTAAAACGAAGCAGATGGTAGCATGTAGTTTCTTGAGATTTCTCCCAAGGAGAAGAGTTGTGGAGTTGTATCAACAGTCCTAAGTCAAAGCCTTAGTCCTGATTTCTGACTGCAACCTTATTTACAAAAGTCTCACATACAACAGCCTAATGGGTATAAATTCGGTTGAATACACATTAAAGGTCAAATGCTTTGGTTCTGTGATAGCAATGGCACATGCCAAGATTTTAACACCCTGCAGGCCTCTGATACCTTCCTCTAAAAATACAAATAAATCTAGATACTAGGAACACAACAACTAAGGCCTTTGTGTGATTGTAATGCATACATAATTGGGCAATAAATCAATAGTTAGATGCTTTTCCTATTAAATTGCCTGCTGTATACAGCATTATTTCCCCAGCAGTAGAAATCATAAGTACTTATTGCTCCCAAATTCTCTGTCAGTTGATAATATATTAACTAATATTTTCCCAGCTAACTGCAATCTTTGTGGAAAAAATATATTTTAGAACCTGGAAAGAGATAACAAAATAAAACCATTAAACAATACAAATCTAAAAGTTATACTTGCAAATGAAATCTTTATGGTTTATGTTCAGTATACTTTATATGCTGAGAAAGTGAGGGTTACAATGTCCTTAGCTATTCAACTCTTATCATAACCCATCATTGAATTCACTAACATGAGCAATACAAATAGAACATGGATCAGTCAGGCAGAAAGGGTCCTTCTCTTGAAAAATAAATGTATTGTGTAAGTGTGAAAGGAGTGCTTTGGGGGAGTGATTTATGCCAGGGTATCACTTATGTAGGAAGAGTGATGTTTTGTCTGGGGTTCCAGTTGGTTTTATAGCTTGAAATTGAAAACTGGAAGTGGGGTAGTCAGGTATGTGCCCTGCTATTTATTTTCTTCCTATGAGTAGTGCAGTATAATGGTTAGAATGTCAGACTAGGACATGGGAGATATGGGATCAAATCCCTGCTCAGCCATGAAAAAAAGGTTGCCCTGGGCAGGCAACTGGCAGGACACTTATTGGGCTCTTGGGTGGGGAGGGATGGCAGAAATGGTGTTGTAGAATGTGTGACCTTGGAGTCCTAGAGTGCAACATGGCAATATCTCTTCCTGGTTTTGGTTGGAAGTGGTGTCTCACAATGCTTTGTCTCTCAAAAGCTTATATACTGGGAATTCTGTTGCTCTTTATGGTATTACTAGACTTGAATATTGCTCTTCTGCATAGAATTACATTGTTAAGTTTTGAATGATCAACACATGTTTATATAATCAGAAGTATTAATTACTATGGTAACATGAGTATTATCAGGTTGTAGATTCATATACCACATGGTTCCTAAAAATGACAATGGCACAACATACACATGCAGAACTGCTGAGGTTCTAGAATTTAATTATATCAATTATTTTTCTTCATTACCAGAAACAATGAAATAATATGAATGTGAAACCTGAAGTATTGTAAAGTCTTGAGGAAAGTGCTACCATAGTGTACCAGGAGCTATGTTAGCACATGTATCTTAATTTGAGCAAGAAACAAAAGAATGTGTAATTGGAACTGAAACAGGCTTGGATCCAGCACATTTCATGTCCTCCCAGGAGCATCATTTCACAGATGAGAGCATTTCAGACTGCAGCATAAGGAGGGATGTAAGAATGTCACACTTCACAGGTGAAAATATTTCCAACTAAAAACACTGCTCTGGATCCAAGCAGTGGTCTCATACAGTCAGAATAGGACTACTAGCATATTTGGATATCAAGTATGATATCCAAATCAACTGAACATTCAAAAATATTAAACCAGTGAGATTTAGACCTACAGATATTTGGAACTTCTGCAAGGGTGGAGGGACAAATAGAATGATCTACCCCAGGAGACTGATCAATCTAGGAGGATTTGTGGAGGTTTTCAGTCAGCAAAGTTGGTGCTCCCATTGCAGCCCTGGTTGGCCTGTGGAATATGGAGATAACCTGGGTCATAGACATGCTTGCCCCTGAGCACCCTCTTTCTCCATGGAGTCCAGAATGCCTCTTTGTTTACTGCGAAGCTTCAGTTGTTTAAATGGTTGGGCAAGTAGTTAGAGCACAAGTGTAGAAAAACTCAAAATGAATGTGACTGAACAGAGGTAAAAGCACATTATCATGCCTACTCCACTAATAGAAGGGGAGATGAAACTGACAGAGCCTTCTGGAGACAAAGAGGAAATTAACAAACCCTCTGAGCAGCAATCTCCCTGCCTCTGTAGAGAGGGGAAATTGACAAAGCCTTCTGATCTCTTTTAAAACTCAGCTTCCTGGCTAGCACTGCAGCTCCCTTCACATGCTCCTCCTTGTGTAATTCATCTCTTGTAGCTTGGCTCTAAGACATCACAGCTGGACTTGTTCAGGCAAAGGATGTTATTGAAAAACATTCTTAGTTGTAAGAACGATTTTCAGTTGACGAGGCCTGATGAAGTGGACAAGGTGCTTCTAGTCTTGTAGTCCACCACATCTAGTCTTGACACATGCCCTTCATGGCTAATACTATCATTCTGGGCTGGATTGGTGGACTGAGTCCAGAAGGACATAAATGCCTCTCTTCAGGATGGTGCAGTTCCGACTGCTTTGAAAGAGGCAGTCATGCGGACCCCCCCTCCTGAAAAGTGCATCTCTGGAACCAATATGAGGTGAACTACTACTACCCAGTGGCTAATATTCTATTCTTAGGTAACGTGCTCAAATGAGTGGTGACTGCACAGCTTCAGGCAGTCTTGCAGGAGATGGATTATCTAAATTTATTTCAATTTGAATTAAGGCCTGGTTTAGGGAAGGAAATGGCTGCGGTCGCCCTGACAGATGACTTTTGCCAGGCAAATGGTAGGGGAGTGCATTCCTGCTAATTTTCCTGGTCCTCTCAGAGCCTTTCTTATGCCATTATATCCTTCTGGAGAGGCTGACTGGACTGGGGGTAGGCAGCACCATGCTTCAGTGATTCAGCTCTTACTTGACCAGTTGATTACACACAGTGGTACTGGGGGGACTGCTGCATAGCCTCCTGGCATTTATGCTACCCCAGGCTAGTTGGATATAAAAACAGAGGCCCCTCCAAATGAAACTAGAACAAAAAAATTGGAACTCACAATTGGAACCCTCCCATTTTCCCCATTTTTTGTTATATCCCCAGGCTATTTAACATCTACATGAAACTGCTGGGGATTTGGAGTGAGGTGCCACCAATATGTGGATGACACCTAGCTGTATTTTTCCTGTTTCTCCTTAATAGCTAAGTCAAGTGGGTCTGAGTAAGTCCTGAAGAGGTGCCAGGAGAAGGTAAGGGGATGGATGAGGGCCAATAAACTGAAGCTCAATCTAGATAAGACTGACATGGTGGTCACTGGACAAGCTGCTCAGGGACTGTGGAGCCAGCGAGTCCTGAAGGTGGTTGCACTTCCCTGAAGGAGCAGGTTTGTACATTGTGGGTCCTGCAAGATCTTGGCCTTCAGTAGTTGGAGGCTCAGGTCCCCTCCAGGTAGTCACCAGCTATGGCTGTTCCTTGAAAAGTGTGAGTTGGTCACAGTGATCCAAGCTCAGATCACATCCAAGTTAGCTTACTGTAATGCACTCTGTGTGGGTCTGCCTTTGGAAACAGTTTGGTTTCGTTACAGGATCACTTCACATTTGTGCAGGAAGATCTGCATTGCCTGCGCATTTCTTTCTGGACACAATTCAAAGTGTTAGTTCTTGCCTTAATGGCTTAGGGCCAGGGCACCTGAAGGATCATCTCCTCTCATATCATCCAGCCTGCCAGTTAAAATCCGCCTCTTAAGTTCTACTCCTTGTGCCCCTGGCTTCAGAGGGGAGGGGAGTGTCAGCATTTTCTGTGATGGCACCTCTATTACTTGAATAATCTAGTAGATTAATCTGTATTTCTCTTAAGAAAGGCCTTAACAATAAGTTGTCTATATTTCAGAATAATTGCTGACCAGACAGAAACAGACAAGGAAGCTTGGTGACCCGTTTCAGCTGAATGCAGAATATTTTGCTTATTAACAACTATCAATTACTAATACAGCAGCAATTTTATCACTGCCCTCAGACCTACTGTTAATTGTTAATTCATGGCAGCTCTAATTACTTTTGGGTTTTTTGTGCATGACACTATTATTATGCCTGAATAAAATTGCCCATGGGAAGGTTCCCTGGATGGACTTTGCTCTATGGGTGCAAGAACAACAATGAACTTTATTTGTTACAGCTGTGCAGAGACTTTAATCCCAAACTGTTACATCCCAGCAATTCCCATCCCATTAAAAAGATGTTGCTCACGTCTATGGAGAGAGAACCAGGAGTGCTATGTAATCATATGAACCTACAGTTGATCTGTCAGTAGGGAAGGGCTGTGAATCATTGACTGAGCATAAATGTTGCATGCAGAATATTCCAAGTTTAATCCTTGGCATCTGCAGTTAAAAAGATCTCAGACAGCAACGGTTGAGGATGACTTTTTTCTGCATGAGTTCCTATAGATTCACTATTAGTCACAGAAGACAAAACTGGACTAAATGAACCAATGGTTTGACCAGTGGTTTATTATCATTTCCCATCCTCCATCTACTAAATGACTAGCACAACTAGATAAACCTTCCAAAATACTGTTTTTGAAGTCTCAGTGGGTTCTTTTGTTCCCTCTCATGGACTGACTTGATCATTTAGTGAATAAGTAACTTTTCACTAAGTCAGTGCCAATGTTCCTGGTATATCTGTTTACATTTCTTTTCCCTTGCTCTGCAGGCAGCTTTCTGGTTTATGCCTGCTCTTCCTCTGTGCCTAAGTCTGGAGTCTGGGTTGCACGGAAATCAGGAGGAAGGATTCGTGGGCAGGAACTCTGACTAGAGGAAGTGACTGCCTGGAGCACACCTCCATGAATTTATACATGAGGCTGGACAAGACTAGCAGCTGTGCATCATTGCACATCAAGGGCTTAATGATCTCCTACCTGAAATTGCAGAAAGAGAGTGGAGGGAGGGATTTGCAAGCATCTGGCAGGCCACAATACATGGTAAATGGGCTGCATTTGGCTTGATTGGTTGTAAGCTATGTAGGCTGGCCTAGAGTCTGTGAAATGAGTAGGCTATAAATGTAACATCTGACTGGGATTCCCTTTGAAAAGTCTTTGGAAACCTCATTGGATCTGGAATAAAACCGCCAGGTATAGACAGGAACTTGTCACAATAAGCATATTTTTCTGTTGCCTAAAGATCTTACTGATTTTGATTTTTTTTTTCAGTTCAAACTACTAGTGTAGCCTCATGAGGCCAGGGTCTTTGAAAGAGCAACTAGTTGGCCACCTGGGAAACTGGTTGGCCATTGTGAGAAACTTAAAGCTGGAATATATGGACCACTGATCTGATCTAAAAGGGTTTTTCTGATTTTGTATGTTCTCTTCTAAACGTATCATTTGGGGTCATCTTCAAAAGCCCAGTATGGATGCTCCTGTCTGGAGAAGACAGGCAGATTCTATGGCTGTTTGCCTGACACGATCTTTGATGGCTGTTAGGTGCTGAATGAAGTCTGTTCTATTCACCCAAATGAGTGGTAGTGTTATTTCCTTCTTTCCCTTCTCTGTTTTCCTTCTGCATCACATAGTTCTGTGGCTATTAATGCTGCTGAACTATATTGAAGGACTAGAAGATTTTTTTTAATACATCATGAATAGACATGGGCACGAACAGCATTACAAACAGAAAAAACCCACGAACAGCCTGTTCGTCTGTTCGCGAACAAGCCATTCATGAGGCCCCATTCTAAATGAACCAGTGGTCATTGCAAGCCTCATTCATTGCCTTTGTCAGCCATTCATCAAACCAGACAGTCTGGCGCCTTTCAATCAATTCCCCTGGAAACGGAGGCAGGGACTGAACCCTGTCTGAACTCCTTCTGGCTTTCCTTCTGGCTTTACCCCTTCAAAGTACTTCCAGCAGAGAGTCCCATTTTTGCCACTGTGAAGAGAAAATGACAGCAAAGGGGACTCATGGATCATGCCTTTCCCAGGGTGCAATCTCTCTGAAACTTAGGTGGTCTTTGGAGGACAGTGAGGACTATGTTCCCTGCAAATTTGGTGGGTATTGGATATTGGGAAGGTCAGTTTATAACCCCTCAAAGTAGCTTCCATCAGAGAGTCCCGTTTTTGCCACTGTAAAGAGAAAATAACAACAAAGGGGGAGACCCATGCATCATGCCTTTTCCAGGGTGCAATCTCTCTGAAACTTGGGGGGGGGGTCTTTGGAGGACAGTGAGGACTATGTCCCCTGCAAATTTGGTGGGTATTGGACTTTGGGAAGGTCAGTTTGTGGGCTGTTTAAAGGGCCCTGCCCCTTGCACGTGGCAGGAAAGGGCCCTTTAAACTCTCAGCTGGCAAGCGGCAGGGGGTAATCCCCCCTGCCACCTGCCAGCTGAGAGTTTAAAGGGATTTTTAAAGGGCCACGAACAACAAACATGTTTGTGAACAGGGTCATGTTCGTTACTCAGTCAATTCAATTCAATTACCTTTATTGGCATACAATAAAAAGGGAAAGAAGAAAATAGGTAGATAAATAAATAAATACAATAAGAGAAAAATAAGGGATTCCTACTGGTCAGAACCCACATTAAGATCACACTAAGTAAAAATAAAAATGTACAATAAAAACTAAGTATTATAAACTCGTGCTCTTAGCTTACATACTTGTGCTAGGAACTCGGCAACAGATGCAGTGGTTTCAGAGGACATATCGAATAGCAAGAAATTAGTTTCATTAGCTATCGTGGACTTTGCAGAGAGCAGAAGGGGGCGGATCAGGTAGAAACGCAGAGAGGAGTACTGAGGACAGCAAAGAAGGATATGTTGCACAGAGTCAGGTTCATTGTAGGAGCAAGTACAAACTCTTTCTTTATAGGGAATACTTTTGTATCTACCTGTTGAAACCACCAAGGGAAAGAGGTTGAACCTGGCTAACATGAAGGCTCTGCGATGAGAGGGAATTAACAGATTGGATAGATACTGAGCCATGGAATCATGTGAAAAAGGAAGGCCAAAAGAACATGGGGAGCATATGTTCGTTACTGTTCATTGTTCGTTGTTCATGGATGGCAATGGACAACGGGTTTTTTTTTCCATTCGTGCCCATGTCTAATCATGAACTACTTTGCATATGCCTTGGGTCAAAAAAGGCATACTATTTTACATAAGTAATAATAGGCCCCAACTCTATAATGCTGAAACTGTGTGTGTTTTCACTGCTGACTGCCATAATAAAATGTGCTACATCCAAAGCAGTGACAGGAGAATTTTCCTCAGCTTGATTCACAACAGGGCTTAGCCCCCCAAATTGGAAAACAGATCACATTTTTCTGACCCCAGTTCTGAAATTTAGAAACTGTCACACTTTCAGTAGCCTCATCATGAGTACCTCCTCCTACCTCCTGTGCCACCCTCTCCAATTCCCTGGTGACCCTTTTCCCACTGCCTCCTTCTCTTCTTCTGCCACTTCCATGGCAATGGCATTAGAAGTGGTAACCAGCAGGTCTCCCTCTGAGGCTTCCATAACCTCAGCAGTGCCTGGAACACTGAAATGGCAGTTTCCCCCCAGACCACAATGGTCACAATAATATTCTAGATGCAAGATGCCATGGAGGCATGTGGTTTTCTGGACATTTATATATCCCAGAACTCTTTGCTCACTTATACATGATCTGAAGCTCACTGTAGATCCAAACTAGAGAATAATGTATTTGGGTTTCTTGGTGTTCAGTTCACAATGAAGTGAAGCATTGTAAGCTGGATTTTTTTTTTATTCTTAACCTGATACCTATGAACAGCAGCAATGTTGTCTTGAGGTATTTCGAGGTCTGCAGCAATAACATATTAAGTAGGCTCCTTGCAAGATGTTTGTCATCGTAGACTGGTGCCCAGTTTCCTGCTCATTATGGGGGTGTAACCCTAGAGGCCCAACTGAACATGATGCAAGCTTCTCAGAGTTTCCAACTAAAGAGAATTTATCTGCATGTGTAAGATGTGACATGCAGTGCATTTGTGAGCCTCATAAATATCAATGTTCTGAGCTGAAGAAAAACAAATGTTTGTGAGAAAGATACTCTCACAGCTCTTCAGTGCAGAAAGCAAGTATAATAAACAAAATAAACCATATTTGGGTGTGGTGTGGATGAAACACAAATAGTTATAGATAGGGGTGTGCAAGCCAAAAATTTTCGGCTAAAGCCGAAAGCAGAAAGCCGAAAGAGGATTCTCTTTCATATAAGCCGAAAGCCGAAACAGCCAGCCATTTCGGCTTTCGGCTTTCGGCTTACTTTCGGCTTTCGGCTTTCGGCTTTTTCAATGGGAAAATGCCTCCGGCGTCTTCCCGGACGTCTGGGGGAGGCATTTTCCCACCGAATCAGCCCAAAATTTGTGGAGACCTTCCTCTAACCCCTCTCTACAAACCTCCCACGTTTCAGACCAATTGGACTTTGGGGGGGCCATGTTATGGCCCCCCAAAGCAGGTCCCCCATCCTCCCATAAGAAAGCGAAGGAGCAGCATATTGTTAGCATGCTGCTGCTCATCTTCTTCATTATTTCCTATGGGGAAAAATGAAGAAGCAGGCTTCCTTTGCCTCACCCTCAGGGGCCCTTCTCCCACCCCTCCTCCCACCCCCCACCAAGGCTCAGCCTGCTCCCACTTGGGGGGGCCATTTCATGGCCTCCCCAAGTAGGTGCTCTAATCTCATTCTCTACCACTGACAGCTGGGGGAGGCTTGTCTTGCCAGGGGTGGCATTTTGCATGCAAAATGCCCCCCAACCCTCTGGGGCCCTTCTCCCACCCCCCACCAAGGCTCAGCCTGCTCCCACTTGGGGGGGCATTTCATGGCCTCCCCAAGTAGGTGCTCTCAGCCCCCAAAGTCCACCCCCTACAGCCCCACACAAACCCAATTCCCCCCCAGCTGCCACACACAGACCCAAATCCCCACATTAGCCCCTCACAGACCCAAATCCACCCCCACCTGCCCCACACCCATAACCCCAGGAACAGGCTGGCAAAGGCCAGCCCTCTCCCTTTGTTCCCTATGCTGGGAACTTCTAAACTCTCTTTCCCTGGGCAATTCTGCACAGCCCAGGGGTGCCACAATGGTGGGCACACTTCTGAGTGCCAGCTGGTCCCTGTGAAAGAGCACCTGAACCACAGACACCCTCCCTCAAATTCCCCCACCACCTATAGAGATGGCTGGCCAGCCAGCCCCATTGTTCCCTATGATGGGAACCAACTGCACAACAAAGAATAAAACAAGAACAACACAAAATAAAGTTTTTAAAAAATTATTTTCTCCCTTCCAAAGTACAAGTAGGCAAAGCATAATGACACATTACACCAGCAGTCCCCCACACAGAAAAATAACACAACTCACTTAACATCAGAGAATCACAAAGCACGTTTCCTGTCAAAAACACTTTATTTCTTGAACAGATTTAGGTTACACAGCAGGGGGGAACACCAAAGGGCATGGCAGCACTATCTTACACAAAAATAACACATTAAAGAATCACCCCAAAAAATTGCTGTCAAAAGCACTTTATTTCTGTAACTGCTTTAGGTTACACAGTAGGATGGCACAACAGAGCAGGAAAGCAGTGTACTACACAAAAATAACACAACTCACTTCACATCAGAGAATCACACAAACACAATTGCTGTCAAAAACGGTGAAGTGGGTTGTATTATTTTTTGTAGTACATTGCTATCATGCCCTGTTGTTCCCTCCTACTGTGTAACCTAAAGTTGTTCAAGAAATAAAGTGTTTTTGCCAGGAATTGTGTTTTTGTGATTCTCTGATGTTAAGTGAGTTGTGTTATTTTTGTGTAAGATACTGCTTCCATGCCCTTTGGTGTTCCCCCCTGCTGTGTAACCTAAAGCTGTTCAAGAAATAAAGTGTTTTTGACAGGAATCGTGCTTTGTGATTCTCTGATGTTAAGTGAGTTGTGTTATTTTTGTGTAAGATAGTGCTGCCATGCCCTTTGGTGTATCCCCCTGCTGTGTAACCTAAAGCTGTTCAAGAAATAAAGTGTTTTTGACAGGAAACGTGCTTTGTGATTCTCTGAGGTTAAGTGAGTTGTGTTATTTTTCTGTGTGGGGGACTGCTGGTGTAATGTGTCATTATGCTTTGCCTACTTGTACTTTGGAAGGGAGAAAATAATTTTTAAAAAACTTTATTTTGTGTTGTTCTTGTTTTATTCTTTGTTGTGCAGTTGGTTCCCATCATAAGGAACAATGGGGCTGGCTGGCCAGCCATCTCTGTAGGTGGTGGGGGAATTTGAGGGAGGGTGTCTGTGGTTCAGGTGGTCTTTCACAGGGACCAGCTGGCACTCAGAAGTGTGCCCACCATTGTGGCACCCCTGGGCTGTGCAGAATTGCCCAGGGAAAGAGAGTTTAGAAGTTCCCAGCATAGGGAACAAAGGGAGAGGGCTGGCCTTTGCCAGCCTGTTCCTGGGGTTATGGGTGTGGGGCAGGTGGGGGTGGATTTGGGTCTGTGAGGGGCTAATGTGGGGATTTGGGTCTGTGTGTGGCAGCTGGGGGGGAATTGGGTTTGTGTGGGGCTGTAGGTGGTGGACTTTGGGGGCTGAGAGCACCTACTTGGGGAGGCCATGAAATGGCCCCGCCAAGTGGGAGCAGTCTGAGCCTTGGTGGGGGGTGGGAGGAAGGGTGGGAGAAGGGCCTCAGAGGGCTGGGGGGCATTTTGCATGCAAAATGCCACCCCTGGCAAGACAAGCCTCCCCCAGCTGTCAGTGGTAGAGAAAAGAGCACCTACTTGGGGAGGCCATGAAATGGCCCCCCCAAGTGGGAGCAGTCTGAGCCTTGGTGGGGGGTGGGAGGAAGGGTGGGAGAAGGGCCCCAGAGGGCTGGGGGGCATTTTGCATGCAAAATGCCACCCCTGGCAAGACAAGCCTCCCCCAGCTGTCAGTGGTAGAGATGAGAGCACCTACTTGGGGAGGCCATGAAATGGCCCCCCCAAGTGGGAGCAGTCTGAGCCTTGGTGGGGGGTGGGAGAAGGGCCCCAGAGGGTTGGGGGGCATTTTGCATGCAAAATGCCACCCCTGGCAAGACAAGCCTCCCCCAGCTGTCAGTGGTAGAGAATGAGATTAGAGCACCTACTTGGGGAGGCCATGAAATGGCCCCCCCAAGTGGGAGCAGGCTGAGCCTTGGTGGGGGGTGGGAGGAGGGGTGGGAGAAGGGCCCCTGAGGGTGAGGGGGCATTTTGCATGCAAAATGCCACCCCTGGCAAAGGAAGCCTGCTTCTTCATTTTTCCCCATAGGAAATAATGAAGAAGATGAGCAGCAGCATGCTATCAATATGCTGCTCCTTCGCTTTCTTATGGGAGGATAGGGGGACCTGCTTTGGGGGGCCATAACATGGCCCCCAAAGTCCAATCGGTCTGAAACTTGGGGGGTTTGTAGAGAGGGGTTAGAGGAAGGTCCCCACCAATTTTGGGCTGATTCGGTGGGAAAATGCCTCCCCCAGACGTCCGGAAAGACGCCGGAGGCATTTTCCCATTGAAAAAGCCTAAAGCCGAAACGTTTCGGCTTTTTTTCTTTTGGCTAGCCGAAACGTTTCGGCTTAGCCCGAAACGTTTCGGCTAACCTGAAAGAAGCCAAAACACTTTTGTTTCGGCTTTCTTTCGGCTTTCAGAAAGCCGAAATGCACATCCCTAGTTATAGAGCTAATATTCAAACTGAGTACACACATATACCATGCAACTAAAAATGGAACAGATTTTTTTTTAGAACTAAAGATCACAAGGACTCCCTACTGTCTTTCTTATATCTCTAATCATCTTTTTTTCTGGAGAACTTCACCACAACGGAAGAAATGGCAACAAAATGTGTATACAATTTTTAATAGTGAATGGTGAAGCCTTGCTGGAAAAGGTCTGAACCCTCAGTGCCCCTCTCCCTTCATAAAATCAAGGCTTCTTGATGAGTCTTTGCCATAAAAGAAAAAGAAAGGTTCCTTTTCTGTTTGTTCAGTCCATGCCCTTGTGGCGTAAATGCACTTGCCCTTCCGACTGATCTCTGAGCCCTCCAAAGTCAAGGTTGTCTCAGCAAGCACAGTAGCAATTGTCCAGCTTACCTGACAGCTTTCCTCTTCTGGAGCTTGTATGGGCTGGCTGGTGCCAGAAGGGGGCTGTCATTTATTTTGCTCTCTGTTTTTTACTTACTGATGCAAAATTGATCCCCCTGGAAGTCTCTGGCCCCTGTACGTTCATACCTGCTGGCTTAATTAAAAGCCCCAGCTAGTGCGACTCCTGCGGGATTTCATTATACAAATCAATTCTCTGCACTTTCATTTCTTCCTCCCCACCTCCCCCGGCTTCTCTGTTCTCGGGCTTTAGTGTTTGGGATTATGGGGAACTTCCTATCTGCTATGGCCTGCCTTTTAAATGCTTCCATGGATATTTGCATACTGCAGACAAAAATGAAATGGTAACACTTAAAATAAGTTGACTACCTTTGAGTGCCAAAGAAGCATTTTTATGCATTTTAGCTAGAATTCACATGACTCTCTAGGGCTTTTGCATCCATTAGAGAAAACATGTGCTTTGCAGAGAAGGGAATGCTACTTGATGAGAGCAGTTTCAATGAGTCACTGCCCCACAATATATAATATTGTTTTTAATGACTTTCTCAAAATGTTTTACCCCCAGAAACGTGATACACCTTTACAAGAACCAAGTTCAGGGATGGGAAAAGCTAGTCTTATCCTAAGACATCATGTAGATGCCGAGTCTTCATCAGTCTCCTCACTCAAAGACTGTGTCTTGCAATTGGTGATAGTGGAGCACAGCAATAGAGATCAGGAGGTCTCCTGTATCACATATATTGTAGGGGTACAAGCCCTCCTGGATGTGTAACACATTTGACATAGGTTTAAATGGTGTTCATCATAGAGGCAGAGTTTGAGCTATGTCACATCTATGAACTCGGATGTACCAATATATTTGTGCTATCTGCCAAACAGCTCAGAGTCTTATACTATTAATCTGGATAGGTTTTAAAAAAACAGAACAACAGCTTTGGACTTTACAATTGGTGGGGGGTGGGGATGTACAGATCCCTGCAATTCTTTTTAAGGTCTGAAACATACTAAGCCCTCTTTTGCTGATGGGATGTGCATATAGTACTACAGACACACAAAGAGAATAGAAATGAGCTCAAAAATGGTATTAGTACAGATTTTGTGCCTTTGGCATATATTCTTGCCCTGATTCTGTGCCTACACTGTGAGACTGCAACCAGTTCAGGGGAGGGATCAGGCTACAGAGATCAACAACAACATTTGATTTATATACCACCCTTCAGAACAACTTAACACCCACTCAGAGTGGTTTATAAAGTATGTCATTATTATCCCCACAACAACAATCACTGTGAGGTGGGTGGGGCTGAGAGAGCTCTGGAAGAGCTGTGACTGACTGAAGGTCACCCAGCTGGCTTCAAGTGGAGGAATGAGGAATCAATCCCAGTTCTCCATATTAGAGTCCTGCCACTCAACACCAAACTGGCTGTGAATATCAATAATTCTATACAAATCAGCAATACTTGCACAAAAAAACCCTTCCACAGTGACCCTGATCCACAGGCGGGGAGGGGGGCAGCTGGTTTTGGCAACTAAAGTGCCCACCTGGGGATCTGATCACAGATTCACATGTAGTGAGGTCATGACACTCTGAGGTGGTCAGTTATTGCACCTGTATTCCATATGCTCCCATTTTGTTATTCTTAAAGTCTCATTTGCTGAAACATAAATATTACCATGAGTGAGTTTCACGCCTTCTTGGCCACAGACAAAAGTCTAAAGTGCGACTTCTGCCTGCCAGAGAGGCCTGAAATTCAAAAACTAATTATTAGTAAGCCATTTTTATTATGATTTTGAGAAAATTTTCTGATTTGTTGGAGTTGTGTCTTGCTTCTGAGTCATCCTGGAGACAGACGTGTCTCTATAACCAATGTGATATCTCCGATAATATAACAAAAAAAGCAGACATATAAAAACTGCTTGATTCTCTGTGCTTTGCAGTACAGTTTTGCTGAGGTGAGGAACTCTTCCTCTTGTCTGGACTAGTTTACTTTTTTATTCATGGTGTATATTTCCCAGAAACACATAGATGGATTTTTAAAGATTCCTGTTCATGCATATTTTGCTTCTTTATGCATTTGCTGGGAGAAAGACTCACTGGTGTAATATAAGCATTTCCCATATCAATCGTAACAAATAGCACCCCAAAGAGAGACAGTTTTCCATATAGTTGTCAGCCTTTTGCTGGGGCATACACTAAGCTTTCCTTGGGACAATAAAGAAAACCAAAATATTTGCAAAAAGACAGAATGAGAAAGTAAGCAAGGAAGAGAAAATATGTACAGTTGCAAGAATTTGGTAGAGAAGAGTGCTTCTAATGTTACTGACTTGTTGGAAAAGGAAGAGCTGAAAGGCTCAAGAACTTGTGCATTCATAGTAATAGTCCGTTTCTTAGCATTTTGGCAAACTTTTAACATCAGGTTTTAAGAGGCAGTGCTGAGAACTATTTCCGGGTGCATCATTTGAAATCCCTGCTGCCAAGAACAAGGTGTCTTACTATCTCAGACCTTGAATGGTTGAATCCTCCTTTTGCAGGGACAAAACTGCAAGTTTTGCCATATATTCCACTTTATAACAACTCCTTGGGGGCGGGGAGAAGGTCTTGAATTGGAAGTATTATAGGTGACTGCTGTATGCCTGGCAGGAGAACAATATATTACTCCACGTCTTCCAGGAGAACCTTTGAACGTCCTGCAGTTTTAAACTCTTGAATGGCCGAAGGGCTGGGGATGGTAATGTTTAGTAGGAAATGACACACCACTCTTGACTGCACTGAAATCTGGCCGCAGAGCTCCCTGCTAAATAATGAGGCCTTCTTCTGCAATCACTTGAACTGCAAACTCTACAAAATCACTTTGGATAATTTTTTTGCCCCCTTTAAAACTCATACATTTTACGCAAAGAAGTTGGCTCTTGCATCTGCATTTAACATATGCCTTGATTAGATCTTGTCAGGCTGTCTTTAAATGCTATCTAAGCCTAGGAGTTTCTCAGTGCAGCCTGTAATTAAAGGAAGAGCTTGTTCAGAAACCTTACCTGATTCTTCATCCCCTTTAACACCTACCCAGGACTGGTACATTGCAGGCTAGATGGAGGCTATGCATGTGCACCAGCTTTTCTCATTAAATGAAGTCACTGCGGCATTGGTGTCATTCACAAACTGTAGCCACCTTAAATTCACCCATAGAAACCAAATGTGGCCTTTTTTATTCTGTGGGAGAAATCAAGTGGCTTCAATTGAGATATTGTTTTTAGGCAACAGCAAATCCTGGATACCACTTCATGCCTTCTATGACCCCAGTGCTGGGGACAGGTGTTATGTAGATCAGTCCCTGTGTCAGAGCTATCACATGAAGAGCATCCCCTACACATGAAGAACTGGCACACAAGTCCTGGGATAAAAAGATCATTTGAGTGTTGTATGCCCTATTCCCATGCTAACATAAATCTCCCAGGGAATGAAAGATGGAAGGGAGACAGATACTTAACTAGCAAGTAACTATAGTATCCTGTCCAAGATACAGAGTAGCAGCATGGGGAGTAGGATATAGTACAAGACAGCGAGACTGAAAAAATCCTGGTATTCAGTTATATTACTTTAAATTAAATACTCAGTTATAGTTACTTTTATACTGAACTGTGTTCCTCCCACATGGCTTCTCTAGAAAAAATAACACAAAGAAAAGAAATAGGTGATGGGTTGCTCAAAAAAGAGCCCAACAGTGCAGTAGGATATATGGGGAAGGCTTTTTGTATGGAAAGGAAGGAATCCCTAGCCAGGAGGAGGGATGCTATGGGAGGACCAGCTGAAAGTAGGACAGAGCAACTGAGAATAGGGAATGAACAAGCTAGGAGGCGGGAGCTGGTAGGAAGGTGTGGGGAGGCAATCCAAGAAAGGAAGCAGAATGGGAGAAGGAAAAATATAATCTACCTGTATAAAGAAGCACTCCAGTGATTTTTTTTGTATTAAATGTTTCTTTATTTAAACTATAAACTACACACCACAACACAAAAAACAACAAACACAGAGAACAAGAAAAAGCACACATTTCTAAACATAACATACTAACAATACATATATCTATAAAATTAAGAAGAAAAAAGAAAAAAAAACCCATAAATTACACTACAAGTTGAGTTCCAATTTTCTCCGCAACAAGTATATATCATTTCTAGAGTCCCACTTATTCTAAGTTAGTCACAAACCCCCTCTTTTTTCTATTGTTCCTGTTTCTTAATCCATAAATCCAGATGTCATTAAATCCTTGTTATCCATTTCATGCAAAAAGTCTATTAACGGTTTCCATTCAGTCAAGGAGTTAACTAATGTCGTTTCTCTAATTCATGCAGTAAGTTTTGCCATTAATGCAAACTCCAAAACTTTTGTCAACCATTCCTCCACTGTAGGCAATGTTGTATTTTTCCACTTTTGTGCATAAAGTACTCTTGCTGCTGTAATCAAGTATAAAAACAGTGTTCTAAAACTTTTTTCCAACTGGCTGTCCATTATTCCCAACAGAAAAGTCTCTGGTTTCAGCTGAAGTTTAATCTTCAAAATCTTCTGAATCGATTATTGTATCTGCAACCAAAAACTCTTTGCTTTCTTACATGTCCACCACATACGAAAAAATGTCCCTTCTTGTTCAGCACATTTCCAACATACATTTGACACCCTTATACATTCTAGCCAATTTTTCAGGAGTCATATACCAACAATACATCATTTTGTAAAAATGTTCTTTAATACTGGAGCTTAATGTAAATTTCAGCCCTCTTGTCCACATATTTTCTCATTGCTCCATTAATATATCATGTCAACAATTTTTCGCCTATTTAATCATACATTCTTTTACTTGTTCTTCCTCCGTCTCAAACCTCTACAAAAGTTTATACATTTTAGAAATAACATGTTCATCATTTGTACAAAGGGCTATTTCAAATTCAGTTTTAGATTTCTCAAAGTCATAATGACTCATAGAATCATAGAATCATAGAGTTGGAAGGGACCCTACAGACCATCTAGTCCAACCCCCTGCCCAGTGCAGGATCAGCCTAAAGCATCTTGGACAAATATTCATCCAGCATCTTTTTGAAAACTGTCAGTGAACGGGAGCTCACCACCTCCCTAGGCAGCTGATTCCACTTTTGAACTACTCTGACCGTGAAAAAGTCCTTCCTAATATCCAGCCAGTACCTTTGTACATGTAATTTAAGCCTATTGTTTCTGGTCCTACCCTCTGCTGCCAACTGGAACAGCTCCCTGCCCTCCTCCAAATGACAGCCTTTCAAATACTTAAAGAGAGTAATCATGTACCCCTTCAACCTCCTCTTCTCCAAACTAAACATTCCCAAGGCCCTCAGCCTTTCCTTGTAGGGCTGTCTCCAGACCCCTGATCAACCTCGTCGCTCTCTTCTGCACCCTCTCAATTTTGTCCACATCCTTTTTGAAGTGAGGCCTCCAGAACTGCACGCAATACTCCAGGTGCGGCCTGACCAAGGCAGTATGGAGAGGGGCTATGACCTCCTGCGATTTCGATGCTATGGCCCCTTTGATACAACCCAGGATTGAATTGGCCTTTTTTGCCACCGCATCACACTGACTGCTCATATTTAGTTTACAGTCCACATATAAATCTCGATATATCCTTCTGCCATTGCTTAAATGGTGTCTCTGACATATAAATCTCGATATATCCTTCTGCCATTGCTTAAATGGTGTTTCAGACAGGAATTGTCTGAAATAGGAATAACATTCTAGGTAAGACATTCATTTTAATTGTAGCTATTCTTCCCAACAGCGATAATTGAATTTTATCCCATCTTAGCATATCCCTTTTAATTTCTTTCCAAGTCTTAATATAATTATTTTGGAATAACATACAGTTCATATTTGACAAAGTAATGCCCAAGTATTTTACCTTTTTCTCAACTTTAACCCCTGTTGTGCTCTCAAGTTTAATTTGATCTTGTATTTTCATATTTTTAGTTAAGACTTCGGTTTTCTGCTTATTAACCTTAAAACCAGCCACTACACCAAATTCTTTCAATTTTGTCATTAGAGTTTCAATTCCTTTAAAAAAATCCAGTGATTTTTGTGCTCATTGTGCCAAAGGAGGGTTTGCGGTCAAAGCCAACTCTGAGAATGGAGGGCCTGACATGCCCATCTTATGTATTTGGAGTGCACGTCAGGGAAGTGCTACTATTGGCCAAATTTAGTGCATAACCAGGATTTGCAGTGACATTGGGACAAAAGTGCAGGATCTGATGGCCCATTAGTAACATTTGGGTTGTACTATGATTGGTGTAACTTCAGCAACTGAGTACCTGTTGATGCAGGGGTCAAGATATGATAAGTCAGTTCAAAGGGCAAAAAAGGGAAGAATATCTCTTAGATTATGCAATGGAGACCAGGAGATGTGTCCAGTTGCAAATGACAGAATTAGCTTGAGTGGCAGGAATGACTCGGACTTGATGATAATGAGCTTATGGCCTTCCCTGGGCTTTTGATTGAGATATCAGGGAAGTCTATATTATGTGGGAGATTATTAACCTGCAAACCCAGATCATTATTCATAGCCATAGGTGCAAAGAGCTTTGTGGCAAAGCGGAGAGGGGGTCGCTTAATTAATGATTCCTTGGAGTATTCAGTCATACAAGCAACTCCCTCTTGAAAGAGCCAGGAGAAATACATGTCTCAATCTTGATATCAAAATGGGTGGATCCATCTGCTCCTCTGATTTTGGAAGGCCAGAGGGATCACAGAGTACAAAAAGACCTGGGTCTCAGGGGGAAGGCTATAGAGGCAACACAAGAGGCAGGGGGTTTTGCCCTAACTTCAAGAATGTGACTAATAGAAGCTCTACTATTCTCATCCACAGATTTTAATAGAAGCCAATCATTCTTATCATATAAAGTAAATAAACCCTATAGAAGAAATCAAAGCACATGGTTTAACGAGTTTGCATTTTTAATTTAAAAGATTGGATTTGTGTATAAAAGGTGTCATGGGAATCAATGAAACTTCACTGTATCTGTTTCCATAATAGACTGCATTACAGGAAATGCTGAAAATCCTCAAAGCTGCAAAAGTGATGAAACTGGTTTCACACAGAGATAGAAAAGGTCTAATATAATTCTCTTATTGCACTCTATGTTGGTTCTTTATGTATATACTCACCATCTCTCTTTTGTTTTCAGAGAGTGGCTGATGCAGCAGAAAAGTTTCAGAAAGCCCATCGTTGGCAAGACAACATTGCGGTAAGCCTTCATATTTCTTTTCACTGGTTTGCTGCTGTCATAGAATTGCCCCTCTCTCTGAATCACACATATACAATGAATATATGCAAGTCTAGTGTGAAATGTGTGCAAATCCAATATGTACAAGTAATATGATTAGTCCTGGACTGATGAATGGTGGTAGTCTAAAAGAGTTAGGGATATTTATTATTGTTGCATACACAGACACCTGTTTCTTGTCCATCAGTCCCCCAGCACCTACTAGCCATAATTAAAGCGAGTGAAGTAATTTTAAGTTTGTTTTTTGTAATGCCTCAGTCTGAGCATTCAGGTAATAAGGCTTATCAGACAACAGAAGGTGAAGGTCAAATTAGCGATTAAAAAATGAGATCTCCTTTGAGGGCTTAAACTCTGCCATCTTAATAACCCAAGGAATCTTGTGGTCAGGTATACCACGGTATGGGTGAGGGGTTTCTGAATGCAAGCCTGATGTTCAGGACTGCTGAAAGAGGTGGGGAATGGGGAGAAAAAATGCAGGGGCCCAAGACAGCTTGAGGGCCCATGAAACCAGAGTCATGCTGCATTCAGTGAATGCATCCCGATTTATTTTATTTTTAATGCAGTTCTGCACTGCAGCCACTAAGGGCTCAGCGGAGGCACAGCACAGTAAAAAGTAGCTCTCACTATCTGCTTGCTGTGGCTTTCTGCATACTTTGCTACAAGGCTGAAGCAAACACTTGCCTATCACATGATGCTTCTAAGCTCATCAAGCAAGTCAGGATCGAAGGAAGACAAGACTATCAAGCACAGCTGATGGTTGCTGCAATCATTGCCAGGCTGCAACCTGCTAACAAAGTTGCCATCACCAGCAGTCTATCATCTTTTCCTTCCCTCTAGTTCCATAGTTTTTCTGCCCAGCCACATCTTGCAAAGGGGTAGTCCTATTAATGTGTTGTAGCGAAATAAAGGAACCTTTCCTACTCTACCTTTTCCCCCACCCCTTTTCTTTTAATTTTGCTCACTTCCTTTCATGACCCCCCTTTTCAAATTTTTCTGAGCCCCCCTTTATTTTCAGGCTTGGTATCAGCTCCTTTTACCCTATAGTAGTATAGCCACAAACCTTTGTTAATATTATGAACAGGAAGGGGGGGGGGGTCGACTTACTATTTCCCCATGATCTCTGAAAATAGTAAAAGGGTGCTTCCCCTCCTCCCCTTTTACATGAATAGTAATGGAATGTTAATCTGCCTTTGTGACTATAAATGTGGAGCAGAAGTTAGAAGTTTCCAATTCTTTAATTACTTTTAAAACACTGTTCAATCAGTGGGCTATTGTATTGGTAGGACATCTAATATTCCTTTGTAAAAGCTACTTTGCTACTCTAGGCATTAAGCCTAGAGTATGTTATATGAAAAATGACATAACTTTGTTTAAAAAGTTGACAAAATCAATCCCAGTGATCCCAATATTTCTCAGTCAGCTCCACTGCACAAACCATTTTGCCCCTGCACAAATCCACAACAACCATCATTTTGCCCCTGCTTTTCTGTTAAGTAAAGATACAAGGGTAAACTGAAATAGATTTCTTATTAAATCTTTTTAAAGATTTTGTGTGCCATGAAGCTTTTTTTTTACATAGAGACCACTTCATCAGCTGTAAGAAGCATGTCTTATATTGAAGGGTGTGTGTGTGCATAATCATAAAATTACAAAATTAGATACATCACTACAGATAAATATGAAGAGACACAGGCTATGTAAACTGAGTAGATGAGGAGGGCATTTTGGGCAGGAACAGCTTAGCTGGAAAGAGGGGAGGAAAGCGGCTCCTGCTTCTTTTACACAGTTATGAAGGTTTATATAGATATGCCTGCCTCTGATCTCTGCTCTTGCAATATTTAACAGTAATTTGAATTCTGAATGAGTAATTCTTCCTCTTGCCAAAAGAGCTGCTGCAATATCTGATGAAGCAACAGCAAGAGTGATCATCTTTTTTGGTGAATTGTAGGCAAAATGAGATTTATCATTCCCCACCCTTCTCCCTAATTAGAATCCAAAGCAACTTCCAATATTCTCCTGTCCTCCATTTTATTGTCTTCCATTTTATCCTCTAATAACCCTGTGAGATTGGTCTGAGAGCCAAGCTACAAGAGACAAATTACACAAGGAACACATAGATTGCTCAGAGGGTTTGTTAATTTCCTCTTTGCTTCCAAGAAGGAGAGGTGAAACTGACAGACCCTTTGGGAGGCAAAGAGGAAATTAACAAACCCACTGAGCAGCTACCTCCCTGGCTCTGTAGACAGGGGAAATTGACAAAGCCTTCCAATCTCTTTTATGGCTCAGCTTCCTGGCTAACATTGTGACTTCCTTCACATGCTCCTCCTCATTTAATTTGTCTTTTGTAGCTTAGCTCTGAGTGTGTGTGACTGGCTCAAGATCACTTAGCAACCTTTTATGGGGGGGGGTCAAGTTTTAGACACATAACAGGTTGCTTAAAAGCTATCTTATTACATGGTCCCTTTTGTAGTGATAAGCTGGTCCAGGTTGTTCCAATTCCCTTCATTTTTGGCACTGCAACCCCCATCATCACCCTGAGGTTGTTTGCCAATTTTCAAACACCTAGAATTATTTTCTGATAAGTTATGCCTGCTACAGAAGGAAAGACATGTGGATCTTTTTATTGTTACAGATATCTGGAAACAGCAAGTCAAGTGATTTGTTTTGTTGTGATATTTGATTAGGATCAGGGTCATATAGGGGGGCCCTAATGGAAAATTTGTCTGGGGGCCCATGGTAGTTCTTGTCAGCCCTGCTGATATTGCAGTAGTATGTATGGTTTTATATTATTTGGTGCAACTCATTCCAGCTGGTGTTGGTGAAGGAGAAGGGGGAAAGCATTGTAAGATGATGTTAAGCAAATGTTACTGTTTTAATGATTGCATTTGACTTCGTAATTATGGCAGTAATAAAGCTCAACAAGAACCGGTAGTATTTTGCTTGTAAATTCATTCAGATTATAATAACTAGAAAAAAGGAAGGAAATACTCCTTTGTATTCAATAAATCCTCCAAAGAACCTTGAATCAGCTAAAAAAATTCATTTTAATGGAATGAAAAGGGGATGTTGTCTGACACTACTTGCTTTCTTTAGTATTATACCATTTTGTCCACCAGCATTCTTGAAATACCTTGAAAAATCTAATAGAAAAGCTTTAAAGGGGCATACCAATAGTCCATCTGTCATGAAATCTAGTTTTATATCCTGACCAGTTCTAGATGAAGTGAGGAAATCTACAGGGGCCTAGAGAACTCTACTTGCCTTCTGTTGGGGCTCCAGAATGTCCCAGTTAGATGTCATCCCTAACCAAACTGTCCTGTGGAAAATTGTTACCCAGCCCCCAAGGTGGCAATCGGCATTACCCTGGGCCATGTAGGAAGGCCACAAGAACTAAGCACTCTCTGGCTGCAGCATTCTGTACCAATTGCAGCTTCCAGACAATCTTCAAGGTCAGACCCATATGCAGTGTGTTGCAGTAATCTAATCTGGATGTTTCCAGGGCGTGCACCACAGTGGCAAGATCTTTCCTGCCTAGGAAGGGCCACAGCTGGTTCACAAACTGGAGCTGGTGAAAGGTGCCCCTGGCCACCACTGCCACCTCTTTATCCAATAGGCGACCCAGGTTCAGTAACACCCCCAGGCTATGAACTTGCTTTGTTAGGGGGTATAGACTTGATATACTCTGGGGTCTCCTGACTCTTTCTCATTTGTGTCCTTCAAATATTGAGAGATTCTTCCATTAACAGAATATAAGTCTTTATCTGGCTGTCAGTAAATAGATTCACTGATAAAAGTATGCTTTTCACTTCATTACCTCTAAAAAAATTCTCTTTTGATAAGCTTATTCAGAGGGCAAAGGGAGGTGGATAGAGTGTGTAGCAACTGAAGGTCACTATAAAGATCTTGAAGGGCTGAAAAATCCTTTCCTCCAACTATTCTCCCACAGCACTGTGTAGTTCCCACAGCTTACTGCTCTGCTTTCTCTAGTTGGAGGCATTCTTTGTTATAGAGCTGACTTGATATTCCCTTATTTAAAGGATCAAAGAGTAAGCTCTCTGAGCACTGCTTTGATCTGTTATAACTTTACACCTGAGTCTGAGACCTGAGATTTGGTCAGAGTATCACTTGTGAAAAGACAAAAATGTGAAACAATTGCTGAATGGCAATGTGTACTTCACAGAGTATGGCACACTGGAAAGTTTCATTAAGGGAGGATGAAAACTGAGGCGGGGTGGGGCCTGAGATTAGCTGGATGGAGGCTGGGACAAACTGTAAGGAGTGGGACCCAGAGTGACATACAGGCCAATCCCAAATCCTGTCACCAGTGTATCTGTGTGACCATCATCCCTTTCAGTTTATGGGAAGAGAATTTTTAGTCCAGGAATAAGAAAAACAAGAGTGAGAAGCATATTAGGGAGAAAAACTTGTTTACATGGTCATTGTGTGCACCATTGTTTCCATGATCAGAGCGAAAACGCAGACTGAATAAATTTCTGCTGTCTGGAGTCTGAAACATCCTGAAGCATTCCTATGATTTCTTGACTATGAGCATCTCTTGGGGCTGGTCCCACCATTCGCCCATCTGCTGTGGTGGCGTCACACTCTCTGCCCCAGCTATTTTGTCAACTGCTTCATGCACCCTTCTCTGGTGAGGGCTCCCCCAAAGGCTTCAGAAAGGTGGGTGAGGTGCCAGGGCCGTACACTCCTCAAAGCTCCTCTCTGCCTGAGAGTCTGCCTCTTCGGTGCAGGGACTGTCCCCTGCTCTCCTCGTCGGCCGAAGTTCTGAGCCCTTCTCAAATCCCTCCCTCCTAACACCACTCCCCTTGTGCCTGCTCCCAAGGTGAGGCCCAACACTTGGACCAGGGGTGGCCACATGGCTTTGCCCCATTTCCACCCTCGTAGTCTGCTGGGAGCTGTTGCCTGGCCCCCACCTTCCCACCATACGTGGGCCTGGGCCTTCACTGGTGGTGGCCTGCCTCTGGGCTGCTTGTTGGCATCAGCCCAGCCTCTAGCAGGGCCCCTGGATTCCAGCTAGCAGAATTGTAGCTGTGGCTGGCCAGTGCCAGCCCTGCAGTGCTCTGGTTGAGGGCCAACAGCTGGCTGGAGTGGTGCCTGCTTGACTAAGGAAGCTGCTGGCATTGCTAGGCTCCTTGGCAAAGCTCTCTTCCAGGCTGTGGAGCTCTGCAATTCTGCTGACTACTGGGTTTCCCTGCCAGCAGCTTCCCCATTGTGACTCAGTCGTCAGGTGTTGGGCCAGTCACCCGACTGTAATAGGCCCATTGGTCATTGCCGCTGCCCTGATGGGGCGCAAAGAAAGGTGGGCTGAGAGTAGTCTGGACCATGCTATGGGGCCAGCTCTGGACATTGACCATGCCTCACATCCATTTTCCAATCTGTGTTGCTGTGAACCTCACAAAGGAAGATGAGCTGTGGAACAGCAGATGTGTGCTGAGTTGTGAGTGAAGCATATGGCGTAGCAAACAGTATGATTGCTTTACTGCAAACTGCCCAGAATTGGCTGCCAGAAGCAGAAAGAAAATATTTACTCTAGAAGTTCTCAGGCTTTTGTCACCCTTTCACTTTTCACCATTTTACTATGAACTTGATAAGCATTTGTGATGACAAGTAAAACAGTGCAGCATCCTGTTTTGTATTGCCATGGGCAGGGCTTTTTTTCTGGGAAAAGAGGTGGTAGAACTCAGTGGGTTGCCCTTGGAGAAAATGGTCGCATGGCTGGTGGCCCCGCCCCCTGATCTCCAGACAGAGGGGAGTTTAGATTGCCCTCCGTGCTGCTCAGCAGCGCAGAGAGCAATCTATACTCCCCTCTGTCTGGAGATCAGGGGGCGGGGCTACCAGCCATGTGACCATTTTCGAGAAGTTCCGGAACTCCATTCCGCCACGTTCCCACTGAAAAAAAGCCCTGGCTATGGGGAAAATAAGCCCTGATGCTTCGGATTTAGAATTGGAGCTTTTATAGTGTGAGGAAGTGGGGCAGATAAAGCTTTCTCTAGCTGTTGTTGCAGTCCACTTTTTAGCAACCCAGTATTGGTTGTATAAGTCCATAAGATTCTCTGGAAAAGTCAATAATGCTAGAAAAAGTAGAAGGCAGTAGGAAAAGAGGAAGACCTAAAATGAGATGGCTTGACTCAATAAAAGAAGCCACGTCTTCTAGTTTTAAAGATCTGATCAAGTCTGTGAATGTAGGATGTTTTGGATGTATTTCATTCATAGGGTCGCCATAGGGGGTGGGGCCAACTTGATGGCACATAACACACACACAGAGGCGACTGATGGCACATAACACACACACACAGAGTTTGCATCATTGATTGTGCAGTCATAAGCAGAGTTGCATCTTTCTAAGCCCACGGAGTTGCATATTTCTAAGCCCATTGATTGTTGCCACTGGATGTTGTTACAACTAATTGCATTTTTAAATGATCGTGTCATGTCTGCACCTCATCCATTCCATTATTTTAAGACAAGCTGTTACAGTGAGCCATTGCTGTTATAATGCAATGCTGTACTTTGATGTCATATTGCCAATGCCATAAATTGCCTTGCTTTCACAGGCCTACTAAAGCCGCAGGTGCCTTATCTAACTGCTTTGAAGCTCCCAGGACTTCTGACCTTGTAAACTGTTCATTCTCATGAATCACTGTGTTTCCACTTTAATCTTATGCCTTCCTAGTGTCTAGACTTGATATGTAAACTATGCAAGGAGTCAGGGGTCATTTCCTAGAAAAAGAACTGCAGGAACTCATTAGCATAACTCATTAGCATATCTCATTAGCATAAGCCACACCCCCTGACATCACCGGAAATGTGTCAGAAGGCAACATCCACCCCTCAGGCCCCTTTCCCCAAAAATCTCCAGGTATTTCCTTAAAGCAGAATGAACTCAAAGCAGCTTACCCTCCTCTGGAGAGCCATCCCTGCTTGCACACAAGCATGCACTCACTCACTCACTCACTCTCACAAGTCACAAATGAAAATAAAGCAGCAGAATGAATTCAAAGCAGCTTACCCTCCTTTGGAGTCCAGCCCCACCCAGCTTGCACTCACTCACTCATTTTCTCTATCTCTCCCTCTCTCTCACGAGTCACAAATGAAAATAAAGCAAGCTGAGCAGAATGAATTCTAAGCAGCTTACGTTCCTTTGAAGACCAGCCCCACTCGGCTTGCACTCACTCACTCACTCATTTTCTCTCTGTCTCTCTCTCTTCCCCCCTCTCTCTCACAAGTCACAAATGAACATAAAGCAAGCAGAGCAGAATGAATCAAAGCAGTTTACGTTCCTTTGGAGCCCAGCCCCACTCAGCTTGCACTCATTCACTCATTTTCTCTCTCTCTCATGAGTCACAAATGAAAATAAAGCAGCAGAGCAGAATGAATTCAAAGCAGCTTACATTCCTTTGGAGAGCCCTCACTGCTTACAGGCCTCCAGGGTGGCCCATGCCCATGCTCCGCCCCCGCCCCCCGGTTCCTACCAGGGAAACCAGGAGGTAGTGGTGGTGTTTAACCCGTATCCTCCTGTATTGTCACTGGTACCTCAGTGGTCGTTATCTCTTGTATTAGCGAGGTTGATATTACCGCCAAGTTTGTGGATTTCTTGATGTGAAAGTACAGGGGTCTATCTGCCATAGCCTGTCATCCATAGACTGACAGATCGTATTAGAGAATAGGCTCATTAGTAGCTATGAAAAAGTGCATTCTGGGAAATAATTATCTTTCTCAGAAGTTTCTGATAACCACAAAGTAGTGAACAATTATTTGTGACTGTATCATTCCTTTTCATAGACTTCTCTGAAAGCTAAGCTACAAGAGATGAACTACACAAGGATGCACACATGAAGGGAGTCGCAAAAATGTTAGCCAGGAAGCTGAGTTTTAAAAAAGAGATCGGAAGGCTTTGCCAACTTCCCCTCTCTACAGAGTCAGCAAAGACGCTCCTCAGAGGGTTTGCTAATTTCCTCTTTGTCTCCTGAAGGCTCTGTCAGTTTCACCTCCCCTTCTGGGATACGAAGAGGAAATAAACAAACCCTCTGAGCAGCTGTCATTGCTCAGACTGGCTCACTGGCCAGAAGTGGCACTTAAGGATTTTAGTTCCCAGTGATTCCTGTTTTGTTTTGTTTTTTGAAAATTTTTATTAGGTGAGTACAAATTACAAATAAAATTTTTATTTAAAAACCTAAATATCAATTTCTCCCCACCCTTTCCCTCCCCCCTTTTCCTCAGACTTCCAACAGCTTTCCAACCCAAATCTTATTATATTACTTACTTATCTATTCCCTCTATATGATATTATCCCGTATTTCCTTAATAAACTAATAATATCCATTAAAATCAGATCTATTCAAAACTTAAACTTAACAATAATTAAAACTTCACTTTAAATGGTAAAGATCCCTATCTCTAATAATTCTCCCAGTTAATAACTTTCAAATTCTACGCTGGGCTCTACGCTGGGCTACCCCTGGGCCTGATCCGGAAACTACAACTGGTCCAGAATGCGGTGGCACGGGTCCTGACTGGTATACCTTACCAGTCACACATCACACCTGTCCTGCGCCAGCTGCACTGGCTTCCAGTTGAATTCCGAATCAGGTTCAAAGTGTTGGTTCTTACCTTTAAAGCCCTGAGTGGGTTGGGACCGGCATATCTTCGGGACCGCCTCTCCCTGTACGTTCCCCGGAGATCGCTCCGATCAGCGAATAAATATTTACTTGTGGTCCCCGGCCCTAAGGAAGCCCGCCTCGCTTCAACCAGGGCCAGGGCCTTTTCAGTCCTGGCCCCAGCCTGGTGGAACGCTCTGTCAATGGAAACCCGGGCCCAGCGGGACATATTATCATTCCGCCGGGCCTGTAAGACAGAGCTGTTCCGCCAGGCGTTTGGTGATTGAAGGGGGCGGTGCCATGTCGGCCTCCCACCTTTGGGGTAGGGAAGGTTCTCCCCACCACTGCACCTTGTTAATTTGTTTTATTATTTGTATATTGATTTTAGTTTTTGTTTTTATCAATTTTAACTGTTCACCGCCCAGAGCCCCTGGGGATGGGCGGTATATAAATTGAATAAATAAATAAATAAATAAATTGCCATAATTTCCCCTTCACATCCCACTTTTTCTCCAAATATTCCTTCAATCTCCCCCAGTCCTTGAAAAATTCTTCAGAATTCTGGTCTCTCAGCCTTCTTGTCATTTTGTCCATTTCCGCCATGTACAGCAACTTTTGTCTCCGCTCTCCAATAGATGGTATTTCTTGCACTTTCCATTTCTGCGCATATAATATTTTTGCTGCTGTTGTCATATAAAATAACAATGTTCTGTGTTGCATAGGAACATCTTCCATATTTAAGTTCAGTAGCAGGAGTTCTGGGTTCTTTATTATTGAAATCTGCAAAATCTCATTTATCATTTCTAAAATATCTCCCCAGTACTGCCTGGCGACCTCACAAGTCCACCACATATGATACAATGATCCTTCATGACTTTTACATTTCCAACACTTGTCAGACATCTTAGCATTTCCATAAGCTATTTTTTTGGCGTCAAATACCACCTATATATCATCTTGAAAACGTTTTCCTTAATACTGGTACAGGTTGAAATCTTCAATGTATTTTTCCACAAATACTCCCATGCCTCCATTGTTATGTCTCTTTGACAATTTATAGCCCACTTCACCATCTGGACTTTAAGAGTTTCATCCTCTGTATACCACTTCAAAAGTATTTTATAAATTTTTGAAATTTTCTTCTTACTTTCTTGTAGTATAGCTTCTTCCAATTCTGAATCTTTCCATTTAATTCCATCTTTCAAACGATCCAAGTTATATAAGTCCTTTATCTGCCTATATTGAAACCATCCATAACAAAAAGCTAACTCTTCTTCTGTTTTAATTCTTGTCATATTTTGTTCCTGGTTAAGAATCTTTTTATAGGACAGGCATTGGTCTCTATTATAAATAGCTCTCGGGTCGATAGTTTCAAATGGTACCACCCACGAGGGGATACCTTCACCCAAATGTCTTTTATATTTTTTCCAGATTGTGAAGAGACTTCTTCTAACATAATGATGCAAAAACATAGAAGCAGCTTTCAATTTATCATGCCACAAGTAGGCATGCCATACAAACAATTTTTTATAGCCTTTCAAAGTTAGTAGCTTACAATTCTCCAGTGACATCCAATCTTTAAGCCAGACCAAACAAACTGCTTCATAATATAATCTGATATTCGGCAATTGCAGTCCACCTCTCTCTTTGGCATCGCACAAAACTTTCATTTTTACTCGGGGTTTCTTGCCTGCCCATACAAAATCGGAAATCTTCCTCTGCCACTTTTCAAATTGCTTACTATCTCTAATAATTGGAATTGTCCGTAATAAAAACATGATCCGTGGTAACACATTCATCTTGACTGCCGCTATTCTTCCCAGCCATGACAGATTTAATTTATTCCATTTAATCAAGTCTCTATCAATTTGCTGCCATAGCTTTTCATAATTGTTCTTGAACAAGTCAATATTCTTCACTGTAAGCTCAATTCCTAAATATTTTACTTTATGCGTTACTTCACAATTTGTAATTTCCATCAAATCTTGTTGCTTTTGTTTGGTCATATTCTTACATAATATCTTCGACTTTCTCTTGTTAACATAAAATCCAGCCAAATCTCCGAATTCCTTTATTTTATCTAGCAACTTTGGCATATCTTGTATTGGATTCTCAACAATAACCATCACGTCATCTGCAAAAGCTCTAACTTTGTAGGTAAAGTCTTTAATTTTTATGCCTCTTATACCATCATCCTCGCAGATCTGAATCAATGGCATTTCCAAAATCAAGATAAACAACAATGGAGATAATGGGCAACCTTGCCTTGTACCCTTTCTGATTTCCAATTTTTTGTTAAATCATTGTTAACTACAATTGCTGCACATTTTGTCTTTGTAAATCGCTCTTACCCCTTGAATAAAATCTTTTCCCATTTGCAGTTTTTCCATTGTGGCGAACATAAAACTCCAATTTAGATTATCAAAAGCTTTCTCTGCGTCCACAAAAAAGAAACCAACTTCTTTCTCACAGTGTTTGTCATAATATTCTATTGCATTTAAAACAGTTCACAGATTATCTTTAATTTGTCTATTTGGAAGGAAACCTGCTTGTTCTTCTGCAATAAATTCCACGAGCCCCTCCTTTAATCTCTCCGCCAAAATTTTTGCAAAGATTTTATAATCATTATTCAGCAACGAAATAGGTCGATAATTTTTAACATTACATAAGTCCTGGTCTTCTTTTGGTATCAATGATATAATGGCCTCATTCCAAGATTCTGGAACTTTTTGTCCTCTTAAAATTTCATTCATTACCACCTTCAAAAAAGGTACCAATTCATTTGCCAATGATTTATAAAATTTGGCCGTAATTCCATCTGGACCTGGTGCTTTGTCTAATTTAGTCGACTGAATAGCTTCTTTTATCTCTGTCTCTGTAATTTCTGCATTCAGCTTTTCCTTCCATTTTTCTGATATCAATGGCAATTTAATTTTATCTAAATATTGTTCAATAGCTTCCAAATTTACTTCTTTCCTTTGATACAGTTTTGCATAAAACTTAAAAAATGTTCTACTAATCGCTGGTTGATCCATCAATGTCATTCCATTTTCTTGAATCTTAGTTATCACCTTTTTTTTCTTTTTTCTTTTTCAGCTGCCACGCTAAACGTTTCCTGGGTTTATTTTCCCCTTCAAATGACTTTTGATTTAATTTCTTCAGTTCCCATTCCAACTCTTTATTCTCCATTGCTTTCAATTGTTCTTGCAAGATTTTAATTTCTTGATATAGTTTCCCTGGTCTTTTCTTCAGTTGTACCTCCTTAGTTCTTATATTCTCCACAATTTCTTTCTTTTTTTCCTCTTTTCTCTTTTTATCCCTTGCATTTAAGTCCATTAATACTCCTCTAATAACTGCTTTATAAGTATCCTAAACTTTGTAGGTTGGAACGGTGTTATTCAAAATATACTGTATAAAGAATTTGGTCTCTTTTTGTAACAATTCTAAATTGCCCTTTTGCTGCAGCAAATCCTCATTTATTCTCCATCCTCGTCTTTTGGTGCATTTTCCAAACTTCCACATAATTGGATTATGATCTGAGCCTACTTTTGGCATTATCTCCACATCCTTTGTCCATACAACCAAGTCCTTAGAGGCCCAGATCATATCAATTCTTGATAATGACAAATGTCTTGGCGAAAAATACGTATACTGCTTTACCTTAGGATTATTCCTTCTCCAAACATCCTCCAAATTCTCCTGATCCTTAATTTCCAAGAAGGATTTTGGCAAAAGTCCTCTTTTCTTTTGTGCACCCTTTGTTTTTTTATCAACGTCTAAAGCTGTAACTCCGTTGAAGTCACCTGCCAAAATTATTTGTGAGTAAGTTAGTCCTTCCAATTGTGTCTCTAGATCCTTGAAAAAATTGTCCTTAGCACCATTAGGTGCATAAATCCCAATCAGCAAAACCTTTTCTGTATTCTGAATAATTTCCACGGCTATATATCTGCCTTCCACATCGTTAAATATCATTTTAGGTTGCAATTCATCTTTAATATATAAAACAACTCCTCTTTTTTTTTTGCTTCGATGTAGCTGCAAATTCCCTTCCCAATTTAGCATTTTTTAAACATTTCACATCTTGTTTCTTAATATGGGTCTCCTGTAAACAAATTATATCGCAATTCTGTTTAGATAGCCAATGGAAGATAGTTTTACGTTTAGAAGGTGAGTTCAGTCCATTTACATTCCAAGTTATGATTTTGCATTCCATAATGAAATTCTGGATCTTTTAGGTAAATCTTTTTCATTGTCCATAAAAAACCTCTCCATCTCATGACTGGACCTGATCGTTTTCTTGACTGTTTGGAATTCAAAACTCAAACCCTCTGGTATCTCCCATCTATATCTAATATTCAGATCCTTCAACATTTGAACCAATTCTCTGTATTTCTTCCTTTCCAACAAGACTCCCCTAGGTAGCTCTTTCATTATTCGCACTCTTTTTCCAGCAATTTCCAAAGGGTTTTGAAACTGCTTACTCACAATATCTTCTCTTGTTCTTTTTGTTGTAAATTGCACTATCATATCTCTTGGTAAAATTTTTTGAGCTGCATATTTTGAATTAATTCTGTAAGCCACATCCAGAAGAGCTACAACTTCTTCCACTTCCTTGTCCAAAAATTCTGCAAGTATTTCTGATATCTGCTCTTGGGCTGATTTCCCCTTTACTTCTGGGACTCCGCAAAATCTGAGTTGTCTTTCCATGTGTTTACATTCCATCACGGCCATTCTTCCTTGCAAACCCTTGGTTTCTATCTTAAAAGAAGCAGACAATTTATCAACTTCATCTTCCATTACTTTAACTTTCAACTGGGTCATTTGTAATTCCTTCTTGACCTCATCAATACTCTTGGCTACTTTTGCCACCTCCAATTTAAGTGTCTCTTTAAAATCTTTCGCCATATCCCTTATCATATCCTTAATCTCTTTATTTCCATCCGCCACTTTCTTATCAAGGCTCTCCAACGCCGACTGCCACTCCTTCTTTGACATCGTGGGGCTAGCTTTACCTCGCTCCCACGAGTCCGCTGTCTTCCGCAACTCCGTGGCGAAAATAATTTATTATTCCCAGTGATTCCTGTTGAGGTGTTACATCCATTCTAGGTTTGCCCCTGGAAGTGATATCATGCTGTTGCCGATGCCCTCCCCCCGGTCTCCTGCCCATTTTCAGGCCATTCTCTGCAAGTCTTGGTCAAACATAGCCATGAGAGTTATAATAATGCTTCCTATATAGCATTGCTTTCACCCTGGATGGGCAAGAGGAGGGAGAATAGTATAGTTTCCATTGCAATAGCTGCTTTGTATGTCTGAGAAGCAAACAGTTAACCAAACAAGTTGGGGAAGGAAGAAAAGTACAGTTGCTCTTGCACCCACTGCTGCTGCCTTCTAAATGGCTGCTCGCCCCTTCAAACGATGTGGCTAATCCCCTGCCTGCAGTTCTACACCCCAGTAAGTGGGGAAACTTTGCCAAAGGTGGGACACCCTTTTTGTAGTCCCCAAACAGGATTCAAAAATTGTATGCTTCAGCTCAACTCTAAATATAAATAAGTAACTCTGAAGGGAATAAGGGATAAGGTGTTTTTTGTATGATACATACACAGTGGTTATATGATGTATGCAGTCTAGAGGTCTGTATTCAAGGATATACTTCTGTTGCAGATGATTATATTTTCCCAGAGCTGATGTGACAATATTTTGTCACTGAGAAAATTTGTGACATCAGAATCGATGTGTAATTCTCCTTCCTCTGTTCCCTTTAACCTGATTATACTGTTTAACCTTTCCAGCAGCTGCAGCAACAGCTTATGGTAGGCATAGTTTGCTGTCTACTGTAAATAACATTCTCTGCATTTTGTTTAATAAGCTTGAATTTATTTGGTACTTTGTTTGCATGCCAAAAGCACAAATTGCTTTACTTCTGCAGTTATTATCTTGTGTGGGATAATTTTACTGATGTTGTTATGAATTATTGACATATTTAAAATAATCATGACAAATGCTGTTAAATTAATCTAGCCTTCATATTTTAAACTTTTTTTAAAAAGATACCTCACCCTTAGACCTAGAATCAAGGTATCATTCTAATTCCTCATGATTAAAGATGTGTTATAGTGTTATAGTCCTGAAGTAAGATATTCTCTATTCTGTTTAAAATTTAGAAGGGCCATAATGCAATCTTAGATTGCAGAAATTTTAAATGAAGCTGAAATCCAATACACAGCGGGGGGGAAGTCACCTGCTATCAGTTTGGAATTTATTGGGTCTTTAAAAAATTAAATCAGTGTTTCCTTGTTCCTATATTATGAGGCAGAAGGGACAGCAGGGAGAATTCAGTGTTCGCAAAGCAGACATTTGAAAATCCAGCATTCCTTGTTCTCAATGCCTGTTACTGTTGAATGGAGCCCCTCATATGATCACCTTAATAAATTGCTCATGATTCATAATGTGCTCTCCTACGAAATCACCGTGATTTCAGGTGATTTTGTGTCTGCATAATGGCCACCTTAAGCCTGGTATATGGCCTCTGTTGATGCATACTCCCAGTTTCATAGCTTACTTGGATTATGTATGCCCTAGAAACATCATTGGACAGGCCATGAAACCACTGTACTTGTGGTAAGGGCTGCCTTTGTACCTGCACAGTTGTTGGCATTCCATTAGTCAACAGCATTGACTGAGTTGGTGCATGCTCACAGGATCAAACTGCAGTATGAAAGTATTGTAAATACAATCCAGTTAACACAAACAAAATGCTCATCTTTGGGAATCAGGTAAGGAGTTCAAAGTTGCAAGGCTAGACTAGTAGCTGGAACATGGAGCTTCCAACCACCCTGGCAGTGTTGCGACAGCCATGAACAGCACCATTTTTGTAAGTTGAGGAAAGAAGAAGGATGGCTTTGGGGGAAGCATTGTTAGAACATGCACGCGCCAAGTATTAGCAATTGGGTGCCAATGCTTCAATAAACTGGCATACCAAGTCAGCCAGGCACAATGGGGCAGGATTAAAATTGAGAGACAAAGTAGTCATCTTCTTCATCTCCCTTCAGGCAAGATTGAAACACCTCTTTTTTAAAGTCATTAACAATTATATACCTATGGAGAAAGCAATGAGAGAATGTGCAAATTATTTACTATTGGACCTCAGTGCTCCCCAAAACAACCACAGAATCAACCAAGCAAAATTCTGAAGGCTGGAATAGAGGGACTGAGAGCCAAGCTACAAGTGACGCCTGACACAGGTTGGACACTTGTCAGCTTCCCTCAAGTTTTGATGGGAAATGTAGGCATCCTGGTCTTGCAGCTGTAATGGAGAGCCAAGCTGTAAAACCAGGATGCCTACATTTCCCATCAAAACTTGAGGGAAGCTGACAAGTGTCCAACCTGTGTAAGGCGTCACTTGTAGCTTGACTCTGATTGTGCAGCTTCCCTGTATCAGTAGGATCAAAATACTGCTTTTATTGTTTTAAAGATGACAGGAGAGGGGTGGAGAAATCCGTATGATAGTGTGCACATGTAGAGCACATGCAGTCCAATTTTGAACATTAAACAAGTGAACTCTTTTTGGCTGTGCAGGAGTTCTGCTCATAATTCGCTTTGCACTGGGGCCGATTCTTAAAGACTCATCCTGTTTGGGGCCCAAATCAGCCTGTTACAAAGTGCAGGAGTACTCCCAGGGCCTGCATGATGACATCACTCCTTGGAGTGACGTCTTCGCACCACACTAGGAGTGTGCCCCAGGAGGCTGATTTCCCCACTCCCCCCCCCATTGGCTAGGTGAGTGGTGGTGGTGGGGAGGCTGAAAAAGGTGGGATCTCCTGCTCCCACCAAAGAATTGGCAACCCTAAGCTGATCAAGCATCACTGGTGAACACATTCTGATTTACATTCTAAGTTCTATTAATAACTTAGTATATATTTATCATGTCTGCTCTTAGGCATCTTTCCTCTAAGAACTTAGGTTCATCTAGCCTGACCTGCATAATGCCAAGAAGTTAAATGATATTGAATCAATTAGATGGCTAAACCAGTCCTGATTTATTTATGTATCTTCAGCATTCCCACGCAAGCTACTGCAATCATTAATCAGTTTCATTGTTCACAGATGTATATCATATTTCTAGTAGAAATCTATTAAGATTTAAGAACCATATGTTGGATGTATCCTCCTTAGCTTAAACAACCATGCAAAATCCTTAATAGTATCTGGGGAAACAAAGGAGAAGTTGTTCATGCTAAGGTGTATGTGCAATTTATCACAAGGCAGGTGCTTAAAAGATTACATGGCACCTCTGAATCATTTGTGGCCTCTAGTCAGACACAGGACTAACCATAATCATGCCTACCATTTCCTGATTTCATTCTTGGTGCAGTTGCATTTTTGCAGGCTTAGCAGGATTGCAGCTGAACATCAAGAAGACAAAAGTAATGACTACTGAGGAATTACACAGTTTTAAAGTTGATAATGAGGAAATTGAAATTGTTCAATGTTTTCTATTCCTTGGCTCAATCATCAACCAAAAGGGGATTGCAACCAAGAGAGCAGAAGAAGATTGAGACTTTGAAGAGCAACTATGAGGGAACTAGAAAAGATCCTTAAAGATAAAGATATCTCTTTGGGGACCAAGATCAAGACAATCCAAACTATGGTATTCCCCTTTACTATGTATGGATGTGAAAGTCAGTCAATGAAGAAAGTTGACAGGAAGAAAATTGATTCATTTGAAATGTGGTGCTGGAGGAGAGTTTTGTGGATACCATGGGAGGTCAAATAAGACAAATAAGTGGGTACTAGATCAAACCAAGCCTGAATTCTCCCTAGAAGCTCAAATGACAAAATTGAGGCAACATCATGAGATGGTCACATGAGACGATAAGACTCTCTGGAAAAGTCAATAATGCTAGGAAAAGTGGAAGGCAGTAGGAAAAGAGGAAAACTTAAAACAAGATGGCTTGACTCAATAAAAGAAGCCATGTCCTCCAGTTTGCAAGATCTGAGCAAGTCTGTTAATGATAGGAACAATGCAAAGGCCCTTGTCTGTGGCACCTTCCATGTCTGTTTTTGCAACTCATTGGACTTGAGGTGGGGTATTGCAATTATGCAAACAAAAGCAAATCATATTTATATTATATCTCTATTATCTCAGACACTCAGAAAGCCAAGTATGAAGAAAAGGTTCCTACCATCATCTTTAATATACACATGTATAACTCATCTTTCTCTCATCATTTTCAATTTATTCTTCTCCCTTAAAATAAAAACCCTATTTTTTCATTGTTTTTGTCCTTATTCTTCCTCAAAATTATTGTGAGCTTAGAAAATTGTTACAGAGGACTGTCTGACTTGTGGTTCCATGGGGATACGGGCCGGATTTTAACTATTAGGAAGTACAGTGAAAAGAAGCAAAAGAATCAACTTCTCTTAAAAAAATTTTTTAAGTGGAACAAACATGTATTTGAAGGGCAAGCTATGTACAGTGTCTATCTACTCCTTACTTACTACTCTTCCCTGAAAGCTTCTATACCAGCTCTGGGGAAGAGAGATGAACAGCCAGTGTCTTCTCCAGTCTTGGCCTCTTTTCTTCCTGTATTGTAGATGTAAGAAATAAAATACTGCCCTCTAGGGTACAAGACAGAATCATTCAATATCATGGGATTAGAAGGGCATGGCATGACAACATCGGAACACTGTACAACGATATTGTACCACCCCAGCAGTGCTCCCGCGCTCTGCAGCAGGCTGATTTCAGGCCCAAATGGGCCCAATTCTGCCTGCTGCAGAGCACAGGAGTGCTGCCAGTATGGCCCTGGAGAGCTCCTGTGCTTCACAGTGAGCCCGTTTAGCCCACAAATGGGCCTGATTCATCCTCAAATGGGCCAAAATCAGCCTGCTGCATTGTCAGGAGAGCTCCTGCACTTTACAGCAGGCCTATTTAGGACCCAAACGGGTCTGATTCGGCCCCCAATAGGCCAAAATCAGCCTGATGCAGAGCTCAGAAGCACTCCCAGGGGAGGTCTTGTGCAATGACATCTGTGACGGTCTCAGCTTCAGATGCTGAGATTTCCAGACAGTAAGAGAATGATTGACATGTCCCATGTGGCTAGCCTGAAATGGCAGTTGGAGATGGAATGTTGGGGAAGCTGTCAGTTGGAGTTGGAGAGTAAACAAGAGAGTGAAAGGAAAGTTGGAGCCTGGCTTTAGACCAGAGAGGGTCAGCCAGAGAATCCTCTGTGAGAGGAAATAATGTTTGTGAAACGTTTTTAGTCCTAGGACTAAAGTGGGGAAAACCAGCACTAACTCCTACTTAGACTCAAGAGATCTGGGGATTATAGAGGGCCAAGGAAGTGGGTCTCCCCTTCAGTGCCAGGAACAGGGTTATAGCTCATAACTATAACACCTGCCCAGTATCTAGCAAGGGTTTGTCTCCGTGGAGCACCCTTAAGTCTGGAGAGGAGGGAAAGCCGTGCTGTGTCTGTGCTTTAAAAGGGAAACATTGGTTAAACAGTGTCAACCTCTGAAAGAAGAGTTGGATGTGGGTTTGTGGCAACATCACTTCCCAGAAGTGATGTCATTGCACAGCTCGGGAACACAAGTGCGCTCTGTGCCCATACAACCACTGGGAAAGATTCTCTCCTTTTATTCCCACTTTTGATTCCCTTTATTTCCCCACTATACCCTCCCCACCCTACACACTATTATTCTTTAAGTTTAATTTTCGTTTTAAAAGCCTCAGTGATTCTAAAATCCTCTTCCTGCGGCTGCCACTGCTGCAGCTGTTCTCTGTTGCTCACACATCTTGTGGTCCTCTGTGGAGTGTGTCCTTGGCGCTGCCTGTCCTGATTAGCAGGAAATGGTGCTGATTCTGCAGAATTACTGGCAAGTAGCAATGCAAGTCAATTTCCTCTGGTATTAGAAAGTGCCATTTGGATAATGGTTCCAAAATCCAGCTAGTGTGTGCACTCCCTATGTAGTGCATTCATACCAACCCAGTGAAAAGAGTTGCTGATGTCTTTAGGCCATGCAAACCAGTAAGCAACTAATCATGATCATCACCACCCAGGCAATCAGATGCTTTTGTAGTTGTTGTTATAAAAATTATAGACAACTCAATTCTCTAAATAAAGCAGGGGGAAAATGACCATAAAACACTTGTGTATCAGCACCGGAAGACCATCTGCACAACTACAAATAATTACCAAAGGCCAATGTATAATACACATTTTGCTAAAAGTCAGCTTGGGCTCAGATGCAAGGCAGCAGCAGGCAGTAAGACAGGAATCCTTTGCTAGGGAGTTTCATAATGTTGCTGACAAGGTTGTGCTACATACTATATGGATTTTATATAGCACACGGTAGAATCTCTTCAGTTGATCTCAAAGGGAAGGGCTGGGCAGAGATGAGGGAGACAGGTCTCTCATTTCATTTTTCACCTAGGGTTTCCTCATTGTTGCCTGCAAAGCCAGGTCCTTTGAGTAATATATATATTTTAGGGACAGTTCCAATATTTGACTAACTGTCCATCCTAAATCAATATTTATATTGAGTCTCCATTTTGCCTTTTGTGAAGAATTTGAGATGCTACTTTTTTTGACTACGTGTCCAAATAGTAAACGTTGTTGACTGTATTTGAGTACCAACAGCCAGAGATGAGATTAACCTAAGCATTAAGATAGAAAGCTGTTATGGTCAGGCTATTAACAGATTTGTTTCAGAAACCAATAAAGGAAAGGTATTGCAGAATTAAAAAATACAATATTTGGCTGTCTAGTACATTATTGTTGTTGCTGCTGGTGCTGTTATTTATTAATATAGAATAGGCAGAGCCTTCAACAGTGTATTAGAAGTATGGAGGACTATTCCCATTTTCAGCTATTATTCTATATTGGCTCTGAAGGGTTCACTTCACCTAGAGATGTTCAGGATATTTTGTCACCCTGGGTAAAATACAATCATCTCAATTAGTTCCTGAACTGCACATAACTGATGAATAGAAGACAGCCTGCAGTTTCACAGGATATAACATTCTTTTATTTTTAATTTCCGTAACTTTACAGTTTTTATCACTGTCAGTGTATTGTAAAGTGCTTTGGATATCTCTTAGAAGCTGGTACACAAATGTCTAGATCAGAGGCCTCCAACCTATTTGAGCCTATGGGCAGCTTTGGAATTCTGATACAGGATGGTGGGTATAACTACAAAATGGCTACCTTAACAGGTGGAAGCAATAACAAAATGACTACTACAGGAGGCAACCACAAAATTTTAGAGAGTGAGATCATTTATAGTAACACTTTAATACTTCAAGTAGAAGCTGTGTTTAACCGCATGTCATTTAAAATGAACATATGGTTTAAAAATAGTTTGTTGCATACACACAGCTTACTTCCAGTCATGTAATAAATATCCTTGTGTTGTGGTGGCAACTGCTGCTAAAGTAATTTTTTAAAAATCTAAGCAGCTACTCTGATCTTCAGTGGCCACTAGCTCCAGTGGGCAAAATCCCTGTCTGGCCCTGCCCACTTTCTAAAAACACTTGGCAGGCACCAGAAAAGGTATCAGTGAGTGCCATGGTGCCCATTGGCACCATGATGGGGACCCCATCCTAGATAAACAAACCCCTGTTACATCACTCTCAGCTCTAATTTAAAAAGGTCAGAACTGAAGTTCAGTATAGTCTACAACAGTATATCATAGTCTACAAAGTTTGACTCGTGCTGCTGGTGCATGCTGAGCAGCTCAGCATGCTTATGAGGCTGCTGGTGGTAACAAATCTGCACTCTGTCCAGCTCAGAGTCAATCTGTCTGACTAGCAGCTCAGATGGGTGCAGATTTGTAAGGGTGGGATTTAGAAAGCCTTCATCCCTGCTCAGCCTTTTTGTCTCCCTTCTCCTCACCCAGCATTTTCCCATTACCCAGGATCAAAGTCATGCTCAGGTGAGGTTAGAGAAAACAACACCCTCAGACATGCATTGCTAGACTCATGAACCTAACCCTTTCTTTCTCCCTTTGGGCTTAGCTCAGGCACCTTCAGGGCTTCCCTGGGTTTGTACCCATGTGTGCTGACATCATTTTAAACTGATTTGTAGTTGTTAAATACCGAACTACGAGGCTCCCCTCCAGATAGGGTTGCCAGTCCCCTACTGGGGGCAAGAGATCTTTTGCTCCTATTCTCCACCACCACCCGTCCCCACTTACCTGGCTGGCACGGAGGGACATGCCTCCTGGGCCGTGATCCTGGGTGGGGCAGCGTGCTCCTGCGCACCGCAGCAGCCAGATTTGGGCCTGATTTCAGCCCAAATCAGGCTGCTATGGAGCGCAGGAGCACTCCCATGCTCCACAGCAGCTGGATCCAGGCTGATTCCCAAAGGGAAAGCCATAAGGAAGATGCCAGGCCTCCGGTGGGGTTGGGGGACCTGGCAACCCTACATCCAGAACAACTGTGTAGTGGGGCAGCGCTATATGCACAGGCTTTCTGGTCAGCCAGCTTGCCTAGAGGCACAGCCCTGCTGCCCCACCCTAGCATGTCAGGTGGGGGTGAGGAGAGGGATTACCACTCAGCTGTCCATGTGCCACTGCCCTGCTTTCCTCCTATTTTCACCTCCTTTCAGAGGAGGAAGGCGGCGACCTGGCCAGTGAGTCCCCACTGCCCCACCACTGTGTTGCTGTTGTTAACTACATCCACCAAACATGTTCAAGGTGCAAGAGACAGCCAGGTTCTTCGCTGTGCCTGGAAGTGTCACTTAGCAATCCTTGCTGTGAACAAAAATGAACAGATTTTGGATTATGAGTTGCCTTGATTTCTTTCTTTTGAAAAGCAGCATTGAAGTGTTTCTTAGGAATAGCACAGAGTGACTCATGAGCATGTATCCATCCTGGAAGGGAGGGGTTGCACTGTGAAAGAACCCAAATGGAAGCACAGATTCTGCCCACCTTACAGACCCTGTAAAGGTTCATATGAACTCTGACAGTGATGGATTCAGGGAACTGTCCAAACTGGAAGAAGTCGGGGTAGGGGGAAGCCAAACGCCTCCACTTCCTGGTGTCCACTGAAGCCCATCTCCCTGGCCCCTTTGCAAAGAGGCGCCACCGGAGCTGAGCACGAGCCTTCTCCTCCCTGCACACAGATTCAGTGTTAGGTTGGGCAAGGGGAGGCAGGGCAAGCAGCACCTGTCCACTTTAGGATTGGAGTCACATGGCAAGGGGCAGCAGGACCATTGTCTTCCTCCTGCAAAAAGAGTGAGAGTAGGAGGAAAGCAGGGTGGTGGCAGAGGGCTGAGAGGCAGTGCCTCTCCTCCCCTCACCCAGAAAGCCAGGGCAAGGCCATGCCTCCGGGCAAGCTGGCCGGCAAGCAAGCCCATGCATCTAGGGCTGCCCCACTGCATGCATTTGACCGCATGGGCAGGTCATGGCCAGGAATCAAGATAATGTTTCATAACTACATCACTTTGTTACTACAATACACAACTCTAGAGTAAATACAGTTCCAGAACTAAAATACAGGCTAAGAAAAGAAAAGGAACAAAGAAAAACTTCTTACCTGTTTGAGACTTTCAGATCCTGAACATTTGCTGCCCCTCCCCCCGCCTCGCTGGGAGTTGACAATGAGTGTTTGCATAGTGTGGATGATGTCCTTAGGCTTAGTCAGTCACACACAGCCATACACACACACACAAAAGGGACAGCTCCTTTTCAGGTCCCCTCCCATTTGTGCCAAAAAAAGCCGTATCAACTCCAGACCTTGTATTCTGGAGCAAAACACCCACTGATACAAGTAATCAATATGGAAGTGTTTAACATATCAAAGAGATGCCATGTTTTATTTTCAATCTTCTGTGCAGTCCCACATGGGACTGTGCATGCACAGGCCTGCTGATTGGTAGGTTTTGTAGTTTCAAGACTATGGGGTGGCGTCCCTTCCCCCCAGATCACATTCAGAGCTCTTTCCTGACAAAACAGCCCGCTCTCTCAGAGAGGTGACACTCCCAACCCTCAGTTTCTCTTTTTGCAGCAAACTCCTCCATTCTTGCTGTGTTGGGCCCCCTGCGCCCTTTCTTTTTCCTAGAACATCTTAGAACAGAGAGAAGATTAGAAACAACCATAAGATGGCTTAAAAGGCCTTATTTAAAAAGTGCATGTAGTGTGTAACTAAAATGACCAAAACGGACAGTCTTTCACTTAGTTTAATTTGCTTGGGAGAGCACAATGAGAGTGCCTGCAGAATTTAGCAGGTCTTTACTCCCAAAGCTCATGATGAGAGAGCCACCAGGCTGAAGGCAGTTTTACGGGAGTGGGCATTGTCTACTACCAGTAGCCCAACAACAAAGTTCTCTGCTTTAGCAGTTGCCAGATGCTCAGATCTGACTCTGACAAGTGTTTCAAGCCTGACTGCTACAAGAACAACAACAACCACATTTGATTTATATACCGCCCTTCAAGATGACTTAACACCCACTCAGAGTGGTTTACAAGATATGTTGTTATTATCCCCACAACAAAACACCCTGTGAGGTGCGTGGGGCTGAGAGAGTTCCAGAGAACTGTCACTAGCCCAAGGTCACCCAGCTAGCTTCAAGTGGAGGAGTGAGAAATCAAACCCAGTTCTCCAGATTAGAGTCCTGTGCTCTTAATTGCTACACCAAACAAGTCCTTCAGATCCAACAGCACCATCTCAGGTCCAACAATGTTCCAGGTCCAGGAACCCATAAGAACCGACACCTAGAGCTCATTATCAATGCCAACACCGTCAGGCTCTCATTCAGATTGACTAATGAGAGGTCAAGTTCCTTGGAGACAATTGATCCCACTCCAGAGACTTCACAGCCACCCACGAAGAGGGCTAAGACAAAGTCAAAACACACCACCAAGCAGAGGCCTGTGATCAGTCTCAAGGAGCGTGACTCTGAAGTCATCAAGACCCCTTGCATTCTGTTGGCACACTCCTTGAAGGAGGAAAGAGAGCTAACCCATCTGCACATGGAGCTGTCATGAGTGCTTAGATGACCTCCATATCAAGAATGCTGCACGCATAGACACCCTCTCTGGTACTCTCAAGACATGCCACCTCCAGGAGCTGACTGAGACAAAACATACCAAACAAAATCAATCAGATCTATGTCGGATCCTCTGACCCAGATCAGGACCAGCCACTGACCATGCTACATCCCTGAGTCTGTGATGGCTTTCCAGCTGTTGGAGTCAGATCCAGATCTGTCTCCTATGGATTGAAGTCTGAGCCTACCCTCCAACCCCTCTCTTGATGAAGCAGTAGGGGACGGGGTCCCAATCTCTCCCACTGATGACTTCTGCCTTTGTGGGGAACAAATGTTAAGGATTGTCAGATCCCTTGATATACATGTGTCCTCCACAGAACCAAAGCCTAAAGACAACATTCTTCAGCATTTATACTTAGGGAACCCAGCAAACATCACATTCCTGATGATTGAGGGATTCATGGACTTGATGGCCAACCAGTGCAAGGCATCGGCCTCCATTCCAACTATGTCTAGGAAGGCAGAAGGTCTTTACAAAATGAAAGGCAATTGCTCCTTCTTATTCACTCATGCTCCTCCCTCTCACTAGTCACCAAGGAGATGCAATCAAGGCACAGGCAGGGTCTGTATTCCATACCTGCCAATAAGGAAGGCAAGAAACTTGATGCATTCGGAAGAAAAGTCTATGCATCATCTGCGCTTAACAAAAATACAACCACTTATTCCTACCAAATATTTTTATGGAACAAAATGGAGGCATACAGTGACCACCTACCAGAAGACCAGATGGCTGATCTCAGTACAGTCTAGGGATGACTTCCAAAGTCAAATAGTAGTAATCATTGAAGTGTGCCATCGACTGGGTCTAGTAGTCAATTTCAAAAGCCCAATTGGCTCCCTTCCAAAAAGGTCCAATTTACTTCCAAAAAGGTAAAGGTCCAATTTACTTCCAAAAAGGTCCAATTTACTTCCAAAAAGGTAAAGTCACTCTATCATGTGTGTGCTCTATCATGCTGCAAATTCCAGTCAGCCCTGAAAATTCAGAGGCTTCTAGGTTTGATGGCAGCAACTAGAGTTGTGACACCTTTAGCGAGGTAGCACAAGATGGTTACAGTTGTGGTTCCTCTTGGCCCATAACCCAGGGGTACATTTTCAGATAGATCTGACGAAGAGAACTGTGGTTCTCAAAAACTTATGCTACAATAAAGTTGGTTAGTCTTAAAGGCGCTACTGGACTCTTTACTATTATACCAAGGGTGGTAGTCAGGTCACTAGCAGGTGACAATACTCATCTGCTAAGAGGGATCAAGTTTGGTTCTCCCTTGGTTGAGGTCGCAATCAACACTGACACCTCATTGGAAGGCTGGGAAGTACACTGCCAATATGTTTTAATATATGGTATCTTGTTAAGGGAAGAAAGACCTTCTGTCAGATGCACCCTGCTTATCTGCCATGTATGTCTATTGCGCTCTGTATTATATTCTGGGCCTCTGAGAATGTGTGGAGGAATTTCTTTGTAGCGGGGTAACTGTGTAGCTGTGAATTGCTTATCTTGCAGGTGGCTACTTTCACTTCCTCAGCTGGCATGGGAAAGTGTCCTTGAAATGCTGGTTGGAGCCGTATTTCCCTGAAACATGGAATGAGCTCATCCTCTTCTTCCCCTACCCCTACCCCATCCATCCCTCTAGGCCCTGTGCACCTAAATTCTAACAGTCCTTATCCCAGGGTGGGAACCTTGCCCTATAACTAACATTGCTTCCCCCTTTTCATCACTTCTGCCAATGCTGTAGTCTGAGTGCACTGATACTGATGGATCTCTAATAAAGAAACTTTAACTGAACTCTTGGAGTGTCTACAGTGAAGTATCTGGGGATCTAACTGGCAGATCCTGACACCGACGTATTAGAATTAAGAGCAATTTGTTCTGTGCTTACCCCCTTTGCAGATATTGTACAAAACAAAATGGTACAAATACACATAAACAATTGTATGGCCATGTTCTGCATCAACAAGCAAGGGGATACAGATTCATAGAATCTCTTCTGATTGGGAACTGGGCAGTATGACACAAGGTCTCCCTTCAGACTGTTCACATTCCTGGAGCAAACAGATTGAGCAGATTAGATTCTACTACTCATGAGTGGTCACTAAGGGACTGTTACATACAGCCAGAGCTTGAGCAGTGGGGCTTCCCTGGGGTAGACCTGTTTGCCACTAAAGAGAACAGCAAAGCATCAATGTTCTGCTCCAGGTGAAGAATAGAGCCAGAATCCCTAGGGGATGCCTTTCAAATGAAATGATCATAATGCCTATTCTCTGTTTTCCATCCCATACCTTTGATCTCCTGTATGTTCAGCAAGATGCATGCAGAAGGGACCAACAGCATTGTAGTAGTGCTGTTCCAGCCACGTCAACAATTGTTTCTAATGACCAAAAGCTACTATTCCCACCTGCCTATGTTCCTGGACCACTTACAGTGCTGAGGTGTGAAATATCACGACATGCACAGACTGAGACTCACAGCATGGCTGATCTCACACTAGCAGACAAAGTCCATGAAGGAGTAGTGGAGATTATCTCGAATGCTAGGAAACAGAATACTAGATTGTCATATACTTGAAAGTGGGGGGAAATGTAGATTGGGCAGATAATAAAGGGCTTAATCCTCATACTTGCCCATTAGCGTCTGTTTTGGAATACCTGCTGGGTTTGAAACATGGACTGCATATCTCATCTGTTTAGGTCCACTTAGCAGCAATACCTGTCTTCCATACTGCTACAGATGAGAAGAAGAAAAAATTCCCAGTACACATCTAAGTTATTCCTTAAAGGACTTCATAACATGTTCACACTTGTAAAACCAATTCTGCCACAGTGATCACTCCCATTGGTGTCATCTAAATTGATAGCCAAGTCATCTGAGCCTTTAGCTACATGTCTCTTAAGGATGCTATCATGTGAGGTAGCATTTCTGGTGGCTGTTACATGAGCCAGGAAAGTAAGTGATATTAAGATTCAGCCAGAAAAGTGGTACTGAGAACAAGTCTTGAATTCCTTTCAAAGGTGTATCTAAGTTCCACACATCTCAGGAGCTAGTACTCCCTGTGTTTTCTGCACCCTGAACTCTAGAAGAGAATTAACCAATCAGTTTCATACTGTGAAGGTGGGTACTATTGTTTTCACTCAAGTTTCTGAGGAGGGTGCAGGAGTTAAGAGTGGAGTTAAACCTAATGAACTACATGCATAAGATTATATCAATGGCTAAAGCTAAATGTAACATTCTCTGAGTGTGTACATGTTTCTTACAATATCTGAACAACTCACGCATTTTAATGAAAACATGGAGAAAAGTTGGAGGAAAGGATCCTCATTGTACAAGTGGGGCACTGATGCATTCATAACACAGCCCTATGCAGGGGTAGTCTTAGCCAATGAGTAACAGAGGCAGCTGCCCAAGGCCCCACATTGGGGGATCCCAGCTACCCGCAGCCACACACCCATCAGAGGTAGGGCAGCCAACTTGGCAGCAGCAACTGCTCACACCCACCCCATCTGGGGCTCAGGCAGCTGGCTTCTGATGGCGGCAGCAGCAGCTCACACACACCCTCACATAGGGCAAAGACCACCCATTACTTGGACTCTTGTGACAGAGATGGGCGTGGTGGCATGTTTCAATGATTCTGGGGTTAGTGTTGTCAACCTCTAGATGGAGCCTGAAGATATCCTGGCATTACGGTTGATCTCCAGGCTACAGAGATCAATGCCCCTGGAGAAAATGACTTATTTGGAGTGTGGACTCTATAGTGTTATACCCTACTGAGCCCACACCCAAAAAACCTGCCTTCCACAGATCTCCAGGAATTTCCCAACCTGGATTGAACAACCCTATCTGGGTCCCCATTCTGCATTCTTGCCTAGAGTCTCAGAATCACTAAGACAGCCTGTGACTAAATATTTACTTACTTGAGACTTACTTTCAATTAAGTGCACACAGGAGTGTAGCCTCAGAGGCTGGATTTTCCCAGGTTAACATACAGAGCTCATTGCAGACAAGAGGAAGAGCTATTAATGGATACAAGAAACTGGAGTTCACTACAAGGTTGATCTTCTTTTTGTATTAGCCGTAACTCATTATGAATGCATTGTGCAGATAGGTATATGATAACAGGGCGTGTTGTGAAGCACTAATGAGATGCTTTCTAAGATGCATCTGCCTTTGTCCTTTCTCCCTTGGGCAGTTAACAGCTGCTTTCTTGCTGGTATGAGAAAAGGTTTGATTTCATGCCTCTGTTCTTAAAGCTGTTTCCAAGCAAGAAAAAACAGACATGGCCTCAACTCAAAATCAATGTTGTTCAAAACAGCATCCCGGAAAACACACGTTTCTTGATGCATTTCTCTTGTTGGGTCATTATTATTCTCCTTTTCCTTCCCAATGCTCTACTGATGATAACATTTTCATGAATGCTATACCTCAGTACTTCTGGCCTTGCTAGTTTCGATAGCAGCAGAGGCAACTTTTTAGATTTGTCAGTGTGTAACATAATCTCACACTTGCTGCAGTGAGTGATGGTGGAGACAGGAAGAGCAATCCTAAGCAGGTCCACTCAGAATGGTACTCGAGTCTATTAAATGAGGCTTACTTGTAGGAAAGTATTCTTAGGGTGGCACTAAGCAGTGCTTGTGATTAGGATTCTCTGGGTTTAGAGTTATAAAATTTCTGGAAATTTTGAAGCCATGGGAAAAAAACCATTTCCACTCCCCTTTCACAAAAATAGAAATTAAGGAGGAGGATTGAAATATATGCAATTCTTTCCTATCAAGCTTAAACTTATTTGACTGTTTTAACAACATAAAATACATCATTTATAGCTTAGCATATGAAATTGAACTATTTTGCATATTAATGGCATTTACAATACAAGCTCCTATGTTTTCTACAATCAAAATTTCAACAACAGTATAAAAAACTGCCACACCTAATGCTACCTTAACACATAGATCTTGCCATCGGAGATGCAGGGGAAAATAAAAGTTGTAACTAGAAAACACAAATTTTATACTGAACAAAAGCAAGTGTGTTACTTGCACAGAATCAGTCTTGTGCAATCACAATAGCACTAGTAGCATTTTTGGACACCCAGTTAAGCTTGTAACAAAAAGCTTTGTAATCTTTAATTCTGTTATCATCATATATACTATAGCAAAATTAGTCACATTTAAACAACAAAAAAATCCTTGAAAATACTTTCATTGCCTCTAGCAAAACAGGATAATAAGCTGCTTGGCTTCCTCATCTGTGAGTGTCTTTTTCACTGTTCTTTGAGCAGAGAGAGCCCCTAAGTTTTACTAGAGCAGGTCAGATCAAAAAGGACTGCAGATTCAAAGTACTGACTTCTACTACTGCTACCAAGCTAGTTCAGGGTCACCAGGGGACGTCAAGCAGCAGTCCTCATACAAAGAAGGTCCTGTCTGTTCTCAATTCTTTGATGTAGAAATGTATCTTAGATTTTAGTGTTCTGTATGTCTATGGTATACACAGGAATTATTCTCTAATGTTGTGGATTCTCATATATTAAACCCTCATTCTACTCATTTTGAAGAATAAAATCTTGACTTAAAATGTATGTCACTCATTCCAAAACAGAGAATCTTCTGTAAGAGGTTTTTTAAAAAAATATTCCTCAACATGTCCAATGTTTCTCTTGGAAAAATTAGTAGGAAATCCCTTAGGGAAAGCCTATTTTCCTCAGTTTCCCCCCACTGGTTCACCCCTCTATCTGGGGTTTGAACTGAACTTTGAAATCCTCTGGGGCTCCACTTGACCCTTCTTAGTGAAACTGCTGCTAGCTTCATTTTAAATATCTTTCTACTCTCTTTACACACCTCCATAGTATTTTAATTACTCTACTTATACTGGTTTGGTTGAAAGGCTATTTAGGAAATTTTGTTTTTAATTTCTGTTGGTTTGTTTTTGGTGAATAAAAGTTGGTGAATGAAGTATTGCAGCCTATGCTGAGGCCCGGTGGGGGAGGACGGCACGCTGAAAAAACACAGAACAACACAAGAGCTGGAGGAAAATTGGCCACAACTTTATTGCAAACAAAACATACAAAGGAGCATTGGCAAGCATATGGATCGGATCCCAATAAACGGCTGGCCCGCCTGCCAGCCACTGAGCCCACCCCCCTTCAGGACCCCCGCTGAAGGGGGAGCACCAAGGAGTGACATTAACGGGGGATCGTATGGGTGTATACTCCTGCATGATTCCCCTGCCACCTGGAAGTGAGAGAACCTCGGCAACCCCCCAAACTGGGTATGCCCCTCACCTCACTCCCAAGATTCCATATGGGAATCCCCTCAATGGGGTTCCAGGGCCTGGGCCCTGGCTCCCCAGAAAGAGATCCGATCCAATACTACCCGCACAAGTTGTGACAAAAGATGCAGAACAGGGCGCGGAGGGTGGGAATTGCATCGGAGAGCAGAATGCAGGGGCTGTGGGGCCGGCTCTGTTTAAATGCAGAGCCAACGGACCAGAGGGAGAACCTCGCCCCTCAGGTCCGGCGGCTGGCCCCACCCTCCTGGCAGCCCCTCCCCGGCTCCCCCAATTGGGCGGCCAAGTTTTAAACTGATTGGCCGCCCTGATTGCAGAGCACGCCGGGGAGGAGGAAGCAGGAAGCCGCAGCTGTCCCAGCCTCCGTGCCGTCGGCCGCAAACCCTCCGCCCAGTAAGTCGGGCGTCGGTCACCTCCAGTTAAACCTGTAAATGTTTGTTTTAATCATAAAATCTTAACTAAAAGGTAACTTCTCTCAAAATTGAGCTGTGATGAATCCACGAGTCAAGCATGAACAAAAAATTTCCGTTTGTACAACAACGAAGGGAGGAGACATAGACAGAGTTGTGGGCAAAGAGAAGAAGGAGCAGAAGACTGCCAGTTAGGATTTCCAACTCCAGGTTGGGAAGTTCCTGAAGTTCAGTGGGTATAATGCCATAGAGCCCCCCCCCTCCAAGACAGCCATTTTCTCTAAGGCAAATAATCTCCATAGCCTGGAGATAAGTTGTAGTTCTAGGAGATGCTAATATAATAAACCAGGCAGTCAAACTGCATGAAGCAGACAGGAACATTTGACTGTCACGGGGAGTGGGGTTAACTAGGAGGTTGTGCTGGGAGAGAGAAACCAATGATCAGCATCCCCATGAACGTGGAGGGCAGGCTGGATGGCATGAGGAAAATGGCTAGCATACTACAGCTGACAGTTCCTAAGATGAGGACATTGGTTCTTTCATCACTCAGTCTGATTTGTCACACTGCACTTTGTCTGATATGTATGCATGAACCTCTTTCAATGGCTTTCTACTGGAAGAAATTTCATCTAATGATCTCTTGTAGGCTAAACCTGTTCTTTTCCACTGGTCTAGATCTGATCCGCATAGATTCCCTTTGATCTGAGTATATATTGGCTGGGTCCAAAGGTATTGAGTAGGAACAGTAGGGAAGCATCCATTAAGATGCTCTTAGGAGCAACTTTGGGATTGACAGAGTTGCTGTAGCTTCTGTGGGAGGGATTATCTTTACTGCATTGCTTGTTTGCTATGATATTGTTAGGCACTTGAGTTAGAGGACATAAGATGGAATAGAAATGTTTAAACAAACAAACAAATAAATAAATAAATCTCAAGGGCCCATAGAGAGCCCATATTCCATCCACTCCTCTGGCAGTGTGTTAGCTGCATGTGAACTGCCAAGGGATTCAAATCACACTCTGTAAAAGCTCCGTCAGCTTGGGGCTGTCAGTTGCTGCTTTCCTGATCATTGGACTATTGAAATCTGTATTATAGCACATACTGTGGACTCTTTCTGGCAGCATCCTTGAGTATAGCGTATGGGAAACGACCTGAGATGGTCTCAGTGATAAAGCTGGAGAACACACCCTTGTGCACTGACTGATAGGCATCACCACATGCCTTCTAATATAGGGACACTTCATGATTAACATTCGGTGACTGAATTGCTATAGATTGTATGGAAGTGGCTTTTATTACTATAACACTTTGTTTGCTGTGTCATTGTTGCTACTTGGCTCCTGTTGCTACACTGCCTGGAGGCATCTGAGAAGTGCAATGTCTTCCTCCTCTCCAACATCAAAAGGTTAGAGAGCTGGAACTTGTCCATATTGCACTGGGCTTCTGAGGCATTTGGAGCATAACTACAGAGAGTCTCCCTACCACCATCCTAGTTCCCTAGGAGGTGGGCTTCAACACTCTGCATTTCTCCAGTTGGTCAAGTATGTTGGCAATTACAAAAATGTGGCTAGCTATCAACTTTGTAGACCCCTGGGTGTTGTAACATCACCCTATTAATAGGCAGAAAATATGGAAGTACTGGATTGGCCAAGCCTAGTATAAATGCTAGGAGTTTGACCTTTTATCTTTGGTTGGCAGTATAATAAATTTGGCCCACTGTGCTTCAATTCCTTGGCCCTAACTTCAGGGACTTTTCACTGGAGAATACAAATTTGAAGTTTGGATTTTGCTATGGTCACCCTTCGGACCCAGCATGGCTCTGACTGGGCTTTGGGTTCAATGTTCCAATGAGGTAGCAAAAAGATAAACTTTTATTTTGCAGGAAAGGCCCTGCCAATCCTTCTTTATACAAAGCAGCAATGTATTTATGAAAACACTAGGAAAACACTGCATACAAACAAGACAACCTTATTAAGATGCTCCTAGATTTGATTGCCTTCCTTCTAGACATAGTTTCCAAATCACCAACTATTCTGCATTGGACAGAATTATCATTCTGCTCTGGAATGTCTGTATTCCTCCCATGTCTAAATATAATGGCGGCAAGTCCTGCCTCGGAGAGACTCCCCAGTAGTTGACCGCCAGACCTTGAAGCACAGATGGAGTAAAACACATTCTTGCTTGTGGCTAAGGTGAATCTCGTGAAAGAGGCTGATTTGATAGCCCAAGACTCCAGGTCAATACCCAGCATATAAATAAACAAGATAACATGCATGTATCCTTTCCTGAAGGAGAAGCTTGGAAACAGAAAGAGAATCTCCACTGTACTACTTCGAGATTTTCTGCAAGCAGATCAACAACTGCACACTTGTTCCAATAGGGCTACCATTCTGGGCACACAGACTTGGGAAAATAGCCCACTTTAGAACTTATTACTGAGAAAACACGCATAACAGCAGGTTTATAAGACTTGATTAAAAGGGCTGTTGACCTCACTGGACAAGTGGAGTTACTATAGCTTAAGCTGAAGAGATATAGTTTTAATACCTGGTTTATATCAGATTCACCTTTTTGGTGGATCAGATACAAAGAATGTTGACCAGTAGGCTAGAAACCCTTCTTTGCTCCACTGATAGCCATAGTCTCATTCCACATAGACCGCTAAGCATCATGCAGATGGAAAGGGGTATTCGGTCACTGCCAGCATCAACCGTATCTGATTCCGTGCCTATGAGGGGCATAAAGAGGTTAATTATCCTCTTTAAAATGATTTTTCATGCCTGTGGACTGCTACCTTATTTTATGCTGCAAACTGTTCAGAAATCCTCAGGAAAATATTTTTAATGGTACCAATCGTACCAGTTAATCAGGATGCAGGTAATTAGGAACAAGCCACCCAAATCCGACATGCTCTGGCACCTCTCTACAGAGTGCATCTGCTTTATCAGGACAGCCCAGAGCTGTTCTCTTGCATTCCTGGGATACTCTTCATAGCACACCCCATGCCCCCTAGCAGGTACTGTGGAATAATTCCCAGGTCCATTAATCAAAGCAAGTGAATAAATATATTTCTTTATTATGATGTTGCAAAATGCATGCGGGGGGAGGGAGGAGTGTGGCGTGTAAATATAGAGGATATCCTAGCATCCATCTGAAGCCTTTTGATAATGCCTTGCTATCTAGCAGTCTATATGGGAAAATGAATAAATTATCAAGAGTATTAGAGTTTCACAGAATTTCAGTTGCCATTCCTGCAGTTCTTACCATTCTCAAACTGTTTTCAGGCAACAACTAGCAACAAATAGAGCTGTAAGATTCAAACTGTGAGATGCAGTTAGAAGAATCTGTTTTAGAGGTCACAATCTATAGTTACATTCTTATATGTTGGGTGGTTGTAATCCTTTTATTGCAATTCTCTTCGTGTATTACAGGCAACTTTTCTTTATTTGGTGTTTAAATCTTTCACAAACACATATATTATTGAAGTATCAGAAAGATGATACCTAAGTATGGCAGAGCATACTCTTGGCTGTAGGGAGAAAGATGATGAGCCGTCTGCTCCTGTCACATCTGCCTCCTGGCCTCTGTTCTGATTGGATTCTGGCCTGGCTGTTTTAGAGAGCTTAGATCCATTCCTCCACAATCCCAAAACCATACTCTGAAGGAATGCTCATCATTTTTGGTCAGTCCATTTTGTTCACAGAGTTGTTAGCATGTCATTAACTACTTAGATACTAAGAAACAAATTGGATGAATTTGGAGTTTTTACAATGGTGTAACTATTTGAAAGCAATCACTCATTAGGGTAGAAGAAGCTCACAAGCCACAACATGTTATTTGAAAGGGGTTTTTGTTTGTTTTTTGAAAGTTTACCTTAAGGGGATGCTGAAATTCAGAGACAAAACAGTTGTTTGCTTGCCTGAAAGACAGAAAACTAAAAATTTAGTGTAAGGGCCTATAACATTCCCTTGTCCTTAAACCACAGAAATGGCACCACAAGTGTTTTTAAAACTTCAAAAATAACTCGTTAGTTTATTTACATTAGAGGGGATATGTATTTAGTTCACTGAGGTAAAGTTCAGAAGACTTCAGTTCTTATACTCTTAACTGTTACTTAAGACTTCTAGTTTTTAGGCTTTCCCCCCTTGTTTTTCCTCCAAGCACTAGAATGTAGTGTACTTTCTTTTTGGTATTCTCTTTCTCTTCTGTAGTTAGGAAGGCTGGTACCCACTTTCTAGCACTCCAAGCCCCCTCTCTTCACACATCAGTACTTTCCTTCAGTTGTTAACTGAATCTGAAGGTCTCCACAGGCAGTTTACAATCACACTTGACCAGGGAGCTCTCCACTCTCAGAGCTATCTCCCTGTTTAACTGGGAAAGGAAAAATCTCCTCTCTTCTGAATATCTACCATTCTTTCAAACTCATGCTACCCAATCAGATCCCTTGTAGTGGCCTATCATTCACAGCTCTCAGATTCTGTGAGAGATTAACCCTTAATAGTCACCCTTAATAGTCATGCTACTAGTGTGTACAGCCCTTCTAGGCTTTTCAACACATGCAGTTTATCACAGGGCCCCAAACCTGAACATCAGGGTTGGTCCCTGAAGGAGCTGTTCAAGGAAATCTTATTATGTGCAAATATATGTATATGTTTTCAACCACTTATAACTCTTTAAAAAGCTAAAATAGTGGTGGCTTGTTTTTCTCTGGAACTTATGGCAGCAGAATCAGAATAGACTTTTGGATCATATGATACAGGATATTTTTTTACATTTTTACATTTCCTTGTCAGTCCTTTTATTAGACACTAAAACATCCCATTGTTCCCACTGTTTGCACAGATTTTCTGATTATGTGGTGCTGAAGTTTTCTACTGGATCTTCAGCTACTTTTGAAGAGTTGGTCATGTCAGAAATCTTTGTTTGTTGCACTGGCAGTATCGGAACCAATTTATGCCATGAGAGTTTGTTTCTAAATAATAATGATCTCTATACAGTTCCCAGGTTCTGTTAACATTTAACTAGGTGCCCAGTGAACATAAACTCAACACCTGATATAGTTACATCTCTCATGTCTCGGCAACTCTGGGTGGATGTTACCAAACCTGGTTTTTTTCCTCGCATCTCTTTACACAACCACGCTCCTTCCTGATCTATTGATTTGGTATTTATTTTCATATCTTGTTTCTTCCTTTTGTTTTTTAACCAAGTGACTCGTTAATTTTGGCCATTTCTCTAGTTCTCTCTCTTGGTATGTCATTTTATAACCTCAAGCTGGAATTTATGACAGATTGCGCTGAACGTGGTTATTTTTGTGTTTCCATCTGAATGCGCGACAGCAGATGCTGAGTGTTTGGAATGCATTAGTGCTAATGGCAGGACCATTAAACATTAGAGTCACTCACTGCAGATGGGTTGCTATGGAAGTTCAGGGGAAAATGAAACAAGAGCTGGAGTAAAAGCGGCTGGTAGGCTGTTTCCCGCAATCATCGGCTGGGCAATCAGTCAGAACTGTGATCCCTACATGGAAAGTATTTTTTCTTTTTTCCCCCTTCTATTTTTTCCCTGTATTAACTGCATTCTTTCCCTCCACAGGTTCTGATTACAGTAACAGCCTTTGAAGTGACCTTCAGCTGTTTGCTTAGAAAAGGATGAAGGGCATTCCCTACATTCTGACTGTATAGAATTTATTTATTTATTTATTTATTTATTTATTTATTTATTTATTTATTTATTTATTTATTTATTTATTTATTTATTTATTTGTATGCGCTTATGAGTGCTTGCATAGGTCACAGGATTCTTGTGTGTGCATTCTAATCTTTTTTTTTCCAAATTGTCTACAGAAAGGCCAACAGGTAAAACACTGATTTTTTAAAAACTAATGCATTGAGGAGAGGTACAAAGATGTCCCTCTAAAACAAAGGGTCTCTTGCAGGCCAATGGGAAAGGTGAGCAAGCGTAGTTGGGCTTTGCACTTGTATGTATACCATTATAGGGCCAGAATTAGATTTTACTGAGGATGCATGGCTGCCATGAAAAATGGCAGGCTTACATTTCTTTCTCTCCTCCTCCTACACATTGTCTAGTGATGTTCTTGAGGGGTTATAATTGTGCTGCAAGGTTCCCCTCTACTACTCAACTAAACTGATTGCTGCTTGCAGAGGCAGAGAAACCCTCAGTAAAACAACATTAGATCATACACATTGTGTCACTTAGGAAGTGTGCTAGTTTTAGACTTTACCCTGTTCACTTCCTTGTACTGTTTAGCTGTTTGTATCAGAAGATTCTGCATTTCGAGTTTTGTTAATTTCAAGTACTCATTCTCTTTTATTTCATTAACTTAAAAAAAATATTCCTGCAGTTCTGGCACTATTCGCCATGTTGTTTTTATTCATATATCTATGTGTCACGGCTGCATAAGGGATGTATGTGTTCAGTGTCCACTAATTCTATAGCTGCAAAGTACTGTGAGAGAAGGGAAAGTTAAGAGAGGCCAGATTCAGTAACACTCCCTGCTCCTCTTTAGTATGCCTGGACAGCTGGTGTATTGGATGTTTTTGATCTGGAGTGAGTACAACAGTGCTGTTCTCCAAATTTCAGCCATCCATTTACCACTTCCCTTAGATGAGAAACAGGTGCAAAATGTACCTATAAAAATTACAGAAGGTAGCTTTTTTTGTTGTTTGTAATTTTCCTTTATGTGCCCCTTGCAAATGAGGAAGCACTGTAAAGCTGAAGGGCTATCCAGTCTCTGTTTGGTGTGGTATTTTCTAGCCAGCAGCTGCATATGAGAGACATCTGTGCCTAAGGCTTTTCTTTGCTTCTTATTACAGCTAAGATGCTAAGATTGCTATGTGAGGCAAATGCCTGTGCTATATATAGCTATGCCTTTTGCATTTTGTGAGATCCTTCCTGAACTACAGTTTTCCTCCACGGGAGTGTACATACATATAGTCTTGCATCATCATGTAAGCTGCTTCTGGGGTTCTCCCAGTGTCTATTGCATACAGGGCTGCTTTATACATGGGTACTGGAACAGTCTGTATATCATTATGCTTGAACACTCATCCATTCATCCTATGTCCCACTTGCAAGTAGAAAGCAGGAAACCAGCCGTTCAGCAAGCTGTACCAATGCATTAAGCAAATTCAAATGCATCCATTTAGCCCAATTATACTGGGTTGGATCCAATCAATGTTTCCATTGGTTAAAAAAGAAGAAGAGGATCCCCTTTGACCACCAAAAAAGCTATGATGGGGATCATGAGACCTGCATAGACAAAAGCCATGTGTGATGAGGGTTGTAATAATGAGAGGAATTAGACAGATTGAGCAAAAAAGTAAGATCCAATCCATTGTTTTCTCACAGTACTAGACCTGTCTCTTTTAAACTGCCCCCCACAATTATTCATCCACTGCTGCTGCCTCTAATTTTGAAAGGTACATAATGAGATAGATAGATAGATAGATAGATAGATAGATAGATAGATAGATAGATAGATAGATAGATAGATAGATAGATAGATAGATAGATAGATAGATAGATAGATAGATAGATAGATAGATAGATAGATAGATAGATAGATAGATAGATAGATAGATAGATAGATAGATAGATAGATAGATAGATCTGAGATTTTAAAATTTGAGTATTACTACTGTGTGTCTCTGTGTGCATTTGGTGTCCATAAATCCATCTGATCTTAAAATCAGTTCTTACAATCACTAAATGGGCAGGCACAAAAGGGACAAATGCAAAAAGCAGGCAATGCATTCTATTCAATATGACTTATTTAAAGGATGTGCAGGTACAAGTGACCTGAACAAGCAAGGCCCCTGGGGGATACTGCCTCTTCTCCAGTAAATAAGACTATTTAGTTCTTGGATTAGGGAAAATCAGCCACAAGCTGCAATGACCAAACAGCCTACTGTGCTGGTGCCATGCTGCACAGCCCAGTAGTTTTAAGATGAACTTCATCAGGGAACACTGAAGTAATCTGGTCAAGAAATCACCTTGCATATGACTAAGAGAGTTCAAACAAATCACTCTGTGTCTAAATTTTGGGTTTTACTGCTTTTTCTTCTAGAAAGGACATTTCTAGCCTATTGTGGATGGCTTTAAAAAAAAACTCAAATATTCCCCTATGGTTGGGCACAAAAATATTATCATATGTGCAGAGGCCAAAAAGTAGCAGTGAAAAACAGTGAGGCATTTTATACATTTGAAACACTAGATGAAGTACTTAAAACCCCACATTATGTATTTAAAATAGTTTAGCCATGCTGTCTTCCAGTAGCATTTCATTTTACAAAAAAGCACATCAAACAACAAGAAAATAACATAAGAATCTCAATTTAAACTGCTAGGCAGCCAAATAAATGAATAAACATTAAAACCATCAAAATCTCTTTAAAAACTCTGCTTTACAGAATTTTCTAAATGCCAGAGGGGTGGGGGTTGTCTGACAAAATCAGAAGACTGTTCCACAGGGCAGCCAAATTAAACTCTAAAGCCTCAGTGTCCAAAGTATACACATAAATCACCTCAGTTTTATTCCTGCATTTAAATATATTATTCTATAAGTGGCTGAAAGAGAATCCAGCATACTTTTTTTTTTATTAGCTGGGACTGATATCACTGGCAACTGCAAATCATGCCAGTAAGGATATTAGTCACCCAAACTCTGATAAAGAAATAACTGATATCCTAGTTAGTCAGCCAAGAGGGAGTCGTTAAGATAATAATTGCAGCTAAGCCATTAACATGCTTTGTCTCTTTGACCACACTGACTTAAACCTGCCCTAATAGGAAGGTAGAAAATGGGGCATGCTTCATGAAAACCAGCTATCCTTAGTCGCCTTCAGTAAATTAGATTCTGTCTTTCTCTGGATGCCAGACTGCTCTGCTAAAAGTGGGTTGCCTATCATTATCATTGTTATTTTTGGTAGGTTTGTTTGTACATCCCAAATCTTTTGCCCAAGCTATTTGTCCCATTTAAAGAAATGCTTGTGGCTGCAGAGAGAGCTATTTCCCCATTTATGTGCACTTGGCAGGATTATATAAATTGCCTTTAAAAGTTGACTCCTTTATAAGCCATTTTCTGCTTCATAAAATGTTTATTACTGTTGTTTCTCTCCAGTTCTTTCCCACTGCCTCCTTCATTTTCAAACTCCCATCTTCCTAATTCTTTTCCCTTTTCAATCTCTTTTGTCCCAGATCATATCCATAAAGAAATATATTGTCTTATGTGATACAAAACAATATTTTTTTTAAAAAAATCAGCCACTATCCTGGTATCTCAATGAACAGTTTTTGCTGATTTGTTCTCCTTTTTACATTCCAAGAGAGGAAATTTATAGTAAGAACTCCATGGTAACAGGCACACATACAATAACGTTTTGTGATACATATGCATTTTTCAAGAATATCTGTAATATTGTATCAGCTGAATTGTGTCATCATGCCTGTTAGAAATAGACTGATCGTCCCAGCAGATCCCCCTTTTAGAAAATAGACACTGTGGCAATATCCACAACCGGTTGTTTTATGTTCCTTGTAGAAAATGATCAAGACAGTGCGCGCAGCTTAAAATCCCACTCAAGTAATGGCTGGAGTAATACAGGTAGAAAGGGCTTTCTTGCTGCTAGGCTTTCTTGTTCTATTTAATGGACAACATCTGCAGTATAATATGAATTTTGAAAAAGAAGGTAGAAGAAAATAGGGTCACTGTATTGTGAGGAAATCTGGAAATTACCCTAATGATATACCTAATATTGGGTAAGAATGATATTTTTCTTCAGCAACCGTACAAAGAAAATCTGAAGTCTGGAAGCTTTTCCTTATATTATACCACTGGAAGCGGTGAGACTGAATTCATATGAATTTTGCAAGTTATATTACCCAAATTTGGAAGGACTGGATTACGAGAGTTCTATGGTGAAACTATAAAGATAAATATAAGAAACAGCTAACAAACTGGACGGTCGTAGGGATTACAGAACATCATTTGCATGAGTGACAACTGCAGAGGTTAAGGAGATAGCACATTAAAACTTCAAAGCATCTGCTCTTCAAACACTTATTATTTATTTGTTTGTGTATGATCACTAAACCTATATTTGTGCCAAAGACAGCAAGCCAGAGGTACACCTTATTTCCCCAAATGAATGAAGGGGCAGTGGAGATTTAAGGTTTTTATAATATTCGCTTATTTACAATTATACATGCAGAGAATACAAGACAGATTGCAGAGGAACTTGGGAGGCCCTCCTATGAAACTCTTAGCATTTTCTCTGTCTCTTTCAAACAGCCAATTGCCGTTTCTCCCCCACAAGCATACACACACTAATGCTGACATATACCCCCTTCCCCTCAGCTGGAGAGGTATCACCTGCTTCAACTACAGAGGCACTTTCCAGCTATTATGGCTACGGATACCAGACCTGACTGTTAATTGCTCTGAGTTTGAGACTGTTTCACTGACCTTTAGCCCCTGAGAAAGCCCACCAGGTGAAACACTCTTTTGCTGGCAGTATGTCAGGCTGATATTTTTGCCAGCTGCTTCCAGGATTCATTGGACCTTACTTACACCACAGATACCATCATTTGGACACTGGTGGAAGAAACGGCTGACATTCATCACATTCTTCTTCCTGTGCCTTTGGACTTCTTGATGGCTGAATTTTGAGTGACTGTGATTATCAGGACTCCTTTCTGAAAGATTTCCTTCTTGAAAGATTTCATTTGAAAGACTCATTCATACTTGGTTCTGGTTGTATAGTGGTTCATGTATTATACTACTGATTGGAATGTGCATTATCTGATAGCTGTTCATGATTGATACTATTTATGATTGGTAAATTGTTTGATTTATTGTCGAAGGCTTTCACAGCCGGAGAACAATGGTTGTTGTGGGTTTTCCGGGCTGTATTGCCGTGGTCTTGGCATTGTAGTTCCTGACGTTTCGCCAGCAGCTGTGGCTGGCATCTTCAGAGGTATAGCACCAAAAGACAAGAGATCTCTCAGTGTCACAATGTGGAAAAGATGTTGGCAGGTCATTTATATGGAGGGGGTGGGGTTGAGCTGAGTCATCCTGTAAGAGTTTCCCCGGGTGTGGAATGCTAATGGCGGGAGGCTTCACAGTATCCTGAGGAGGTTCTTTTGCATATGGATTGGTGCTTGATGTGCTAATCTTCTCTGCAGGGCTATTGTCGGGTGTAGAGTGTTTTGTTAGCCTGGTGTTTTTCAGAACTGGAAACCATGCTCTGTTCATTCTTAAGGTTTCTTCTTTCCTGTTGAAGTTTTGCTTATGCTTGTGAATTTCAATGGCTTCCCTGTGCAGTCTGACAAAGTAGTTGGAAGTGTTGTCCAGTATTTTGGTGTCCTAGAATAAGATACTGTGCCCTGTTTGAGTTAGGCTATGTTCAGCCACTGCTGATTTTTCAGGTTGTCCAAGTCTGCAGTGTCTTTCATGTTCTTTTATTCTTGTCTGGATGCTACGCTTTGTGGTCCCGATGTACACTTGTCCACAGCTGCAGGGTATACGGTATACTCCTGCAGAGGTGAGGGGGTCTCTACTGTCTTTTGCTGATCGTAGCATCTGTTGTATTTTTCGGGTGGGTCTGAATACTGCTTGAAGGTTATGCTTTTTCATAAGCTTTCCCATCTGATCAGTAATTCCTTTGATATATGTCAAAAACAGAGACTTCCTGTTTGGGATCCATGGAGGTCTAACACAGCTCTGGGAGCAGAGCTGACCGGGCTGCCGTTTTCAGTGACCGGCGGGGGCAAACAAGCCCGCGGTCCCCTGTTCTCAGGCGGAGAACAGGCTTTGAACGCTCAAGTACCTCAGGGCGCGTCGATCTCGGGCGAGGGGGGGTTCTGCACAACGGACTCTCCCCCGTCCCTTGAGGTCCCACCCTAAGACAGGTCGGCTTATATCTCTGCGGCAGTTCTGGGGCCAGTGACGGCTGGCATAAGATCTACATGCCCAAGCATCAACAGGAGGAAAGAAGGTGAAAGAGAACCTGAGTTTGAAGCAGTGATTACAACCCAGAAAGATGTTTGAAAAGGTAAAGATCACTGTCTCTTGAAACGGGACAAATTACTTAAAGTAAAGAAGCATTAAAGGGGACTTTTAAACTGCAACAGTTTGATTAAAAGTAGAGGAAGACTCGGCAAGAAACAGATTAGTAAAAGGACTAAGCTAAAAGAAGTAATTAGAGAAATCGGAGGATTGTTGTTCATACCTGTGGTTGTGAGGAGATAACAGACTGGGAGAAAGCTTCTACCATCGCGAGAGCTGCTGTGAGGAGACGGGAAACAGGAAGTACGTAATTGTGATAGAGCTGCTGGAGAGAGACGGCCCTAAGGCAGACAGGAAGAGGGCAATCGCCATCTTTGAAGAGGGAAGGGCACGGGCTTCAGCAGAAGAGGAAGTATGCCATATTGGATTACAAAAATATAGAAAAACCATAGAGAAAAGACGCCCGGCATTTTGGATCTTGTAAGTGCTTCTTTTTTTTTCCTTTTGAAACCGGGACATTTGAATTAAATTAAATTAAATTAAAGGGACACTTAGCCAAGCACCACGGAGTTAAGGAAACGAGCAGATTCGTGGGAGCGAGGCAAGTCAAGCCCCACGATGTCGAAAAAAGAGTGGCAGACGGCTATGGAAAATTTAGACAAAAGATTTTCGGAAATGTTAAAGGTCCAGCAGGAGCTGGTGAAAGAGATCAAAGAAGATAAAGAGACAGTTAAAAGTGAATTGGCAGAAATGAAAAAGGGAATGGAAGTAACACAGCAAAAAGTTAACGTGGTGGAGAAGGTGATGGAGAATCTCTCAGACACGCAACGGACAGATATGAAGACGATGAGGGGCAGAATGGCTATTGCGGAGAGCAAGTATATGGAAAAGCAGCTAAGGTTTCGCGGTTTGCCGGAGATGGAGGGAAAGACAGCTCAAGAGCAAGTTGCTGAAGTGTTAGCTGGATACCTGGGGAAGGAAGAAGAAGAAATCGTGGCTATCCTAGATGTGGTGTATCGTATAAACTCAAGATTTGCGACCCAGAGGAAGTTACCAAGAGACGTGATTGTGCAATTTACAACCAGAAATATGAAAGAAATGATTGTGAGCAAGCAATTCCAAGACCCATTGGAGGTTGATGGCAAGACGGTGATTATTATGAAGGAGTTATCCAGATCGGTGTTGCTTGATCGGAAAAAATATAAAGCCTTAGTCCAAATTTTGAAGGACATGAAAATAAGGTATATATGGGAATTACCGGAAGGACTGGCATTTGAGTTTGGAGGAGTGAAAAAGCGCATCAGATCTGAATTTGAAATGGAAAAGTTTATGAGGGACAATGAAAAAGACTTACCAACAACAAGGCTATGAATATGGAATGTAAGGTTATATCTTGGAATGTAAATGGACTTAATTCACCCAATAAGAGAAAAAGTACTTTTCACTGGCTATTAAAACAGAAATGTGATATTGTTTGTTTACAAGAGACTCATATTAGAAAACAGGATGTAAAATATCTAAAATTGAACAAATTGGGCACTCATTTTGCAGCAGCCACAAAAAAGAAAAAAAGGGGAGTGGTCCTGTATATTAGAGAGGAGCTGCAGCTAAAGTTAGTGTTTAAGGACCCAGAAGCCAGATTTTTAGCGGTGGAATGTACATGGAATTCAAAGAAAGTGCTGGTGATTGGAATCTATGCACCTAATGGAGCAAAAGAAAGCTTCTTTGAGGATTTGAGGAAGCAATTAGATGAACTTTCTTACGACCAGATAATTCTTGCAGGAGACTTCAATGGAGTTACAAATTTGGAGCAGGATAAGAAATCAGCAACTGCACAAAAGAAAAGAGGACTACTACCAAAAACTTTTTTTGCATTAATGCAGCAGGAAACTTTGGAAGATGTATGGAGAATACAGAATCCCAAGAGCAGACAATTCACATTTTTCTCCGCAAGACACTCTACTTTATCACGAATTGACATGATCTGGGCCTCAAAGGACTTAGTGTTATGGACTAAAGAGGTGGAAATAATGCCTATGGTAGGCTCAGATCACAATCCAATTATGTGGAAGTTTGGGAAAAGAACTAAGAGGAAAGGATGGAGAATAAATGAGGACTTGTTGCAAGAGGGAGAAAACTTGGAGACGTTGAGAAGGGAAACTAAGTTCTTCATACAATACAACATGAATCGAGAAGTACCAACCAACAAGGTATGGGATACCTATAAGGCAGTAATTAGAGGCATACTAATGGACTTAAACGGAAGAGCCAGGAAAAAACAAGAGGAGAAGAGACAGGAGATTACAGAGAAAATAAAAGCCAAAGAAATACTATTAAAGAAAAGACCAGGGAAGAAGAAAATTTACCAAGACATTAAAATTTTACAAGAACAGTTGACAGCAATGAATAATAAAGAACTGGAATGGAATCTGAAGAGAATGAATCAAAAGTCGTTTGAAGGAGCAAATAAACCTGGGAAATATTTGGCATGGCAATTGAAGAAGAGAAAGGAGAAGAAGACAATAAATAAAATATGTGAGGATAATAAAGTATATCTGGAACAGACTGCTATTAGTAGAGCCTTCTACAAATTTTACGCTAAATTGTATAATAAAAAAGAGGTGAATAAAGATTCAATAGCGACATATCTGGGGAAAATGAGGCTCCCAGTGATCTCGGAAGATTGGAGAAATAAATTGAATAGTGAAGTGACAGAGGAAGAGATAAGGAAGGCAATACAGTCAACAAATCTGGGTAAGGCGCCAGGGCCTGATGGACTCACAGCTAAATTTTATAAGGTAATGGTTAATGAACTGGTGTCATTCCTAAAAGAAGTGATCAATGGTGTTATGAGAGACCAAAGAATTCCAGATACTTGGAGTGAAGCTAACATATCATTGATCCCTAAAGAAGGACAGGACTTGACTAACGTCAAAAATTACAGACCTATTTCCTTACTTAACAATGACTATAAGATCTTTGCGAAGATCTTAGCGGAAAGAGTAAAGGGATGGCTATCCGAAGTTATTGGGGAAGAACAAGCTGGTTTTTTACCAAATAGACAAATTAGAGACAATTTAAGGACAGTTATAAATGCTATTGAATATTATGATAGGCTTTGTGATAAGGAGGTTGGGTTCTTCTTTGTGGACGCTGAAAAAGCATTTGACAATTTGAACTGGGATTTTATGTTCGCCACTATGGAACAGCTACAGTTGGGAGAAAGATTTATCAGAGCAGTAAAAGAAATCTACAGAGACCAGAGTGCAGCAATTGTGGTGAATGACGAGGTGACTAAGAAATTGACTATAGGCAAAGGTACAAGACAAGGTTGCCCGTTGTCTCCACTGTTGTTTATAATGGTTTTGGAAATTTTGATGATACAGATCCGAGAAGATAATGCAATCCGTGGAATAAAGATAAAAGACTTTTCCTATAAGGTCAGAGCATTTGCAGACGATATAATGTTAATTGTGGAAGATCCAATTGAAAATATGCCAAGGGTAATAGAAAAAATCACAGAATTTGGAGATTTGGCAGGTTTTTTTGTAAACAAAAAGAAGTCAAAGATACTGTGTAAAAATATGATTAAACAAAAACAACAGCAACTTATGGAAATAACAGACTGTGAAGTAACAAATAAGGTGAAATATTTGGGAATTGAACTGACTGCAAAGACTATAGATCTATTCAAGAATAACTATGAGAAATTGTGGACTCAAATAGAGCAAGACTTGATTAAATGGAATAGATTGAATTTGTCATGGTTTGGAAGAATTGCAGCAGTCAAGATGAATGTGCTGCCAAGAGTGATGTTTTTGTTACAGACAATACCAGTTATTCGGGATTCCAAGCAGTTTGAGAAATGGCAGAGAAAGATATCGGACTTTGTTTGGGCAGGCAAAAAGCCTCGAGTGAAAATGAAAGTGTTACAGGATGCGAAAGAGAGAGGCGGAATGCAACTGCCCAACCTAAGACTTTACTATGAGGCAATCTGCTTGGTTTGGCTGAAGGACTGGATGATGCTTAAAAATCGCAAATTGCTGGCCTTAGAGGGATATAAAAAAATATTTGGATGGCATGCATATTTATGGTATGATAAAGTAAAAGCGGACTCTATGTTTTTACACCATTACATTCGGAGAAGCCTCTTCACAATATGGAAAAAGTACAGAGATTACCTACAAGAAGGAATTCCCTCCTGGGTGGTTCCTTATGAAGTGATAGATCCGAGAACTGTTGATAATGAACAACAGTGTTTAACGTATAAGGAGATAACACGAATAGAATTTTCTAAATTAAGAATAAAGACGCAAGAAGAGTTGTCTCCAAACTATGACTGGTTTCAATATAGACAGCTCAGAGACCTTTATAAATCGGATTGTGCCAAGGGAGGGATAAGAATGGAGAACTCGGACTTGGAGGAAGTAATTTTACAAGAAGACAAAAAGGAAATTTCAAAGGTCTATAAAGTGTTGTTAAAATGGTATACTGAAGAAGAGGTAGTTAAGGTGCAAATGGTGAAGTGGGCTATAAATTTTAATAAAGCAATAACAATGGAGGCGTGGGAATACTTGTGGAAAAATACTTTGAAGATTACGACATGCACTAACATTAAAGAGAATGTCTATAAAATGATCTATCGTTGGTACCTGACACCAAAGAAAATTGCGCTAGGGAATGTGAACACGTCTAATAAATGCTGGAAATGTAAAAAGCATGAAGGATCTTTGTATCATATGTGGTGGACTTGTGAGGTAGTCAGGCAGTACTGGGGGGAAATAATAAGAGTAATAAGTGAGATTTTACAGTTTCAAGTTA